>NC_060138.1:195642608-195953808 GCF_021461385.2 Schistocerca piceifrons
TACATGCATCAGCCCGCCGTCATACAGAATCATGGATGTGCTGAAGTATCCCTGCAGTATTGTGGATGGTCCAGCAGCAGGGTACGGAAACCCTCAACATCTTGCACTGGGGCTCCAAACACAAGAGCTTTCAGATGCCCCCGCAAAAAGAAGTCCAGTGGATTTATGTTTGGAGACCGTGTAGGCCAGGCAATTGGGCCATCTCCATCTATCGATTTGTCACCGAATCTGTTATTTAGAAGCCAAAGGACATTAACACTAAAATGAGATGTTCAATCGTGCATGAAGTACATGTTTTGTTACACAGCTAAAGGTACATCTGCTAACAGATTAGACAGAATAGAAAACTAAACTAAACTCCTCCCGCACAGGCAATGAAGGCCCAAAGGCACCGACTGGCCGCCATGTCATCCTCAGCCCACATACGTCACTGGATGCAGATATGGAGGGGCATGTGGTCAGCACACCGCTCTCCCCGCCGTATGTCAGTTTGTGAGACCGGAGCCGCTACTTCTCAATCAAGTATCTCATCAGTTGGCCTAACTAGGGCTGAGTGCACCCCGCTTGCCAACAGCGCTCGGCAGACCAGATGGTCACCTATCCAAGAGCTAGAGCAGCGCTACAGCGCTGTGATCTGACGGGAACCGGTGCTACCACTGCGGCAAGGCCGTTGGCTGGATAGAATATGCTCTAAGAAATTATGATAACTTTGTCCGTTGAGCCTGGGTGAAAGAAAGCGAGGCCTTACCAGTCATTAGCAATACAGGCCCAAACATTGACAGAAAAACTTTGTTGATGACTTGCTTCAACAAGTGCATGAGGATTGTCGTCTGCTCACACATGCCGATTCTCCAAATTTACAATCTGATCTCGTTAAAACGTCGCCTCATTTGTGAACAGCACCGTTGCACTGAAATTAGGGTTGACACTTTGTTGAGCAAACCATTCGCGAAAGAGTACCCAGGAAAATCAGTTGCTCATAGTATATGCATACGCTGTAAATGGTATGGATACAGCTGGTCCTCGTGTAACATTCGCCAGATTAGTCATGTGGTCAATATTCAACGTTGCACCTCCACGTCTTGTACTGACACTAGCGTCGTCTTCAACTGCATGAAGAATTGCCGCAACCCGTTGCTGTGTCCTCGTTCTTCTAGGTCTACCTAGGTGGTGAGTATCAGGCTTAAATGCCCCATGCTCCCTCAGTCGACGATCAAAGCCTTCAAACGTTTTCCTGTCTTGTCACCTTCGACCTGGAAATGTCTCCCGGTACAGAAGATGACAGCGAGAGCCATTGCCGTGAGCCAACTCCTGCGTCAAATGGGCATCTGCATTTGTGTTCACTCTCTTTGCAAGATCCAAGTCTGTGATTAACTGTACGTAGTAAACCGTGTGCTTGCAACGGTCATACTGATCACTGGAACATTCGATGTTAATTGCAAACAAACAATGACATACTTTGCATGGCCACAGGAACATATAAAGCAAAACACTGTCGGTGCACAACGTAACCAGACGTCACCAAGGAACGCTGTTAGTTTCTCAGCCTTGACGGAGCCACTGTGATATCTATGTGAGTCCCTGGTCACGTCGGTCCGGCAGCAAAAGAGGTCTGACGTCGCGCCAAGGCTGGAGTCCTCGTACCAAGGCCTGCTAGTTCCTACATTCTCTCCAAAGAACTCTATGTTACCGTCTCTCACCAAGTGGTGTCACTTAGGCATCACGAATGGTCATCCCTTCATGGCAACAAGCTCCGGGGAATTAAACCGACCTCATCTCGACACTCTCACTCCGAGGAAATGCTTTTAGTTAGGTTGCGTATTGAGCACGGTCGTTTCATAAATCGCCACTTTTTAAGTGGTGATCCCCTTCCTCAACCTCTGATGGTTCGCCATTTCCTGACTGAATGTCCTTTTTTGTAACGACTTATTTTCTCATCATTTATGTTTGCCGTCTGCGTTATCGAACGTTTTAGCTAACGACACCCGGGCTGTCGACCGCACTTTACTTTTCATCCGTCGTAGCAATATGGCGAAGGACATTGAATAGTTCAGGACCTTCGTTGTCTCTACGGCGAATTTTACCTACATTTCTCCAAGTCACTGTTTTTAGCTGTCTTTCCTTCCATCGATTTGGCTTAACCTTGATTGCTTGAATTGCTGATTTTGAGATAGAGAACCAAACAGCGAGGTCATCGATCCCATCGGATTAGGGAAGGATGGGGTAGAAGTCGGCCGTGCCCTTTCAGAGGAACCATCCCGGCATTTGCCTGAAGTTATTTAGGGCAATCACGCAGAACCTAAATGAGGACCGCCGGACACGGATTTGAACCGTCGTCCTCCCGAATGCGAGTCCTGTGTGCTAACGCTGCGCCACCTCGCAGTAGTCCCTTTTAGCTTCTTTTCGTCTTCGTATTCTACGTTTCTGACACGGACGCGTATGACCCTAGTTGGTTTTGCGCTCTAAAACAAAACAGACAAACCAAGAGTGCATGTTCCCCATTATTCTAGCATTCTGGTCTTGTGAGTTTCCCATGATTAATGAGTTGGAGAAAATGAGTTATAACATACGGGGCTATTGCAAATGATTGAACCGATTTCATAAATTCACTGTAGCTCCATTCTTTGACATATGGTCACGACACACTACAGATACGTGGAAAAACTCATAAAGTTTTCTTCGGCTGAAGCCGCGCTTCAGGTTTCTGCCGCCAGTGCGCTCGAGAGCGCAGTGAGACAAAATGGCGACAGGATCCGAGAAAGCGTATGTCGTGCTTGAAATGCACTCACATCAGTCAGTCATAACAGTGCAACGACACTTCAGGACGAAGTTCAACAAAGATACACCAACTGCTAACTCCATTCGGCGATGGTATGCGCAGTTTAAAGCTTCTGGATGCCTCTGTAAGAGGAAATCAACGGGTCGGCCTGCAGTGAGCGAAGAAACGGTTGAACGCGTGCGGGCAAGTTTCACGCGTAGCCCGCGGAAGTCGACGAATAAAACAAGCAGGGAGCTAAACGTACCACAGCCGACGGTTTGGAAAATCTTACAGAAAAGGCTAAAGCAGAAGCCTTACCGTTTACAATTGCTTCAAGCCCTGACACCCGATGACAAAGTCAAACGCTTTGAATTTTCGGCGCTGTTGCAACAGCTCATGGAAGAGGATGCGTTCAGTGCGAAACTTGTTTTCAGTGATGAAGCAACCATTTTTTCTTAATGGTGAAGTGAACAGACACAATTTGCGAATCTGCGCGGTAGAGAATCCTCACGCATTCGTGCAGCAAACTCGCAGTTCACCAAAAGTTAACGTGTTTTGTGCAATCTCACGGTTTAAAGTTTACGGCCCCTTTTTCTTCTGCGAAAAAAACGTTACAGGACACGTATATCTGGACATGCTGGAAAATTGGCTCATGCCACAACTGGAGACCGACAGCGCCGACTTCAAGAGGATGGTGCTCCACCGCACTTCCATCATGATGTTCGGCATTTCTTAAACAGGAGATTGGAAAACCGATGGATCGGTCGTGGTGGAGATCATGATCAGCAATTCATGTCATAGCCTCTACGCTCTCCCGACTTAACCCCATTTGATTTTTTTCTGTAGGGTTATGTGATTCAGTGTTTAACCCTCCTCTACCAAGAAACGTGCCAGAACTGCGAGCTCGCATCAACGATGCTTTCGAACTCATTGATGAGGACATGCTGCGCCGAGTGTGGGAGGAACTTGATTATCGGCTTGATGTCTGCCGAATCACTAAAGGGGCACATATCGAACATTTGTGAATGCCTAAAAAAACTTTTTGAGTTTTTGTATGTGTGTGCAAATCATTGTGAAAATATCTCAAATAATAAAGTTATTGTAGAGCTGTGAAATCGCTTCAATCATTTGTAATAACCCTGTAGAAGAGAAGCGTTTCCAGACCAATGTTCATATAACACAATTTCTTCGTCTACATGTGAAGAAGTCCTGCAATTTGTCTCATACAGTTTTATTACAGCCTGCATAAAACATCTATAAAACTAGATACAGACCCTTTCGATACTTCACATTATTATCGTTCGGTTACGAGGATACATGCTGATGGGCAAGTATGTAGCTTTCTCAGAGAACGTGTGACTAATAAAACCCATTTAATTTCATAAGTTAGCCGTAGTTGCATATGTCACTGAAATATATACATGGGAAATATAATACGAGGAACAGAGATAGACTTTCTGCGATCACCTAAAAATATTCTTAAGTTTTTTCATTTGCAGGTCATGGCACACACTAAAAACCCTCCACCACAGTACCGCAGCAAACTATCAGAGGAGCAGAAACTAAAAGGTGGAGTATCGTGCGGCAATTTTTTCGGCATCAATGGGAATGTTGGCTAAGGAAATCATCTGGATCGGCCTCACACAGCTGCAATATTTCCGCTGGTGCCGAAAACGAATAACGGCGCGATACTCCGCCACCTTGTCAATGTGTTGCACAATCATGATTTCGCGACTCTAGCTGTCTGCCACGGTAGTTTGATGGTGGGATTTTAAGGTGTGCAAGGAATGCAGACATGTTCCTGCAAACAAACAAAAGAATAATTATATGTCTTCATTTTTTCCAGGTGATAATGAAAACTTTGACTACTCGTCGTAAATAACGCGTTCTAGGACAAATATTCATGCCTCAGTCCCTGTGACATCATCATCGTGTGTACCTTCTTTCTTACCAGTTTCGTTACAGACAATGCTACGAAAATGAAGAAAGCCTTGGACGAAAATTCGTTGGTGAATTTCATTTTCTTATGATATTCCAATAATTCTGTCTGATATCTGCCTTTCCTGGTGCTAATGTTATGTACAGTTCTAAAACTACCGTAGGCTATCACAAGCAAGCTTAGTCGAGGTATTTTTCCAAATTGCTTTCGTCATATAAGATAGTAACTGCGTTACCTATACTACAGCCTAACTACTGGCTGAATTTATGTGCAGGTATACAGAAAGCGGCCGACTCTGGGAATGCTAAGGCAATGTATGATGGTATTGAGAAAGCAATTGGACCAACTGTCAGAAAAACAGCCAAGACGGGTGAAGTCATTACTGATGAAGGCAAACAAATGGAACGCTGGGTTGAACATTACCTCGAGTTGTATGCAGCCGAGAATGAAGTTATCAAGGATGCATGTGACGCCATCAAACAAATGCCAGTTATGGACGAACTAGATGCAATGCCTACTATGGAAGAACTTAGTAGAGAAATAGATTCTCTTGCTAACGGAAAGGCCCCAGGTGAAGATGGGATCCCTGCAGAGGTTATTAAGTATAACAAGTCTGTTCTTCTCAAACATTTATATTCCATTATCACAACCAGCAGGGAAGAAGGTTATGTCCCGATGTGTATGCGGAATTCGAGGATTGTTACTCTATATAAACAGAAAGGGAACAGAAGTTACTGTAACAATTGTCGAGGCATTTCATTACTAAGTATAGCCGGGAAAGCTTATGCAAGAGTCATCCTAATGCGATTACAGATCTTAGCTTCCAGAATCTACCCAGAATCTCAGTGTGGCTTCAGGCCCGGCCGATCAACCGTAGTCATGATCTTCTCCTTAAGACAGCTACAAGAGAAATGTCGTGAGCAGCAGAGGCCACTTTATATTGCTTTCATTGACCTTGTTAAAGCGTTTGATTTAGTGAGCAGAAATGGGCTTTTCAAACTGTTGCAGAAGATTGGATGCCCACCTAAACTACTGCAGATAATTGTCTCTTTCCATGAGAAAACACAAGCAACAATTTGCTTCAACAGTAAAACATCAGAAGCATTCCCTGGTAATAGCGGTCTGAAACAGGGGTGTGTGTAAGCTCCTACATTATTTGGGATTTTCTTTTCCCTTCTGCTCAGATTTGCCTTTGAAGACTGTGAGGAGGGAGTGTGTCTACATACGAGGTCTGATGGAAATCTTTTCAACATTGCTCGCCTCAAGGCCAAGTCCAAAGTAAATACAGTTGTTATCCGTGAGTTGTTATATGCGGACGATGCAGCTCTAGTAGCGAACACAAAAGATGAGCTGCAGTATATAATCAACAAATTATCAAATGCCTGTGAAAAGTTTGGTCTACTCATCAGCCTTCAAAAGACTAAGATCATGGCGCAGAGCACTACCAACCTTCCATCCATTAGCACTGATGGCGATCCTCTCCAGATAGTTGATGACTTTACCTACTTGGGATCCACAATATGTAGCAACTTGTTCATGGACACTGAACTTACTAACAGAATCGCAAAGGCATCATCTGTCATGGCTAGATTGAAAAACAGAGTATGGAACAACGGACGGCTTACCACAAAAACTAAATTAAAAGTCTACAACGCTTGTGTTATAAGCACCCTTCTCTATATCTGTGAGACATGGACAACTCTTTCTAGGCATGAATCTCGACTCAACAGCTTCCATCTCCGCTGTCTCCGGAAGATCCTTCAGATCTCTTGGAGAGATAGAGTACCCAACACCGAAGTCTTTCATCGTGCAAGCACAACCAGCATCTTTGCACTCCTGAGTCATCGACGTCTAAGATGGTTGGAACATGTCAGGGACATGGATCCTGAACGGAGACCGAAACAACTGCTGTACGGAGAACTTCAGTAGTGTGTGAGGCCAGTGGGACGACCGCATCTTCGTTTCAAGGATGTCTGCAAGAGAGACCTGACCAAGACCAGAATCAATCCAAGTCGGTGGGAAAGCATTGCAGATGACCGTGTCAAGTGGCGAGTAACTGTGCGCAACGGCGTCAAGCTCTCAGAGGACGAACGCACACAGGAACAAATCAGGAAGAGGACAAAGTGAAGAGACAGAGCGGCTTCTGTTCGAAGTCCCTCAAATTTCACATGTCCAAACTGCAGTAGGGACTGCCACTCTCGAGTGGAACTTTTTAGCCACAGCAGACGCTGCAGACTCTGAACCAAGCATGCTACACCATCATCCCTCAAGGATGGACGGATGCCATTTATTTATTTACCTATACATTAGGTATGTTGCATACCAATCAGGTGTTAACTCATTTCGATCGCTTTTTTTCCGTATGCGATCAGTGTCTTACTACATTCCCCTAGAAACTGGAATCGTTGAATCGTCTGGAAACTAATATTTAAAGGCCCGTGTAACCTTCGGAACATTATTGTTCTGCATATTTATCCTCCTGTCTGTCAGTTAAAAGTAGTATTTATAGAAAATTGAAATTTCCAGTATTTAAATCAGATTTTATTCGAAAACTACTGATTTGTAAAGTGAAACAGAGCGATATTGTAGAACAGGTAAGAAACAATACAGATTTATCATACAACACTAGAAACGGAAAAATTTTTAAAAATGCAAAATAAAAACGTTTCAAAAATTTCTTCAGTACTTCGTCGAGCTTGTATAAAACATGTTTCTGTTATTCATAAACAACTTTCGAAGAATAACAGGAAACTCTTCTGTACTTGTGTACCTCCATCGGAAGTAGTTGCTTTGCTTAGATAAAAGCGCAGAAGTTACGCGATCAGCCAATTTTTATTGTTTATAAAATGCAATATGCTCAATTTGGAACCACAATGCCATCCCTGGTATTTGACTGAAGAGAACCGGGCTCTGGTTGGGATCCGAAACTCAAACAACCCATCTTGTGTGTTGGTGCAAGGAGTGAAAAGGCTACAAAAATAATGTTCAGCAAACATAAAAATAAAACCCTTCCAGATACTCAGCTTTATCATACTGACTCGTATCATCGATAGTGTAAATAAAAATCGTCAGCCCTTGCCACCCATTTACGACTATTACACTGAACTTATTTATTTGTGGCATAGCTTCGAGTCCTTGCACCCAACACTGAACACTTGCAACTTCTACCTGCACTCCCGTGGATAACCGTTTGTTACCTAGGAAGTGACAACCAGAATGCTATATTGTTCAGGAACATAAAGTAACATAACATGAAAGTGTAGGAATTATGAAAAAATTGAAGGAAGCAACAGCGCAAAGAAGGCTGCGGTTGCATTCTGCAATCGACGTTTCTGGTATTAGTTAAGATTCATAGTTCGGCGCTGCAGGTGTGCTTAGCGCCGGAAATCCTCTTTATTTCGCGTATCGCAATGGGTGTGCGGGTTAAGCTGCAAGCGGCCAACTCTGCACTCCCGAAAGAGACGGCGCAGCCTTAAGCCGTAGTTGCGAAATAAATGCCATTTGATCTGGAATTAAAGCTCTGTTGCTTTTAATCCACTACGACTAACTTTTAAAAAATGCTCGTGTGATTTACGGCTACAGAGGTGGCAACGAGGCGTAAGCTCTGGACTAACGTGTTATTGCATCCGTCTGTTCCACACCATCCCTGCAATCGCAAACGCATTCGTGTGCAGCAAAACACTTTCATTCATCTGTGCCACGAAAACACTATACTGATATTAAAGTTCAGTGCCAAAAACAGCTCATGCTCCTAACAAATTTTACCACAAATTATATTTCAAAAATTTACAAAAATATTTTCACGTAAAATAAAATAGAAACTACGAGTAGTCCTGCAGATTCCTCGACTTGCGCCATAGGGTGGTGGGGTATCGGGTTCCGCTGGATAGGTCAGGAGTCCACTACACGCAGCAAGCGGCTACACGGGAGCAGGGGTTTTGTGGCGTGGACTGGGCGGTTTTTTAGGTTAGATGGCCTCGGGCAAGTACAGAAAGGGCAACAGCCTCAAAGGGTGCGGGGCAAAGTCAGGACGTGCGGGGACCAAGCAGCAATCGGTATTGTAATTGTAAACTGTCGAAGCTGCATTGGTAAAGTACCGGAACTTCAAGCGCTGATAGAAAGCACCGAAGCTGAAATCGTTATAGGTACAGATAGCTGGCTGAAGCCAGAGATAAATTCTGCCGAAATTTTTACAAAGGTACAGACGGTGTTTAGAAAGGATAGATTGCATGCAACCGGTGGTGGCGTGTTTGTCGCTGTTAGTAGTAGTTTATCATGTAGTGAAGTAGAAGTGGATAGTTCCTGTGAATTATTATGGGTGGTGGTTACACTCAACAACCGAGCTAGGTTAATAATTGGCTCCTTTTACCGACCTCCCGACTCAGCAGCATTAGTGGCAGAACAACTGAGAGAAAATTATGAATACATTGCACATAAATTTTCTCAGCACGTTATAGTCTTAGGTGGAGATTTCAATTTACCAGATGTAGACTGGGACACTCAGATGTTTAGGACGGGTGGTAGGGACAGAGCATCGAGCGACATTATACTGAGTGCACTATCCGAAAATTACCTCTAGCAATTAAACAGAGAACCGACTCGTTGAGATAACTTCTTGGACCTACTGATAACAAACAGACCCGAACTTTTCGACTCTGTAAGTGCAGAACAGGGAATCAGTGATCATAAGGCCGTTGCAGCATCCCTAAATATGGAAGTTATTAGGAATATAAAAAAAAGGGAGGAAGGTTTATCTGTTTAGCAAGAGTAACAGAAGGCAGATTTCAGACTACCTAACAGATCAAAACGAAAATTTCTGTTCCGACACTGACAATGTTGAGTCTTTATGGAAAAAGTTCAAGGCAATCGTAAAATGCGTTTTAGACAGGTACGTGCCGAATAAAACTGTGAGGGACGGGAAAAACCCACCGTGGTTCAACAACAAAGTTAGGAAACTACTGCGAAAGCAAAGAGAGCTTCACTCCAAGTTTAAACGCAGCCAAAACCTCTCAGACAAACAGAAGCTAAACGATGTCAAAGTTAGTGTAAGGAGGGCTGTAAGTGAAGCGTTCAGTGAATTCGAAAGTAAAATTCTATGTACCGACTTGACAGAAAATCCTAGGAAGTTCTGGTCTTACGTTAAATCAGTAAGTGGCTCGAAACAGCATATCCAGGCACTCCGGGATGATGATGGCATTGAAACAGAGGATGACATGCGTAAAGCTGAAATACTAAACACCTTTTTCCAAAGCTGTTTCACATAGGAAGACCGCACTGCAATTCGTACTCTTAAATTCTCGCACAAACGAAAAAATGGCTGACATCGAAATAAGTGTCCAAGGAATAGAAAAGCAACTGTAATCACTCAACAGAGGAAAGTCCACTGGACCTGACGGGATACCAATTCGATTCTACACAGAGTACGCGAAAGAACTTGCCCCGCTTTTAACAGCCGTGTACCGCAAGTCTCTAGAAGAACGGAAGGTTCCAAATGATTGGAAAAGAGCACAGGTAGTCCCAGTCTTCAAGAAGGGTCGTCGAGCAGATGCGCAAAACTATAGACCTATATCTCTGACGTCGATCTGTTGTAGAATTTTAGAACATGTTTTTTGGTCGCGTATCATGTCGTTTTTGGAAACCCAGAATTTACTCTGTAGAAATCAACATGGATTCCGGAAACAGCGATCGTGTGAGACCCAACTCGCTTTATTTGTTCATGAGACCCAGAAAATATTAGATACAGGCTCCCAGGTAGATGCTATTTTCCTTGACTTCCGGGGGGCGTTCGATACAGTTCCGCAATGTCGCCTGATAAACAAAGTAAGAGCCTACGGAATATCAGACCAGCTGTGTGGCTGGATTGAAGAGTTTTTAGCAAACAGAACAGGGTATGTTGTTATCAATGGAGAGACGTCTACAGACGTTAAAGTAACCTCTGGCGTGCCACAGGGGAGTGTTATGGGACCATTGCTTTTCACAATATATATAAATGACCTAGTAGATAATGTCGGAAGTTCCATGCGGCTTTTCGAGGATGATGCTGTAGTATACAGAGAAGTTGCAGCATTAGAAAATTGTAGCGAAATGCAGTAAGATCTGCAGCGGATAGGCACTTGGTGCAGGGAGTGGCAACTGACCCTTAACATAGACAAATGTAATGTATTGCGAATGCATAGAAAGAAGAAGGATCCCTTATTGTATGATTATATGATAGCGGAACAAACACTGGTAGCAGTTACTTCTGTAAAATATCTGGGAGTATGCGTACGGAACGATTTGAAGTGGAATGATCATATAAAATTAATAGTTGGTAAGGCGGGTACCAGGTTGAGATTCATTGGGAGAGTCCTTAAAAAAATGTAGTCCATCAAGAAAGGAGGTGGCTTACAAAACACTCGTTCGACCTATACTTGAGTATTGCTCATCAGTGTAGGATCCGTACCAGATCGGGTTGACGGAGGAGATAGAGAAGATCCAAAGAAGAGCGGCGCGTTTTGTCACAGGGTTATTTGGTAACCGTGATAGCGTTACGGAGATGTTTAGCAAACTCAAGTGGCAGACTCTGCAAGAGAGGCGCTCTGCATCGCGGTATAGCTTGTTGTCCAGGTTTCGAGAGGGTGCGTTTCTGGATGAGGTATCGAATACATTGCTTCCCCCTACTTATACCTCCCGAGGAGATCACGAATGTAAAATTAGAAAGATTCGATCGCGCACGGAGGCTTTCAGACAGTCGTTCTTCCTGCGAACCATACGCGACTGGAACAGGAAAGGGAGGTAATGACAGTGGCACGTAGAGTGGCCTCCACCACACACCGCTGGGTGGCTTGCGGAGTATAAATGTAGATGTAGATGTAGATCTTTTAACACCGTGGTGTAGTTCAACACTGCACATATAGCCGACTTGAGCTGGGCCTGAATGTTTGCCTAAAATAGGTATGTTCCAATTGGTTTTTTGAACGCGGCAGTCCATCTTGTGCTCAACCAGGACGGATGCGATCCGGTATGCGACGTGGTTTTCACTCGCTCTGTTTACTTCATCGATTTGTTGCTCACTGGTGCACCCATTGCCTCACTTGGTACATCAAACCCACTGCTCCACAAAAGTTTGGAATACTATTGTAAAATGTAGTCTACGATACTAGAGGTCGCTTAATGCATTATCCAGTTAGAGCCCTTATACTGGATGGTATTTGCTACTGGGATGCTTTTTGGACGTTTCCCAGTAGCGTAAATATATAGCTGCCGTAGCAGCACATCGCGAGCAGTCCAGTATCAGTAATAGCTTCATTCAGATTGTGTTCAGCATTGCAATAACATGACACGTAGAGGCATACATCAATCTGATAGAGTCAGGTCATACAAAGCAAGATCTTGCCGATCAGTAACATGACACTCAAAGTGGTGTGTCTAAGGTGTGGAGAGACGGTCGCAGTGGCCGTACTCGTATGACAAGACCAATACTGGCTCGTTTCCTCCAACTCTGAGGCGCCCATCAGCAGCCACAAAAAGGGATTCGCATCTCATCTCAGGGTAGTCTTCATTTCAGAATACCAATGAGAAGCTGTGCACTTAACCAACAGAACCGACGCAGTCGAAGGACCTGGACTCTTGCACATCAGCATTGGACCATTGCAGAATGGAGTAATGTCATGTTTCTGAGAAGACAGGCTTGGTTTGCGACCTGACATTAGGCCTTTTAGGGCTTGGAGAGGCGTTAGACGATACCAGGAACGCCGATATATTCAGGTTCAAATGGCTCTGAGCACTATAGAACTTAACTTCTGAGGTCATCAGTCGTCTAGAACTTAGAACTACTTAAACCTAACTAACCTAAGGACATCACACACATCCATGCCCAAGGCAGGATTCGAACCTGCGACCGTAGCGGTCGCTCGGCTTCAGACTGTAGCGCCTAGATCCGCACGGCCACTCCGGCCAGCATATATTCAGGAACTCCATCCATTTGCATATGGAAGTGTAGTGATCTGGGCGGCTATAATGATGGGACGGCAGACCACTCTAATTCCCATCTATGCCAATTTGGCTGGTTCTCGATACCTCCAGGAGGTCCTACAAACTATTGTAAGGTCCTACAAACGAAGTCTGTGCCAAATTCATACTAGTCGATGACAATGCGAGGTCCCGGTATCTTTACAGATTCAACAACAACCGAATGCATTGCCCAGCACTGTTCCGAGACATGAATGCAATTGAGCATGCGTGAGACCTGTTGGAAGAGGCCATTGCTCAGCGTCCGAATCCACCTGACAATCTTCAGGACCCCACTGAATAGCCATTCAGGAGTGGAACTTCATACTCGAAGATAAACTTGATGGTCTCATCCACTCGCGGAGTGGAGGAGCTCATCCGTGTATGGAGAGGGCATACTCACTTTTGTGGACTGGCAAGACAGCCAATCCACTAGGACGGGAGGCCGAAGGGCACGCGTTTAAGCTCACGCAGGCTGGCGTGAGGTCTGGAACAGGTAAAGGAAGTTATAGTAGCAAATAAAGTACGTAGCTGCGGGAATACTTAACTTTAATCCATAATTGGTGAACATCGGTCTGACGGTACATGCATCACAAGATAAATAGCAAATGATAATGGCGCCTTGCTAGGTCGTAGCAAATGACGTAGCTGACTAACTATCGTCTCGGCAAATGAGAGCGTAATTTGTCAGTGAACCATCGCTAGCAAAGTCGGCTGTACAACTGGGGCGAGTGCTAGGAAGTCTCTCTAGACCTGCCGTGTGGCGCACTCGGTCTGCAATCACTGACAGTGGCGACACGCGGGTCCGACGTATACTACCAGACCGCGGCCGATTTAAAGGCTACCACCTAGCAAGTGTGATGTCTGGCGGTGACACCACACTCACTACTAAAGATTGACAATCATCATTATGAGATAAATATTTTTCACTGTTTCTGTTTCCAAACGGTACAATTAGGAGAAAGCCTGCAATGTTTTGTAATAAATTTTTGTAACTAACCAAAATCGTTCTTTTTTTCAAAAGGAATTATGTTTATTTTGTTGGTAAGGTATTATACAAACCTTAATGAGCGCACCATATGAAGTCATAGTTGTAAACTCTGTGACATTTCAAACATTTTTGAGGTGTGTATCTATCATCTTTCTAGAGCTGCGATACCAGATCTGACGATTAACATGAAAGTTGTCTAGATATGGTACCGCGTCGTATTGTAAATAACTATCACCAATAAATCCAGCGTTTCGTCAAGGGTTACAGATTCCACTTTCTGGTCTGCTGACCAGATACCAATCAGCAATATGATTTTTGAAATTTTTTGGTTTTTATGGTATTTACAGTTCAGAACTCAAATATCACAAATATCCTTGAGAAAATTGAAGTTACACAACAACCTTAACCCGCTAAAATTAAAATGATTTTTCTACAGACTGTGCGGCTGAGTTGGAGCCGACATGGTAGCTAACCGTGTTCGGTGAGGGGACAGGACACCCTCTGTAATAAAAAATAAAACTGAGTGAACTTCTCATGGATGAAATTTGAAAGATGTCACGCAACGTTCGCGCATAATGAGAACCACTAAAGAGAAACGACAAGGAAAAAGTGATGCTTGAAAGGCGTTATTTTTGGGTCCTCGGTTTTTCTCGTTTTCGACATTAGTTTTTCTTATTTTTCAGTTCGAATATCTATAGCATTTAAATACTAAATCAATTCAGTATATCCTTATTAACTTTATATGAATGTATGGTGTCTGTTTTTTCGGATACGTCCGAAAGGACAAACACCACGCATTCATATAATTTACTCGACTAGATGGGTAGCCTTCATCAATATCAATGCAGATGCTCAAGTAAGTCCGACCTCCAGTGGGAATGTCAGAGTAGCAATCAAGGAGGAAATGGTCAGGGGCTGTGGATAGGTGGCACTCGGTGGAAGTGCGGGTCGACCGTGAGGCGTGCGGAGATAGTCCGCGCACTTGTGGTAAACGCTGTAGGCCGTATGGCACTGGTTATTGCACCTGCCTAATAAGCAGGAGATCCCGGTTTCCAGTCCCAGTGTCGGATGGTCCCGGAGGAGGTTCGAGTCCTCCCTCGGGCATGGGTGTGTGTGTGTGTTTGTCCTAAGGATAATTTAGGTTAAGTAGTGTGTAAGTTTAGGGACTGATGATCTTAGCAGTTAAGTCCCATAAGATTTCACACACAAAAGTCCCAGTGCAGGCCACAGGCCACAGGTCCCGAAGCAGCTGCATTACTAATCCCGTACCTTTCCTTACCTTTCCCCCCCAATTTACTTATAATTTGTATGAAAAATGCCCGTCTTCTTATTTCTAATTACATATCGCACAATTACTCCCATGAATGTAATCGTCGTCAGTTAATAGAATAGCACACACAGTGATGTTTGTAAACCCACGCAGACAATAAGTAGTGTTACTGCAAGTGAGGGCGCTTCGATCGGCTTATCCTGAGTTTTTATTGTGATATTTGACGAGAACACTCTGAGCTATCTAATAGCGCATGTACAACTGTCTTGAAATCATTCACAGTGCGATGCGTTTTCCTTAGTCGCCACTGTCTTTGTTTGCTGTAACGTCACCGGATGTTTCCGATAACGGCCACACTGCCATGGGAGGCCAAATGCAATTACATGACCGGGTAGTAACTCTCTCTGTAAAGAGACACTTTAAAATCTCGTTTCCCCTCAAATGAAATGCGTATTTGTGAAAATAAGGGTTATAGCACTCCGTCTTCAAGCCACAAGTGGCCCATAGGGACCATCCGACCGCCGTGTCATCCTCATTGAAGGTGCGGAGAGGAGGGGCGTGTGGTCAGCACACCGCTCTCCCCGTCGTTATGATGGTTTTCTTTGACCGAAGCCGCTACTATTCGGTCGAGTAGCTCCTCAATTGGCATCACGAGGCTGAGTGCACCCTGAAAAATGGCAACAGCACACGGCGGCCTGGATGGTGACCCATCCAAGTGCCGGCCACGCTCGACATCGCTTAACTTCGGTGATCTCACGGGAACCGGTGTATCCACTGCGGCAAGGCCGTTGCCCAAAATTAGGGTTATAAGGATGTGTTTAATGAATGTTATACACTCCTGGAAATGGAAAAAAGAACACATTGACACCGGTGTGTCAGAACCACCATACTTGCTCCGGACACTGCGAGAGGGCTGTACAAGCAATGATCATACGCACGGCACAGCGGACACACCAGGAACCGCGGTGTTGGCCGTCGAATGGCGCTAGCTGCGCAGCATTTGTGCACCGCCGCCGTCAGTGTCAGCCAGTTTGCCGTGGCATACGGAGCTCCATCACAGTCTTTAACACTGGTAGCATGCCGCGACAGCGTGGACGTCAACCGTATGTGCAGTTGACGGACTTTGAGCGAGGGCGTATAGTGGGCATGCGGGAGGCCGGGTGGACGTACCGCCGAATTGCTCAACACGTGGGGCGTGAGGTCTCCACAGTACATCGATGTTGTCGCCAGTGGTCGGCGGAAGGTGCACGTGCCCGTCGACCTGGGACCGGACCGCAGCGACGCACGGATGCACGCCAAGACCGTAGGATCCTACGCAGTGCCGTAGGGGACCGCACCGCCACTTCCCAGCAAATTAGGGACACTATTGCTCCTGGGGTATCGGCGAGGACCATTCGCAACCGTCTCCATGAAGCTGGGCTACGGTCCCGCACACCGTTAGGCCGTCTTCCGCTCACGCCCCAACATCGTGCAGCCCCCCTCCAGTGGTGTCGCGACAGGCGTGAATGGAGGGACGAATGGAGACGTGTCGTCTTCAGCGATGAGAGTCGCTTCTGCCTTGGTGCCAATGGTGGTCGTATGCGTGTTTGGCGCCGTGCAGGTGAGCGCCACAACCAGGACTCCATACGACCGAGGCACACAGGGCCAACACCCGGCATCATGGTGTGGGGAGCGATCTCCTACACTGGCCGTACACCACTGGTGATCGTCGAGGGGACACTGAATAGTGCACGGTACATCCAAACCGTCATCGAACCCATCGTTCTACCATTCCTAGACCGGCAAAGGAACTTGCTGTTCCAACAGGACAATGCACGTCCGCATGTATCCCGTGCCACCCAACGTGCTCTAGAAGGTGTAAGTCAACTACCCTGGCCAGCAAGATCTCCGGATCTGTCCCCCATTGAGCATGTTTGGGACTGGATGAAGCGTCGTCTCACGCGGTCTGCACGTCCAGCACGAACGCTGGTCCAACTGAGGCGCCAGGTGGAAATGGCATGGCAAGCCGTTCCACAGGACTACATCCAGCATCTCTACGATCGTCTCCATGGGAGAATAGCAGCCTGCATTGCTGTGAAAGGTGGATATACACTGTACTAGTGCCGACATTGTGCATGCTCTGTTGCCTGTGTCTATGTGCCTGTGGTTCTGTCAGTGTGATCATGTGATGTATCTGACCCCAGGAATGTGTCAATAAAGTTTCCCCTTCCTGGGACAATGAATTCACGGTGTTCTTATTTCAATTTCCAGGAGTGTATATTGACACAGTTATTCGAGGGTCACGACTGTTTTGGTGGGAAGAGGAGGTTATACATGACATGAAAGGAAGAGGAATTAGTGAGGAGGGGAGCTATCCAAGTTTCACACGCGACGGAAACCGCAGTGAATGTGCGCCAATCGAAACAAAAGAAGACAGATCGCGAGCGCTATCTCGCTGGGCCTGGTGATGGGTGTGGTGATTGGCCCTTGTGTGTGCGTGCGTGCGTGTGTGTGTGTGTCTGTGTGTGTGTAGCCGGACTCTTGTTTAGGCTGTGGGAAGCGCCAGCTGCGGCCAGCTCGCCCTGTTTGCCTCGGACGCCCACGATGCCGCCGCGCCGCTGTTTGACTGACCCATCGATCGGGCCGCCGCCGACCATCCAGAACGCAGTCGGGGGTCTTTTCCGGTTGCGGGGATAAAGTGAGGAATCCGTGCTCGCGCAGGAAACAAACACCGCAGCCCGCGCAGTGTTGGCGTCCGGCGGTTTGTGCTAGCAGCGCCCCCTGTAGGCCCGTTGCTGTTCTCCAAACGCACGGCGCTGCACCGTAGGGTCGTTACAGCTTGGCCGCCTAGGCCGGCTGACAACTATGAGGCAATACAGACTCGGATACCGTCTTCGTCCATCACAAGCTCTTCACGTGCAAAAAATGATCTGTGTCACCTTCAGCAAAGAGTCTTGGAGTAATAACAGATGAAAATATAAATTGGCTGAGTATGTAACTGCATTGTGCAAGAAGGCATCAGCATATCTCCAAGCCCTACAAAAATACAGGGTGTTACAAAAAGGTACGGCCAAACTTTCAGGAAACATTTCTCACACACAAATAAAGAAAAGATGGACATCTGTCCGGAAACGCTTAATTTTCATGTTAGAGCTCATTTTAGTTTCGTCAGTATGTACTGTACTTCCTCGATTCACCGCCAGTTAGCCCAATTGAAGGAAGGTAATGTTGACTTCGGTGCTTGTGTTGACATGCGACTCATTGCTCTACAGTACTAGCATCGAACAGATCAGTATGTAGCATCAACAGGTTAGTGTTCATCACGAACGTGGTTTTGCAGTCAGTGCAATGTTTACAAATGTGGAGTTGGCAGATGCCCATTTGATGTATGGATTAGCACGGGGCAATAGCCGTGGCGCGGTACGTTTGTATCGAGACAGATTTCCAGAACGAAGGTGTTCCGACAGGAAGACGTTCCAAGCAATTGATCGGCGTCTTAGGGAGCACGGAACATTCCAGCCTTTGACTCCAGACTGGGGAAGACCTAGAACGACGAGGACACCTGCATTGGACGAGGCAATTCTTCGTGCAGTTGACGATAACCCTAATGTCAGCGTCAGAGAAGCTGCTGCTGTACAAGGTAACGTTGACCACGTCACTGTATGGAGAGTGCTACGGGAGAACCAGTTGTTTCCGTAACATGTGCAGCGTGTGCAGGCACTATCAGCAGCTGATTGGCCTCCACTGGTACACTTCTGCGAATGGTTCATCCAACAATGTGTCAATTCTCATTTCAGTGCAAATGTTCTCTTTACGGATGAGGCTTCATTCCAACGTGATCAAATTGTAAATTTTCACAATCAACATGTGTGAGCTTACAAGAATCCGCACGCAATTGTGCAATCACGTCATCAGCACAGATTTTCTGTGAACGTTTGGGCAGGTATTGTTGGTGATGTCTTGATTGGGCCCCATGTTCTTCCACCTACGTTCAATGGAGCATGTTATTATGATTTCATACGGGATACTCTACATATGTTGCTACAACATGTGCCGTATACAAGTACGACACAACATGTGGTTCAAGCACGATGGAGCTCCTGCACATTTCAGTCGAACTGTTCGTACGCTTCTCAACAACAGATTCGGTGACCAATGGATTGGTAGAGGCGGACCAATTCCATGGCCTCCACGCTCTCCTGACCTCAACCCTCTTGACTTCCATTTATGGGGGCATTTGAAAGCTCCTGTCTACGCAACCCCGGTAATAAATGTAGAGACTCTTCGTGCTCGTATTGTGGACGGCTGTAATACTATATCCCATTCTCCAGGACTGCATCAGCGCATCAGGGATTCCATGCGACGGAGGGTGGATGCATGTATCCTCACTAACGGAGGACATTTTGAACATTTCCTGTAACAAAGTCTTTGAAGTCACGCTGGTAGGTTCTGTTGCTGTGTGTTTCCATTCCATGATTAATGTGATTTGAAGAGAAGTAATAAAATGAGCTCTAACATGGAAAGTAAGCGTTTCCGGACACATGTCCACATAACATATTTTCTTTCTTTCTGGGTGAGGAATGTTTCCTGAAAGTTTGGCCGTACCATTTTGTAACACCCTGTATAAAAAGGTCTCAACACTTGACCTGAAAAGGAATTTTGTACACTTAAGTCCAGACAACAATGTATCTTGTTGGTTAAGTTTTCTGACTGTATTAATTTCTTCATAGCCATCAAAGATGGCTTGCTTTGGAAAAGCATCAACTATTTCAGTGCCTGATATTTTAAATTGCTGTATTCAAGTATTCAACAAATTCTGATCTGAAGTTGCTCTCTAGAAATAGGCACAGTGGAGATCGGAAGATGGATGGTTAGACTTTCACTCTTTGGGCAAAGTAAATGCAGATTTAATTCCAGACAGAAAGACGACATGTTTGTCTGTTAGTAAGTGGGCATACTTTGTAGTGCCTGAGGCAGAAGTGTCTAGGTACAGTTCATTTCTTAATGGAAGGAAAGAACTTAAAATTATGGTCTCTTCGGCAACTAAATAATTAGAGCTCAGCTCAGCTCTGACTGGGGAAGGGAATCGTAAACGTCCTTATCGAAGGAACCAACCCAGAATTTGCGTGAAGCGATTGAGTGAAGCCACGCGGGATTAATCGTGGCGCTGCAGTCATGGACTGTGCGGCTGGTCCCTGTGGAGTTTCGAGTCCTCCCTCGGGCACGGGTGTGTGTGTTTGTCCTTAGGATAATTTAGGTCAAGTAGTGTGCAAGCTTAGGGACTGATGACTTTAGCAGTTAAGTCCCATAATATTTCATACACATTTGAACATTTTTTTGATTGAGTGAAACCAAGGAAAACGTAAAGTTAACTGCCTAAAATGAAAATTGCTACACGTAATGATACTGTGTGCCAAGCAAGAGGTACAAAGCAGATGTTACGAGAGACCGCCACCCACCTGGCTTCTCTACGCTCTGTGCAGCAGCCTCCAGATGGCACTCATAGATGCAGACTTCATCCTGCTTCTGCCACACTTCTTCCACCGTGTCGTACGCCCGAAAATAAAGTGAAAAACAGCCAACTGAGGACTACTTTGCTTCGTTTCTGTCTTTTACTGGCAGACATGGGAATCGTTCCATGAACAGACACTAAAACAAGACGCGTTACAGGCACTCAGGCAGTTATGAACCAGCAGCCAGTTCACTTCAGTGCCTGCAGCTAGCTCAGCACAGTACTCGTGAAGACTGTCTCCCGACATAGGACTGCCCAGTCACGGAGAACTACAGCCAGCAACAGAGTTTCTGCATACATCAGTACCAGTGATACTTGCAACATCGTAGAAGGTCCAGAGACAGCGAAGTTAGTTAGACATCACTATATTAGGGTTAGCACTTCAAGTGCCACACTTCAAACTATACCAAAGTTAACTACCATTTCGCAACATATTAATAAATGGCATTTGTTATTTCAGATAATAGTGTCATATCTTTGTTGCAGTGCCGCCCTGTCAAGCAACTGTTCATTTGCAAGCGTACAGAATCAGTCTCCATCAGGGAAGCATGCCACTGAAACAGCTTTCTTCAACCGTGGATGTTTGGGCTGAATTAATACACGTAGTAGCACACCGTGGGTCCCAGTTCCGTTAGGACTGTGCATCTGAAAAATAAAAATCATGGCCTATATTCGCAAAATCGCTGCATTTATTCAAAAAAGCTCTCTTGTTTCAAAACACAGCTGAAATCATTTTAAATATGTTTTGAAGCAGTCACTGTAGTCTTTTTTTTTAGTTGCATTTAGCACTGTAGCACCCTTTTCTTGGGTGTCCTTAATTGTGTTATAATAATGCCCTTTCAATGCCAACTACAATTTAGGGAACAACCAGAAGTCGGATGGAACCTAATCCGGTGAATACGATGGTTCATCTAGGAGTGTGATCCGTTTGCTGGCCAAAAACTTGGGCACAGTCTTCGCTTTGCGGACTGGTGAGTCGTCATGGAAGAGCAATCAGGATCCTGCCAGTCAGTAATCGGGTCGCAATCGACAAACTGTCACCCACAAACACTGGAGGACTCAAAAAATTTAACGTTGCTCCAACGTCACGCTGCCATTTTCCGACAAGCGTCACAAACGGTTACATTTGCGGCCAGGATGCTTTACAGCAGTGCTAGAGCTCCGAATTTCTACACAGCTGTTTTTGAAACTTCAACTACGAGAGTCACTCCAAAAGAAATGCACACTATTTTTTTAATCCATCTTTTATTCTACATGTTTGACAGTTTTACAGTGTGTAGATACATCCTTTAGGAACAATATTTTCATTTCTCCACATAATTTCCATCCTTCTCAACTGCCTTACGCCATCTTTGAACCAGCACCTGTATACCCGCACGGTAAAATTCTGGACCAACCTGTTGGAGCCACTTTTTGGCAGCGTGCACAAAGGAGTCATCATCTTCAAACCTTGTTCCACGAAGAGAGTCTTTCAGATTCCCAAAAAGACGATATTCACATAGAGCCAGGTCAGGACTGTTAGGCGACCGTTTCAGTGTTGTCCATCTGAGTTTTCTGAATGCTTCCATGGTTTTTCTGACTGACATGTGGCCGTGCATTGTAGTGCAACAGCAAAACATCCTGCTTTTGCCGATGTGGTCGCACGCGACTCAGTCGAGCTTGAAGTTTCTTCAGTGTCCTGACATACGCATCAGAATTTATGGTGGTTCCACTTGGGATGATGTCCACAAGCAAGAGTCCTTCGGAATCGAAAACACCGTAGCCATAACTTTTCCAGCAGAAGGTTTGGTTTTGAATTTTTTTTCCTTGGGCGAATGTGCATGATGCCACTCCATTGATTGCCTCCTCGTCTCTGGTGAAAAATGATGGAGCCATGTTTCATCACCTGTCACAATTCTTCCAAGAAATTCATCTCCACCATTCTCGTACTGTTCCAAAAGTTCGCTGCATACCGTTTTTCTTGTTTCTTTGTGAGCCACTGTCAACATCCTGGGAACCCACCTGCCACAAACCTTTTTTAACGCCAACACTTTCAGTATTCTGCAAACACTTCCTTCCCCTATCCCTACGCAGCGTGACAATTCGTTCACTGTGATGCGTCTGTCAGCAGTCACCAATTCGTTAACTCTCTGCACATTGGAGTGTGTGCAGTACGAGGCCTGCCACTGCGAGGACAATACTCAATATTGCCGTGCCCGCTTTCATCACGTAACCTGCTTGCCCACCGACTAACTGTACTGCGATCGACAGCATCATCTCCATACACCTTTTCCATCCTCTTGTGGATGTTTCCCACTGTCTCGTTTTCAGAGCACAGCAATTTTGTGACAGCACGTTGCTTCTGACGAACGTCAAGTGTAGCAGCCATTTTGAAGACATGCTGTGACGGTGCCACTCACGGGAACAGGTTGAACTAAGTTTGAAAACATGCGGTCTGAGGTGTGGGGTTGATCTGTTATTCTGTTATTCTGTGCAATGGATTACTCTGAGATGTACCCTTTACCCTGTGGCTCCTGCCAGATGCAATTTCCACCCCCACACTACTACAGAAGTCGGACAGAAGCTCCTAACGTTCTAAAGAGAAATGCCTGAAAAACTTTCAGCAATAAATATCTTCTGGAGTCGTCTGCTGTAAGGAAATGACACAGAAATTCACAAAATTTCTTACGTAACTAGTGGGATACTTGGGCACTGGAGCAGTGCTAGTTAGTGTAAGAAAAAACATGAAAGTAACGAAAGTTTTTTTTTATTTTGCAAAAATTCTGAGAAATCGCAATGGCACTTTTAGCTATGAATTGAACAAGTTATACCCTGGTTCTTTTCGGAATGTGAAGTTACCTCTCAAGGATAGGATTCGCTAATGAAATTTGTATACAAAGTTTAAGATGGTTGTTGACTTGGCAGAATGGCTGAGAGGAGCATCTACTCAACTTGAATAATTATCCTTTAGAATATTGCTTGGTATGGTCGAGGCTGTCACATGTGAAATGCAGTGAAGTGTACTGTTGTGGAGGAAATATGGGGGTCGCAATAGCTGTAGCACACAATACCGTAAGCTGCCATGACTGCTGTCTTCGCCGCTTGCTGCTGGCAAATAAGATAACTCTCGTTCTATCTGGATTGACCTTCGCCAATCAAACTTGATGAATTCAAGGATTCCTATTCGCCCCTAGTCTAACTATTGGTGTGGTACACCGGTCAGATAACCAGTCCACCGCGATGCCACTCAAAAATTCGCTCGCAGGCATTTAACCATAATTCTGTCCATTCACACCGCACAATAAGTGTGTTGGCCAACACAGTGAACAACGCTTAATCGCAAGGACTCAATATAGAACCGCCCTTCGATTCGCTCTCGACAGAGGTACTCTCCCAGTGAAGTACTGAGGAGAGACTTGTTCCTCGCTCCAAGAGCGACAACGGAACAGCGCCTCTCCACGCCAGACGTGAAGGGTCTCTTCCATTATTGCTTCAGCTCAAGGCGTCAGAAATATCGTCTGCCAATCAGCATTGCTCTTCTAAAATGGGAGAGTGACGTTTCGTTTAAGGCGACCAATCTGGAAACCTGTAACATTGGCGTTTGGCGTTCGCTGTCTCCCTGTGAAAATCTCTGAAACTGCATGCTATGTGTCAAGAATGCGTAGGCTGGCCGCTACTACACAATGTAGCGGAATTTGCTTTTAAGCCAAACACGGGGTCGTTCCCCCTTTTCACTCGAGCCCACGCTGTCCGCTACATGGGTGGTCACCGGCCGACATAGTCTGGGTCGTCCTCTGAAGGGACCGGCGTCCCGTTGTGCGGTTTCTCTCCCGAACTAAAAGCTTCTGTGACCATTGTGTCTGGAATGTATGTGTGTACGCCAGCCTCGAGTATTTCAACGACGGTGCACTTACTTGTTATTTGCATATCGTTTACATGATTTCATACAAATTGAGTTTATCTTATCGAGTTTGGGTTCGAATGAAGCGTCTTGATGTGCGGAATATGATTGTGAGGGCGGAATATGTAAGCAATGAAGGACAGGAGACCACGACGTCTTACAGCGGAAAGGATGTGTGTACACACTGTAAAACTTTCACACATGCAGAATGAAAACTGTATTTTTACGAAAATAGTGTGCATTTCTTTTGGAGTGACGCACGTATCGTGACACTGAAACTCGCCACAAGATAACATTGCAGTTTGGAGTTTCACACAGTCTTGACGGAACTGAGCATTTTTAAGTGTAGTAATGAGTCCCCACCATTTCTCCCTTGGTTGTTTCGGAGTGCCATTCGTACGAAAGCTGCACAAAGAGTCGTTTTCATTGCAACTGGCCAGCGAAGACCCCCTCCGGCGTGTGTGGCCAGCTAGTGCTCCCTGTCTAAGCCTGGTAAACTCATTTCCGTGCAGGCCGCTATCATGTCACCCGGCAAACAAATTAATTTCCCGTCGCTCCAAAAGTGGGGACGTGGGTCGGCAGTTGTCTGCGTTAATTCCATTCCAGCGTCCCTGTCTGCGGCAGGTCCTTGTCTCACCTCGGGCGATGTAGCAGGAGCCAGCCGCGACCGCGGGCAGCCGCTAGGCGCGGAACGTCTGCGCCGTAATTGGTTCTGGGGAGCCGTTTCCTTTGAGAGAGCGCCGCGGTTGCTGAGCCTTTGAGAGCGTAGCGGGCTACGGTCCCGCTAAGCGCTTACATCCCTTAACCTTCAAGGCCGGGCTCGTACTGCTTTAGACTCACCTTTAGATGCAAAGCCAGTCGAAACCGGTACGCTCATTCAGAAACACGACGCGACCGAAAGAGTGAAGGCGCTCTGTTTGACGTCGATTGTGGAGCTGTAGAGTGTATGAGTGCCGAGCACAATGCAGCAACACAACATTCTCGTACGTATTTTCTGAATGAGTACATAGAGGGATTACTGAATGAGCTTTTACTCTGCGTCGTACTAAACACGACCTGAAGACTTAAGCAGGGTCTGTGAAATTACAGTGAAAGTAGGATATAGACTAACAGACCTTTGAAGGTGTTCCACGTGGTAATAGTATGACAGACTAAAGGCCGAAATACTAAATGTCTTTTTCCAAAGCTGTTTCACAGAGGAAGACTGCACTGTACTTCCTTCTCGCACAGATGACAAAATGGTAGATATCGAAATAGACGACAGAGGGAGAGAGAAACAATTAAAATCGCTCAGAAGAGGAAAGGCCGCTGGACCTGATGCGATACCAGTTCGATTTTACACAGAGTACGCGAAGGAACTTGCCCCCCTTCTTGCAGCGGTGTACCGTACGTCTCTAGAAGAGCGTAGCGTTCCAAAGGATTGGAAAAGGGCACAGGTCATCCCCGTTTTCAAGAAGGGACGTCGAACAGATGTGCAGAACTATAGACACATATCTCTAACGTCGATCAGTTGTAGAATTTTGGAACACATATTATGTTAGAGTACAATGAATTTTCTTTAGACTAGAAATCTACTCTGTAGGAATCAGTATGGGTTTCGAAAAAGACGATCGTGTGAAACCCAGCTCGCGCTATTCGTCCACGAGACTCAGAGGACCATAGACACGGGTTCCCAGGTAGATACCGTGTTTCTTGCCTTCCGCAAGGCATTCGATACAGTTCCCCACAGTCGTTTAATGAACAAAGTAAGAGAATATGGACTATCAGACCAATTGTGTGATTGGATTGAAGAGTTCCTAGATAACAGAACGCAGCATGTCATTCTCAATGGAGAGAAGTCTTCCGAAGTAAGAGTGATTTCAGGTGTGCCGCAGCGGAGTGTCGTAGGACCGTTGCTATTCACAATATACATAAATGACCTTATGGATGACATCGGAAGTTCACTGAGGCTTTCTGCGGATGATGCTGTGGTATATCGAGAGGTTGTAACAATGGAAAACCGTACTGAAATGCAGGAGTATCTGCAGCGGATTGACGCATGGTGCAGGGAATGGCAATTGAATCTCAATGTAGACAAGTGTAATGTGCTGCGAATACATAGAAAGAAAGATCCCTTATCATTTAGCTACAATATAGCAGGTCAGCAACTGGAAGCAGTTAATTCAATAAATTATCTGGGAGTAGGCATTAGGAGTGATTTAAAATGGAATGATCATATAAAGTTGATCGTCGGTGAAACAGATGCCAGACTGAGATTCGTTGGAAGAATCCTAAGGAAATGCAATCCGAAAACAAAGGAAGTAGGTTACAGTACGCTTGTTCGCCCACTGCTTGAATACTGCTCAGCAGTGTGGGATCCGTGCCAGATAGGGTTGATAGAAGAGATAGAGAAGATCCTACGGAGAGCAGCGCGCTTCGTTACAGGATGATTTAGTAATCGCGAAAGCGTTACGGAGATGATTGATAAACTCCAGTGGAAGACTCTGCAGGAGAGACGCTCAGTAGCTCGGTACGGGCCTTTGTTGCAGTTACGAGAACATACCTTCACCGAGGAGTCAAGCAGTATATTGCTCCCTCCTACGTATATCTCGCGAAGAGACCGTGAGGATAAAATCAGAGAGATTCGAGCCCACACAGAGGCATACCGACAATCCTTCTTTCCACGAACAATACGAGACTGGAATAGAAGGGAGAACTGATAGAGGTGCTCAAGGTACCCTCCGCCACACACCGTCAGGTGGCGTGCGGAGTATGGATGTAGATGTAGACTCACTGGGTTTAGTGACGTGAACTAAAACTTGCCTGTGCTGATCGCCTTGTTGTTAGTGTACTACAATGTTGATATCGATTTTTAGTCAGGGACCGAAGAAGATATATCTGTTAGAAATTATAGCGAAAAATATTTATTTTTATTCAAGATAACCGTTTCAACAGTCGTAGCTGTCATCTTCAGGTCTTAAACATTGTTTTGAAGGAAAACATGTCAAATTTGCGCTGAACCTCATGCACAGGATGTCAGCTGGATAAATCTGAGCACATCATCAACGTTTATTATGGCTAAAATATTTAAAAACGCACAGCACTTTGTTCAAAAGGACATGTCATAGATGGTTGTTACGTGACAAAAATAGCGTATGTAAGAGCACATATGTTTACAATATGCTGGGTACACAGTAAATAGTGCGAATCCATTTGAAATGGCGTATAAGGTACAATGGCGTGTGAGGTACCTTATACGCCATTTAAAGTAGATTCGCACTGTTTAGTATGTGTCCAGCGTATGTAAACAATTGTGCTACTGTGTACTTAACAAGCATCTGTGAGCAATATGTACATGGGAATTTTCTATAAAAAGATGTTTAAGACCTGAAGATGACAGCTAAGACTGCTGAAACCGGTTGTCTTGAATGAAAACAATATTTTGTGCGATCTTGCGTTTTGAATCCTTTTTATCAATTAACACACATCACCCTCAATACTCTCGTAATGAGAAAATTCAGTCGAAGATATACCTGTTGCGAGAAGAATGTGGTGAACACTTTTCCTGCACTTTTTAAACAACCAGATAAATTTAACTAATACAATAGAAAAAAAGAGAGAAAAGTCCTATACCACTCTCTCGGTGATTCGTGGTGACATTGAAAAGCAATCCCTCTTCAGAGAACGCGTTTCAGCGGAACAGGTGCTATTCGTAACGGTACGGCAGCTTTTACATTCGTTCTGTTTAATACCTTGCTCAAAAAACTGAGTTGCTCTATATATGTTATTAACTCCAAATGTACTAGACATACTCATCAGTACATCTCACACTAAGCCTTACGCGTATGGTAAATTTTTTTTAACTGAAATTGCCTGCAAAGCATCAACATCATTCAACTTACGCAGTCAGTTAATAATTTTTATTTATCTATTTCATAATTTAAAAAAAAATTACACATAGTAAAAGCGAGAAGAGTTCGTCTTATATTCCCCTGATATCAGAGGCAGATTATAAGTGAAACATTTCAGATCTGGCCATCAGGCATCTCATCAGCAATCACTGTCCCTGTCAGCATAATTATTTAAAATTTGTGAACCAAATAGTCCCCAGAAATGTGCTACGGCGGACACGTCGGGGTGACGTGTACGTACGATTAATTGACCGACTTGTGCTGATGTTAGGCAGCAAGAAACTTCTGAAGAATTTTTTAGATTTTCTAACAAACCCAGAATTATGGTCATCAATAAAAACAACAACGCGTAGAAAACTCCACAACTTCTTTTCTTCCCAATGATATATCATCATATTTAAATTTTATAAGAACTTATCTGTCACTTTTGTCTGATCGTTTTACAAAAAGTGTGCAGAATTTATCATTACGATTAGAAAAGTGACAACACTCACAGACGTAGAAAAATTCGTCTAGTGTCGGGACATGTAACAGCAGGAGGGTACCATATATTCTATCCGATCAAAAGTATTAACCCCTGTGTTATTCGGAACTGACCACTAGATGTCACGAGGGACTCGCCAGTGTAAAAGGAGACGTTGAGCAACGTGTTGCAGGACGCGGTGGCCGAGCGGTTCTAGGCGGTTCAGTCCGGAACCGCGCGACTGCTACGGTCGCAGCTTCGAATCTTGCCTCGGGCACCGATGTGTGTGATGTCCTTAGTTTAGTTTAGTTAGGTTTAAGTAGTTCTTAGTTCTGGGGGACTGATGACGTCACCATTTGAACCATTTTTGAGCAATGTGTTGTGAGTAGAAAAACGGTAACAGCAAAATGGATCGTTCAGGAGAGTTCAGTTACTTCAAAACATGGACTAGTCACTGGATGACCCATCATGGATATTTCGACCTTTCTAATCCTGCTTATGGTGTCAGCTGATGATGTGAGTATGAAGGAGAATAGCATATGGTGCTCCAGCAGCTCATACTAATCCCCACACTTCAGAATTCAGTGCTTAGTGACGCTTGTGGTAGTTTAAAAAAGCGACGCCCCTCCACTGTGGATGGTTGGAAAGGAATGATTTGGAATAATGAGTCACACAATACCACGTGGCAATCCGATGGAAGGCTTTGGGCTTTGAAACTACGTGGAGAACATTAGCTGTCATCATGTGTAGTGCCAACAATGTTACGCAGGACGTGTTACGGTATGGGGATATTTTCTGTGGCTGGGAAGTGGACCCCCTTATTATACTTTAGAAAATGCCAAATGCGGAAGGATATCAACAAACTTAACAGCACTATGTACTGCGTATACTACAGGAAAATTTGTGAGACAAGACAGCATCAGCATGACAATGCATCCTGTCATAAAGCAGTGTCTATGCGGCAATGGTTTGTGCACAATAACATTGATGATGTGCACTGGCTCGCTCCGAGTCCCGACGTGAATCTAATGGAACAACTTTGCAGTTATTTCGGACGTCTACTACAGACCACAATGTTCCACATCATTATTTTCGCAGTTTTTGGCTCTTGAGGAAGAATGGGGTGCCATTCATCTACGTCACTTAGGCACGTCATTGAAAGTGTCGCCAGCAGATTTCAGCCCGTCATATTGCTGAAGGGTGTTCACACCCCATAGTAGTGCCCAATAATCCATGTCCAGACACTTTCGATCAGGTAGTGTAGTATTCTAACTCAGGTAAGGATGCATGCCAGGGGACAGTCGAACAGATGTGTTTCCAAAACATCCCTGAAAATGTCCAAAACAGAACCAAAATAATAGTTATATGGCTGTAATTTAGTTTCTTATCTGTAGGTGGTGATGAGTTAAAACCTGTCTCATATCACTTTACTCTGCCCATTTTGTCATGTTAACCGATTTGTTTTGCTACCTTTAATTTTATGACTGAAAGTAGAATAATAATTCACTGGAAAGCCAAAGAAACTGGTACACCTGCCTAAAATCGTTTAGGGGCCCCCGCGAGCACGCAGAAGTGCCCCAACACAACCGAACACTGACTCACTTAATGTCTGCAGTAGTGCTGTAGGGAACTGGTACCATGAGTCCTGGAGGGCTGTCCCTAAGTCCGTAAAAGTACGGAGGGGTGGAGATCTCTTCTGAACAGCACGTTGCAAGGAATCCCAGATATGCTCAATAATGTTCATGTCTGGGGAGTTTGGTGGCCACTCTGTAGCAATTCTGGACCTGTGGGATGTCGCACTGTCCTGCTGGAATTGCTCAAGTCCGTCGGAATGTACAATGGACATGAACGGATGAAGATGATCAGTTACCTGTCATATTCATATCTAGACGTATCAGTGGTCCTATAGCACTCCAACTGCACACGCCCCACACCTTTACAGAGCCTCAACCAGCTTGAACATCCCCTGCAGACATACAGAATTAATGTATTCGTGTGTTTGTCTCCATACTCGTACATACCCATCCGCTCGATTCAATTTGAAATGAGACTCGTCTGATCAGGCAACATGTTCCAGTCATCAACAGTCAACTGTCGATGTTGACGGGGCCAGGCGAGGAGTAAAGCTTGGTGTCATGCAATCATCAAGGTTTCACGAGTGGGGCTTCGGCTCCGAAAGTCCTTATCGATGATGTTTCGTTGAATGTTTCACACGCTGTGACTTGTTGATGGCCCAACACTGAAAACTGCAGCAATTTGCGGAATGGTTGCACATCTGCTACGTTCAACGAACTCTTTAGTCGTTGTTGGTCCCGTTCTTCCAAGACCTCCTTTCGGCCATAACGCTGTCGGAGATTTGATGCTTTACCGGATTCCTGAAATTCACGGTACTCACGTCAAATCTTGGTACGGGAAAATCCCCACTTAATCGCTACCTCTGAAATGTGTCCCATCTCTCGTCCGTCGACTGTAACACCACGTTTAAACTCACTTAAAACTTGATAACGTGCCATTGTACGGCACTAATCGATCTAAGAACTGCGCCAGACACTTGATGTCTTATATAGATGTTGTCGACCACAGCGCTGTATTCTGCCTGTTTACATATCTTCGTATTTGAATATGCATGCCTATAAAAGATTCTTTGGCGCTTCAGTGTATATTTTAACATATTGCCACCTGTATCTAAAACGATGTTCAGTACCGGTTCAAGCTGGGGATGCTGATGAAATAGGTATAAGTAAAATTAAATAATACTGTATTATGGATCCACAACCAGTATTTTTCTTGCAAAATGAAAGCAACGGGCAGGCATTAAACTAAGTTATCTCGTCGTTAAGCCTAAGAAACTATCAGGGACCCGACAACTCTATCAGCTTGAATTCTATACTGACGAATTTGTCATATAAAATGTCATCGCTGAACCTGAAGTGCCAAATTGCTGCAATAGTCAAAGTCTTCAATAACATCCTGTGACCATCAAAAGAGATATCCTCATTTGTAATCCCCAGCCTTACATCACCTACTCCACCGCTGCCTACTTCTACGTATACACTACTGGCCATTAAAATTGCTACACCAAGAAGAAATGCAGATAATAAACGGGTATTCATTGGACAAATATATTGTACTAGAACTGACATGTGATTACATTTTCACGCAATTTGGGTGCATAGGTACAGAGAAATCGGGACCCAGAACAACCACCTCTGGCCGTAATAACTGCCTTAATACGCCTGGGCGTTGAGTCAAACAGAAGTTGGCTGGCGTGTACAGGTACAGCTGCCCATGCAGCTTCAACACGATACCACAGTTCATCAAGAGTAGTGACTGGCGTATTGTGACGAGCCAATTGCTCGGCCACCATTGACCAGATGTTTTCAATTGGTGAGATATCTGGAGAATGTGCAGGCCAGGGCAGCAGTCGAACATTTTCTGTATCCAGAAAGGCCAGTACAGGACCTGCAACATGCGGTCGTGAATTATCCTGCAGAAATGTAGGGTTTCGCAGAGATCGAATGATGGGTAGAGCGCCGGCCGAGGTGGTCTAGCGGTTCTAGGCGCTCAGTCCGGAACCGCGGGACTGCTACGGTCGCAGGTTCGAATCCTGCCTCGGGCATGGATATGTGTGATGTCCTTAGGTTATTTAGGTTTAAGTAGTTCTGAGTTTTAGGGGACTGATGACCACAGCTGTTAAGTCCCATAGTGCTCAGAGCCTTTTTTGATGGGCAGAGCCACGGGTCGTAACACATCTGAAATGTAACGTCCACTGTTCAAAGTGTCGTCAATGCGAACAAGAGGTGTAACCAATGGCACCCCATACCGTGACGCCGGGTGATACGCCAGTATGGCGATGATGAATACACGCTTACAATGTGCGCTCACCGCGATGACGCCAAACACGGATGCGACCATCATGATGCTGTAAACAGAACCTGGATTCATGCATTCGTGCACCCAGGTTCGTCGAGTACACCATCGCAGGCGCTCCTGTCTGTGATGCAGCGTCAAGGGTAACCGCAGCCGTGGTCTCCCAGTTGATAGTCCATGCTGCTGCAGACGTCGTCGAACTGTTCGTGCAGATGTTTGTTGTATTGCAAACGTCCCCATCTGTTGACTCAGGGATCGAGACGTGTCTGCACGATCCGTTACAGCCATGCGGATAAGATGCCTGTCATCTGGACTGTTAGTGACACGAGGCCGTTGTGGTCCAGCACGGCGTTCCGTATTACGCACCTGAACCCACCGATTCCATATGCTGCTAACAGTCATTGGATCTCGACCAACGCGAGCAGAAATGTCACGATACGATAAACCGCAATCGCGATAGGATACAATCCGACATTTACCAAAGTCGGAAACGTGATGGTTCGCATTTCTCCGCCTTACACGAGGCATCACAACAACGTTTCATAAGGCAACGCCGGTCAACTGATGTTTGTGTATGAGAAATCGGTTGGAAATTTTCCCCGTGTCAGCACATTGTTGGTGTCGCTAACGGCGCCAACCTTGTGTGAATGCTCTGAAAAGCGAATCATTTGCATATCACAGCATCTTCTTCCTGTCGGTTAAATTTCGCGTCTGTAGCACGTCATCTTCGTGGTGTAGCAATTTTAATGGCCATTAGTGTATAAGGCAAAACTTCCGAACATAAAATCTTTATTTACGGGTCCTGTCTCCCATCGAGCTGTCGAAGATTCACACTTTTTCATTGTTAGGCCGTGATTACGCCGGGGATCGATGTGAGCTTCCTCCATAGAAGTTGTTTGACTTGCTGTAAATGGACTAACTTCAGTGCGGTAAACGGAACAAAACGACATAAAGTAGGAAAACTGCATAAAGAAAATGCTGTTCCTCTCTCCACTCGCCCAATAAGCCTGGAATCACGGAGGGAACGGAAACCGCCCCAGGGAGAAATTAAGATATTAACGTTCGCTCTTTGTGAACTTTGCGTCTCCAGTTTCAGTCCCTAGGCTCCATCAAGATTAAGACTTCGTTAAACGTACTGGTGCACACGATGATGAGCATGATGAAAATCTTCGACTCGAGGTTTTATTCAAACGAGATACAAGAGTGCTACCACTAAAATGTAAAACACCCCATATTTTTCACACACAAGTATAAAACTTGAGACGCACGTGTCACTGATATCACGTAAAATGTCCATATGACGCAACGAACAATACGTAGTTTATTGTTGCTATAAACTCATTTTACTTTCCATGTTGGTTTATATGAATAATGAAGATTAAAGCACTTCTCTTCTTTGTTGCAGGTGAGTGATCCCACTGGAGCCCACTACATCCCACGTAGGCGCAGTCAGCAGTAAGTCTCACAGACGTCTTACAGCTTTCTCCGTTATCCACGACTTCAGGCAACAGAAAATTTTTGGAGACTGTAGTAACAGCCGGTAGCTGAGAATTACGTGAAGTTGTATGTGATACGGTCTCCTTACCCACTCAAATAAATAAAAAAGTCATTTTTGTCTTTTTACTGTCTGCTGTCACTGGTGATTTTCAAAAAGATATTAATTCAAGAATTAGGCATTTTTCTATTCTTTACTCCCGGTTTAGTGAGGTAATACACAACCATTCACAGAAACAAAAATTATATTACTGATTATGGAGTGGTTGAATGATGCAGAGATACGATGTGATTAGAAAAATGTGATTGTGATGCTGTGATTCATGAAGCCAAGTACCCTCTGCAAAGCTTTTCTCTCCAGTAAAACAGCTTTTTTCCACAGTTATAAATTTAATAGTACTTACGGAGTGCATGTAGTAATTTCGCGTTGCCTTTTTCACTGTTCATTTACTATGGTAATCTCTGAAATCTTCTTCCTTCACATCGTTTGCATAGAGCAAAAGATATTCCTCTTACGTTAACTATTTATCATTCACATTCGTTTGCAGATTCATGTACTATTGTTCAGTTCACGTGTTCAGTCAAAACTAGGGCTTGTATGTTGCTCTGATCAAAAAAATGACACGTCTTGTAGTTATATTTTAGTTCGATGTTTAATACGGCGGCTTTTTTTTTTTTTAATTGAAATTACAGAGGGCAACGAAAGTATCAAGAAAAAGCAAAGGAAGAACTTTATTAGTTCGATTTTCACATTCTATTACTCACTGAAACTGATATATCAGTTCCTTCCAATTAAATGTATCTATACAGGGTTATTACAAATGATTGAAGCGATTTCACAGCTCTACAATAACTTTATTATTTGAGATATTTTCACAATGCTTTGCACACACATACAAAAACTCAAAAAGTTTTTTTAGGCATTCACAAATGTTCGATATGTGCCCCTTTAGTGATTCGGCAGACATCAAGCCGATAATCAAGTTCCTCTCATACTCGGCGCAGCATGCCCCATCAGTGAGTTCGAAACGGTAAGGCTTCTGCTTTAGCCTTTTCCGTAAGATTTTCCAAACCGTCGGCTGTGGTACGTTTAGCTCCCTGCTTGCTTTATTCGTCGACTTCCGCGGGCTACGCGTGAAACTTGCCCGCACGCGTTCAACCGTTTCTTCGCTCACTGCAGGCCGACCCGTTGATTTCCCCTTACAGAGGCATCCAGAAGCTTTAAACTGCGCATACCATTGCCGAATGGAGTTAGCAGTTGGTGGATCTTTGTTGAACTTCGTCCTGAAGTGTCGTTGCACTGTTATGACTGACTGATGTGAGTGCATTTCAAGCACGACATACGCTTTCTCGTCTCCTGTCGCCATTTTGTCTCACTGCGCTCTCGAGCGCTCTGGCGGCAGAAACCTGAAGTGCAGCTTTAGCCGAACAAAACTTTATGAGTTTTTCTACGTATCTGTAATGTGTCGTGACCATATGTCAATGAATGGAGCTACAGTGAATTTATGAAATCGCTTCAATCATTTGTAATAGCCCTGTAGATGTTTGATCTTGCATTTTGCATAGCACACAAAATTCATTCTTTTGAAAATTCCATATTAATTCTGTTTCGGCTAAATGGATGCACCATTTGCTCAAGTTCCTAGTCCAACTCACTTTGGTCATCTTCTTGTTAATCAGATGCTTCATTAACCATTAGGTGCCATACTAGGCGACTGACAGATTCTAAGTACCAGTAAGAACCTTATTATAACTGGATTACTGCAAAGAAGAAAACAGCAGTCAGCCGCTGTCAATAATGCAGTTTATTTGCCTAAATAACGCCGTTACGGGTTTCGAACCGACAAGTTAATCTTAGAACGGCTCTTCAAGTTTATGTTACATCTGTTGCTTCCATTCATTGTTGACTGTCTTTTTTCCATCAACTAGTGTTGTTGGAAATCGTGTAGCCCAACTGTCTGCGTGTGGATTTATCCCTTAAGAAGTGTGCAAAAGTTTTTTGAAATATTTGCGACTCGTCTAACTGAGGCGGTTGTTCTCTAGTCATATGTGGGAAACCGCCTTAAGCGTACATTCAGGCTGCTCGGCTCACCGGCCCTTATCGCTAATCCGCCTGACAGATTGGATTCGGGGCTGGTGCGCATCCCCGAATCCCGAAAGCGACGTGATAACGCGCGTTGCTATTCCGGCAGGTCTATTTTGGTATAAATATTGAACTTGCCGTAAAAAGTGTTGAAATTCCCACTTCCATTAGTGATTCCTATAGCATTTTCCGTTATGCTTCGTCAAATGCCTTCTCTAGCATAAAAAGTTGATGATCTAAATTTCCTTGTTTCCTCTGTTACTTGTGCCAAACTGAAAAGAAAATCAAAATATTATGCACTTCATCCTGACTGTCGTTTGCAGTAAATCTTTCTTCACCTAGCACATACAGTCAAAAGTCAACACAACACAACATAACTGGATACGTGCGTCGCCTACAACAGTTCAACCAAGAATGTATCAGACTGCGCAGAGGCAAAGACTGTGCCACAATAAAACCAAAGATTCTTTAAAAGTAGAGATGGGTCGAACTCGTTCATTCCCGTGAAGTACTTCATTCATTTCACTCTTTGCCGTGAAGCGTTCAAATGAAGTAGTTCATTCATGAAGTACGGAAGCCTGGCGAAGTTGCCCAGTTCGCCGTTCAGCCGCGGCTACGCTCGCTTCGCCTCGCTCGTACAATAAAGCTTCGTAATACTTTATATTTTTACCAACAGATGGCCGAACTATGCAGTAACGTGCACACAACGTTTTGCGTCTTACAGCGTCTGAGTTAACTTAAATACAGGATGGTCGAAGGGGACAAAGGAAAGAGAAACAGAGAAGCCTGTCACATATAAAGAAGGTATTACGTTTAATCTTGCTCGACATTTTCTCATGAAGCGCCAAAAAGAGTCTTCATCTGCCAAGTGAAACCTTATTTGTTGTATTTATGGACTGAAAACTAGGGCTACCAACGAAATGCAGTCCAAGTTTATGTTCCTTTTAAAATTTAATCCAAAGTAGAATGAGTATGTTTACCACTGTCACAAAGTCTATATACCTAAGTTAAGCAATTATTCAGAAGTTTTCCTGGAGATTTTATTTTTATTGAGAATAATAACCCTCTAAATTCAAAACATAAACTGTCACCTGTAGTCATTGGTACGATTTCAGGTAAAATCCCTCTTTATTTTATTCGAAAGCAGTTTTTGTGTCTGTTCACGCTTATACAATGGCTAGCAACACGCGATCGCGTAAAAGTAGTGAAATTTGGGGTTTCTTCGCCGATTTAGGTTATGTGAAAGGAAAGTGCAACTGCTGTTCTAAGTGTATTTCACTGCGCGATTCGTCGACAGGCAGTACAGGGAGGACTGAAGTGAAGGGAGAATGAGTGACGTAGCGCCAACGTAGTGGGAGAGGGAGAGGGGAAGAGAGTGAGTGAACGAACTAGAAAAAAAGTGTGGAGTGTACTATCTGTGGAGAGTTTGAAGTACCAGTTCATTGAAATTGAGTGGTTAGTTCACACTTCACTGGAGTGAAGCCTTCATTTAAACGACTCATTCACGAGCTCCCCATCACTATTTAAAAGTAACATAACTTCTCTCTCTCTGTGTCTGACGTGCACATAGATAACTTACAAAAATCAAAACGACATGCCCACCTTACCATGTATCAATTTGAGGTGAGTGTCTCCGGTTCTGAAACAAACGAGTACAAAGTTATAAGGGAAAGCCTTTCTGACACCTTTGACAGTGTTACACATGTACCGCTACTGTCGTTGCTAAGATTTTAGGTTAGGAAACTTTCGGAGCTGGTAGTAAAGATAAAATATGAAAAGATATTTAGTAAATACGGGCTCTAAAATGCATACCTTAAGAGATGTCTTTTCACAGTAGCGAAGATGAAAAAGTGCTCATAGCGTCTCTATCATCCTAGAAATTTTGCAACCTCATCATGGAATCAACCTGTACGTATATATATCTACAGGCGCTGGCACCCCTTCGACGACACGCAGCATCGTTGGAACACCCTGTACCTTTTATTGAGGCTGCAGCTCGAGGTGCCCTTGAATATTTATAGATATCAAACTGTTTAAAAAAGTGTTTGTGACGCTTAATTTTTTACGTGTGGGTTTCATCTTCTGTACCTACTATATCTTTAATAGGCCTGTTACCAAATCGGGCGTTTAAGACTTTCGTGAGAAATATATAATAGCTTTTATTGATTTTTTCTATAGTAACAGTTCATAGAATTCGTTATTATTTTAAGTTCCGATTTCACCGGTAAATCTTACAGTTTTTAAAGTTCTTCTCCCCTTTCTAAATTTCCCTTTGGGTCCTTTACTGCTTGCTGAATGTTTAGACTGCGTAACATGGCAGATATGCCGCACCCCTGCGCCTTAAACTTCTCAGTTACTACTTCCCTCTCAGGTCCTTTGACTCTCATAAGGAATGAATGGGTACTGTTGAGAAATGCCTCAGCGATTGTTTTCAGCATGACGCACTGTATCACTGTACGCGTTGCGGAAAGAGCGTTGTTTTAAAACTTTGCAGCCCTGCACACAATATTAGTGTACCAGGAAGTTTCGTAAGTTGATTAGCTGGAGAAGGCAGGTTTTTCAGGCAAATTGCGCTACCTTGTTGGCGGCGTGTTATTGATGCTGGGGGCAGTGTGTGTGATAACCACGCGGGGCGCCCGCGTGCGCTGTAGTTGTGGGTGCGGCCGGCAGAGGCGCTGCAGTATTAACGAGACTCTGCGGCGGGCGATGGCGCGTGCGGCAGCCGCAACCACGCCGCAGACCGCAACGCAACGGCACAGTCCGCCGCTGCCACCACCGCTGCCATCTCACGGGCCGCCTCGCCGGCTCATTTTTATACCTAAACTGCTAATGAAGCTCATTCTCGCGCTTCTGCAAGCGCTAAATCCGCCGCTGCCATCTTTCACACTAGTCTGCAGGTGGTCAAACACGGTCACTCGATTAACAGTCTAGCTATAGTCCGTTTAAAGGACGCTTCCGACTCAGGCTGGACGTCAACGGAACGTCGCGGAACGGATGGAAACGCCACCATCAAATTGCGTTGTGCTTCACACTAGACGGTTAGGCTGCGTTTCGGGCTGAACCTCAAATGACATTTTAGAGCAATTTTCGAATTAAAAACCGTGTAGCGTATAATTTTCTGTGTTCACTTGTGTGAGGTACTGTGCGCCATTGCTGAGGCCTAGGTCAGTTCCGTTTGCAGGGGAAAGGCGACTTTTTTTCGGAATGAAGATAATTCGCTGGTTTTTCCATATTATTTCTACGAGGGCTGATCAACAACGACTGTGACTGAATTAACTTTTCATAACTGGGATTCACAATCATGTGAAATTTCTTGAAAGACATCATGTTTACGCCGGTGACTGTTACACTTTTTATTTCCACTATTGCAATTTCGGTCTTAGGCCATTATCAAGTGCAGGTGTTTTGGCTTTCAGCCATGTCTACTTTATACAAGCTGACACATTTATATGTCGTTGTCATTTGTTGTTATATACATTCGCACTACTTAGCAGCGTTACGAATGTATATAACAGCAAATGACAATGACGTATAAATGAGTCAGCTTGTATAAAGTAGACATGGCTTAAAGTCAAAACATCTTCACTTAATAATGGCCTAAGGCCGAAATAATAAATAGTGGAAATAAAAAGTTTAACAGTCACTGGCGTAAACATGATGTCTTTCAAGACTATGACTGACTTTTTCCTGTAGTTTCATCATAGTTTCCTGTCTATACCATGAATATTTGAAAATTTCTGGTTTTCATGTATAATAACCATAGGCGGCAGCAATTTCGTGTTGATAAGTTGGCAGTAATGTATTATTCTGTAGACGCTCTTTGTCTTTAACATATCAAACAATAGATGTGTCGCGAGAGGAGCAGAGCGGCGTAATAAATTTCTGTGTTCGTTTAAACCATACATCCACTGAAACTTACGAGCAAACATACAGTGAAGACACACTATCTAGTGCAATAGTGCTTAAATGGTTCAATTACTAAAGAAGGCTGACTTGTCTGTGTTAAGCAAGGTTATCCTGGTGTTTCGGTCTCTACTGTGACTGTGAGAATCGGCGGATAACATTAGGTTACCTTAGTGGTGATAATTTCATACGGCAGTGTCTTTACAATTGTCCATGATCACCTGCATATGACCCATGTTTCTACCCATAGGGTGTCACGTCTGATGACTCCCGAATAGAAAGCTGAGTGAATGGAGACAAACCGTGCAGTGTTGCGTCTCTTTGCCGATGGAGGCGATGTATTTCTGGAATCAATTATCACCTGTGATGGGTCATAGCTACATCATTATGATCATGAAGGAAATCTAGCCACCACAGTGTGGAAATCGCCTAGTTCTTCAACACCAAAACAAGCGAAAACTGTTAATCTGCAGGTAAAGTGACGGTGATCACAATATGTGACTGTTATGGAATGATTTACCATCATGCAGAGTCCCATCACACTACTACTAAAGCAGAATACTGCACGTCAGTTCAGGCTGAACTGAGGAAGCACTGAGGGAAGGACCAGAACTTTCACGAACTGGCTGGCGTCTTTATCATCACAGTGCCCTGCCTCACGTCGCAAATCAAGTCACGCAGTTTCTCGCGCAGTTCAACATTACCTGTGTACCGCATCTGCCTTATAGCCCCGATATTGCACCCCCTTATTTTTTTTTTATTTCCATGACTAAAGGGAAATCTTTGGGGCATTCGTTTGAAAACTCCGAAGCAGTGCTCAAGAAAACTGAGGTGATTCTCTGGGACATGACAAAGAATGGCCTGCCCCGTGTGTTCGAGGACTGGCAGAGACGCTATAAAAAGTGCATTCAAGTAGGAGGGGAGTACTCTAAAAGAGATCACGTAAACACTGAAATGGTGTAATAAACATGTGTGAAAAAATTAGTCTCAATCTTTGTTGATCAGCCTTCGTAAACTGGGTTACGGAGGATAATTAAAAGAATGATTCAGGGACTGGTGATTTGGAAAATAAACCTTTGAAGAGTACTGACAGTAGATGTTTTGCACTGGAGTGAGCAATACGAGCAGAGAATGGCCAATGAAATGGCCTTCGTGCGCATTCTGAGCCATATATATATATATATATATATATATATATATATATATATATATAGGAGATATACAGAGACAGAGGTGAGCAGGAGACATAAAGAGACAAGGGGGAGAAGGGCAGGGACAGAAACAGGGGCGTTGGGCAGAGACATGATCAGGAGGAGATGGATAGAGAGGGATGAGAGGAGGAGATGGGTTATTTTGTTGAAAGTGTTTAAAAATAAATATTTTTATCACTTGTCAAAGTGTTTTGGGTCCAAAGATAAAAAAAATGGTTCAAATGGCTCTGAGAACTATGGGACTTAACATCTGAGGTCATCAGTCCCCTAGAACTTGGAACTACTTAAACCTAACTAACCTAAGCACATCACACACATCCATGCCCGAGGCAGGATTTAAACCTGCGACCGTAGCGGTCGCTCGGTTCCAGACTGAAGTGCCTAGAACCGCTCGGTCACAGCGGCCGGCTGGTCCAAAGATCAAGCCACAGATACATTCCACATCATCTCTGGAGTCTTATGGTGTAATATAGCAGATATTCAGTGGTATATGTTTACTATATATGTCATACACGCGTGCGCGCGCAAAACCGCAGGTAAAATGGCAGAATTAAAAAAATTCGTCAACCAGTCGACTTCAGGAAACGCGAGAAGCCCTCGCGGGTTTAGGTTGTCGTGTGTGCCCTCTGGTTCGGAAGTAGCTTCTGATGCCAGTAGTTAGTGAAGTGATAGAAACCACACATTTTATGTGAAAGAAACGCCACAGGTGATCCTGATAGGGTCCATGAAGGTTATGACGCTAGTCATATTCAGAGATCTGCCTTGTGATGGATATTGTTTTAGATAAGATGCTTAAATTGTCGTCCATTTATATTAATGCACAACTGACATGTGTGTGTTAATGGTTGTCTAACAAGATCAGAACAACCACTGCATCTCCAGCCCAACGAACAACTAGATTTTCTGCAGTGTCCGTCTCTTACACAAAATGCTTCGTCTTCTCTCAGAAATTCATAGTAGTGAGGTGTGGAGGACTCGGTGGGTGCGATACTGCCCCTAGTCTCCCAATACAACAACTGGGGAAAACATTGTCTAAGTGTTCTCTGACATCAACCGCAAAGTTTGGGCCCCTTCATGCTGGAACTGATTGCTAGCGAGACATTCGCCAACATTTCCAGCAATACGTCGCTGATTAAAATACGTTAGTTTCCTCCACCGAGAGTGGCAGGCAGAAGATACGGCTCAGTCAGGTGCTCGCGAACCATTCTAGTCCACATATTTAAATTTCTGTCGATAGTGGAACACTTCAGCTGCCCTACGATTTTGCATCTACTGAGGGGCACCCACATGCCTTGCTCATACTGTCGCATCAAGCAGTCAGGCCTGCAAGATGAGTGGTCTGCCAAGCGAGTGGATTCTTTCTTATTTGTCGAGTAACATGAACTCTCGTACTCACAATTAAGTCACAAATTAACCTCCTGTATGAATAATACGCAACGGAAACGAACATCAGTAATTTACAGAACTCTGACTGTTCACTACGCACTGGCAATACCACATTTTCTTTTTGTCTTTTATTTAACGGCTTTTATCAACACGTGGCCACCGCACTGAATATGAATGGCGCACACATTATAAATTCGGGACATCATGACAACATACAATTCGAAGGAAAAGTCCACCAATCTTTTTCTTTTCACTATCTTATTTATTCCGATAAATTCTATAACCTAAACACACAAATTCTATAACCTACAACAATAACACATGAGAAATTCCGCCCAGTGGGCATGGCTTTACATTGGTGATTCTCTACCTTATGGTCTCGTAATTATTTAACGCTATAGGATGGTGGATCTTTTATTACATCTTACACTTCGACTCTCACAATCATCATCACGAAACTTTCCTCCAGATCGAGCGGTACAGAACGAACAAGCATAACCCGCTAATCTTTTGAAACTACCTTGCTACTCTCCCATGCAAATCACACATACCCAAATTACATGACATACACCACACTACAACATGGAATACAATACAATAAATAGTCACAACACTATCACTTTCAGCTTTCCCACTTCAATTAGTATTTATCCCAGTTTCACACGACACTGCCCCACTTTGAAATTCCACTTTCCTACTATGAACTCTGGAGATATATGCACGTCTTCCTGTGCAATGCAAGCCAGGTGGCGTTGATGGATAGACGGCCGACTCACCTTGCTTCTCTCTCAGAGTTTGAATCTAGCGTCACACGGAATCATATTACGCAAAGAAATATTAAGAACATATTCATCACACACGCGAGTCCTCAACTGATACCATGGATGCGTACTTCACTTTATCCTTTGTCTCATACTCAGATTGAGACTCACACAGTACTCACCACGTGGAAGTACTCGTCTCTAATTTCAAGTCCTTCACACGCCAATTCTTAAATATTTCAACTTATGGTACACACGCTATTTCTTAAATATTTCAAATTATTGTACACACGCTAGTAATTCAGCTTAACTTAAGCACACGGAAGTATTTCAACTTATTGCTACACGTGGTTTCATTGTGACCGTTGGTCACTTCCGAAGATTACTACGATCCCATTAATATTACCTGCCTGACATTTAATTCTCCCCACAAAAGTTCCTGAAATAGAGAAATTATTATTTCAAACTACTCTTAAATATTCCACATGCATACCATGTCTCAACTCTTTTGTCTTTACGGACCACAACTAAGACAGGTCTTAACAACACAAGATCCAGCGGCAGAGTGCCGAAACATGGCCGTTCTTCAGGTTCTCTCGCACCTCTGTCGAAGTGGGGGAGCACCTTGCTACCGTATTGGTCAGCCACATTTCAGGCGCTCAAAGCTCAGGTAAATTTCATGTCTTTGGTCCCACCAAAGGTGGCCAAAGTATCGTCTCAAAGATGATCATATATTCACATTCACTATCTGTGGTTAGCAGACGACCATACATTCATTCATTTCACAGATCTCAGCAAACTGGATGTAGGGATTTGTTTTGTGGGAGTGCACATGTGATCAATTAAATAAATAAATTGTCATTCTTTCCCACACTGGTATCCGGCTTCGCTGTATTAATTGAAATTGAGTTACTTTACAAAAAAATGTGTTGTTCTGACAAAATAATGAAGTATGTTGTACCTATTTTCAATGTCGGGCGGTACTGTACCCTTTCACTACCACACATGGCTGATCTGACTGTTGATTACTCCCTCCCTCGTCATGATAACCCCGCAATCAACATCATATAAACAAAAATAGCGTTGCTTAAGCCCAGAGACGTAGACACTGCTAGCAGTAAGAAGAACTTATCCTTCCTAGCAGTAAGATGTAACTGTTCTGCAAATCAGATTCCAGTGACAACGTGTTGCACACGAAGGAGTCAGAATAACTGGGGGCGTTGATCTAAGCGAAGTCAAATGTCAAATCCTTCAATGAGCACTAACGAAGAAACGGTCAACCTGTCACACTTCCGTCACACAACAAGTGTGAACCAACTATCACCATATCTCTTCCTGTCAAGTATTGTTTATCTGACAGAGAAAACGCGTTTCGCTTCGCAGCTCCGTGGAGCCGCCGGCTGCACTTACCGACGAAAAATTATAAAGACATAATAGTTACTGCTAATAATAAGAAGAAGAAGTAGAAGAAGAAGAAGAAGAAGAAGAAGTAATACTATCCAAAATGCTGTTTAAACAGAGATAAACAGGAAAATGATCATGTGACTGGTGTATATGAAATAGGTGTAGAAAAGGCGGATCGTTTGCTGAGCAGATTGGGTGTCTAAAGACAATATTAAGGATACGTTGAAATCCGATCACGTATGTCACCATTGTGGACTTTATGCATCACGAGACAGTGATTTCCCTGGAACACTATACGCGGCAGAAACTACATCTCTACGAGGCCATTCAGATATTGACGAAATTTCAAAGTAAGAGCGACAAATTCTGAGAAATATTTATTGGTCCCACTGATATAAATGGCATGTGATTAAAAGAAAAATTACATACCTTTACAATGCGTAAAATACGCTTCAAGTTCTGTAGTCACAACTCCAGAATGGACAAAACTAGATGAAAAAAGAAATTACTTAACATAAAAAAGGCGAAAAAGGGAAAAAATTGGAAATTTATGGTCAAGTCTTATAGGACCAAATTGCTGAAATCATCAGTCCCTAAGCTTACACACTACTTAATCTACACTCCTGGAAATTGAAATAAGAACACCGTGAATTCATTGTCCCAGGAAGGGGAAACTTTATTGACACATTCCTGGGGTCAGATACATCACATGATCACACTGACAGAACCACAGGCACATAGACACAGGCAACAGAGCATGCACAATGTCGGCACTAGTACAGTGTATATCCACCTTTCGCAGCAATGCAGGCTGCTATTCTCCCATGGAGACGATCGTAGAGATTCTGGATGTAGTCCTGTGGAACGGCTTGCCATGCCATTTCCACCTGGCGCCTCAGTTGGACCAGCGTTCGTGCTGGACATGCAGACCGCGTGAGACGACGCTTCATCCAGTCCCAAACATGCTCAATGGGGGACAGATCCGGAGATCTTGCTGGCCAGGGTAGTTGACTTACACCTTCTAGAGCACGTTGGGTGGCACGGGATACATGCGGACGTGCATTGCCCTGTTGGAACAGCAAGTTCCCTTGCCGGTCTAGGAATGGTAGAACGATGGGTTCTATGACGGTTTGGATGTACCGTGCACTATTCAGTGTCCCCTCGACGATCACCAGTGGTGTACGGCCAGTGTAGGAGATCGCTCCCCACACCATGATGCCGGGTGTTGACCCCGTGTGCCTCGGTCGTATGCAGTCCTGATTGTGGCGCTCACCTGCACGGCGCCAAACACGCATACGACCATCATTGGCACCAAGGCAGAAGCGACTCTCATCACTGAAGACGACACGTCTCCATTCGTCCCTCCATTCACGCCTGTCGCGACACCACTGGAGGCGGGCTGCACGATGTCGGGGCGTGAGCGGAAGACGGCCTAACGGTGTGCGGGACCGTAGCCCAGCTTCATGGAGACGGTTGCGAATGGTCCTCGCCGATACCCCAGGAGCAACAGTGTCCCTAATTTGCTGGGAAGTGGCGGTGCGGTCCCCTACGGCACTGCGTAGGATCCTACGGTCTTGGCGTGCATCCGTGCGTCGCTGCGGTCTGGTCCCAGGTCGACGGGCACGTGCACCTTCCGCCGACCACTGGCGACAACATCGATGTACTGTGGAGACCTCACGCCCCATGTGTTGAGCAGTTCGGCGGTACGTCCACCCGGCCTCCCGCATGCCCACTATACGTCCTCGCTCAAAGTCCGTCAACTGCACATACGGTTTACGTCCACGCTGTCGCGGCATTCTACCAGTGTTAAAGACTGTGATGGAGCTCCGTATGCCACGGCAAACTGGCTGACACTGACGGCGGCGGTGCACAAATGCTGCGCAGCTAGCGCCATTCGACGGCCAACACCGCGGTTCCTGGTGTGTCCGCTGTGCCGTGCGTGTGATCATTGCTTGTACAGCCCTCTCGCAGTGTCCGGAGCAAGTATGGTGGGTCTGACACACCGGTGTCAATGTGTTCTTTTTTCCATTTCCAGGAGTGTAACTTAAATTAAGCTACGCTAATGACAACACAACACCCATGCCGAGGGAGTACTCGAATATCCGACACGAACTGTGACAAAGCGCCTCAGACCGCACGGCTACATCGCGTGGCTACAAAGAGGGTTAACATCACTTGCGTAGAAGTAGTTAAGCAGGGCTTGCCAGAAATTAATCCCACAGAAGATACCATTAGAGAACACGTTTGGAAAGCGTTTGCAATGCCAGCCGCAAATCACACATTCGCAGAGAAAGCTAAGACAAAACACTGAAAAACATTGGACAAAGGAACGCAAGAAACGAGCCACCAAATTCTTGAAGAGATTTTGGGAAGAAGACGAAGGGAAAGAAGCTAGCAGACCAAGCCATTAAGTTGAAGATTGCACTTTAACTGGGAATTGTAGTGACAACAGAAGATACTATACTATTATGACAGCGAATTATAAGAGATAAAAATTCGTGTAGACTGCAGCAGAGACGTCATAGAAAGATCTGTTGGAAAAGTTAGTGTAGGTATAATAGGATAAGGTGAGCATGCAAAAGCAAAGGCACACGTTTCTTTCGTTGTTGTACAAGGATCATTTCATGTCTTTCACTACTCCGTAAGATTAGGAAAGGAATATTAAGTTTTACTGTCCCGTCAACAGCGTGTTATTAGAGAGGGAGCACGGTCTCCGATCAGAGAAGTTTGGGGAAGGAAATCTGATGTGTCTTGTTCGAAGGAACTGTAGAATACATTTATTTATTTCCGTCTATGATCACAAACTTGTAGGTACTCAGAGTACCGTTTTCGGTCAGCAATGACTATCATCAGATATGCGGAAAACATGGTAAAAAACACAAATACTGCTGGTGGATTGTCTACAGCTTGAAACAATAAAATGTGCCATAATGGAAAGTAATACATGTGAAAATTATACGCTTTAAATATGACGAGGCGTATGTGTTTTTAAACCATGTCCCAATATAATGGAGTCATAGTAGCATCGTCAAAAGACAGACATAAAATCAACTCACCATCATCGCACATAAGTAAAATATGATATACACTAGAGTCATTTTGTTAGCTGTGCTATGTTCAAAACAAAGTGCTGTACAGTAGCCACAAACTATTTGCGTGGCAATCTCGCCAGATCCTTCAGTCATATAATCGTACGATATGGAATAAAAAGAAGTACCAGATGTAGGGCAGTTGTTTTGACCACCAGTGCTGTTAGCAAAGTGGCTATAGTGCATAGCATTTTTTATTTATACACGAAGATGTTGAACTAATTTTGTGTTTATCTGTTAACAAAAAAGAAAGTTCAAATGTGTGTGAAATCTTATGGGACTTAACTGTTAAGGTCATCAGTCCCTAAGCTTACACGCTACTGAACCTAAATTATCCTAAGGACATACACACACACCCATGCCCGAGGGAGGACTCGAACCTCCGCCGGGACCAGCCGCACAGTCTGTGACTGCAGCGCCTGAGACCGCTCGGCTAATCCCGCGCGGCTATCTGTTAACGATACCACTATTGCTATATTATATTTGGAGCGTGTTCTTAAAACAGGTACGCTTCGTCATATTTAAAGCGCGTAATTTTCACATGTATGCCAATAATGCTTGTCTTATGGGCTACATTACTTTCTTAACCTGTGCACAATCCACTGGAAGTGTTTGTGTTTTCTCCCATGTTTTGCTGCAGAACTGAAGATGGCCGTTGCTGAATGAAACCGGTAGTCTGAGGACCTTCAGGTTTGCGATCACAGACGGAAATACAGGAATTTATTCTACATTTTGTGGATCGCTGTTCAATACGCGACCACGTCGTAGCGTATGAAACCAAAGAACTATTCCGGTACTCGTGTTATACGGTTTTGGGAAACTACAGCAAACTTAGATCTACACGGTCACACGAGGATTCGAACAGTTGTGTTCCCGATTACCGATCCAGTGTCTTACTACAGCACCACTTCGGCGGTCTCTCACTTCTCGATGTACGGCCTCGTTTGCCACAAACGTGCAAGTTGACTCCCAATATACTGGCTCCCGGATTCTCAAAGGTCTAAGGAGTTGAGTTACCAGGAGCGCCGTTTGGTATGAAAGCAGTGCGAGAGGCGGGCGGGGACTCCCCGAGTGGTCCCCCCCCCCCCACTCCTCCTCTTCACCCCTCTCCCCTCCTCCGCCCCCACTAATCACGTTCCGCCGGCGGCGCTGGTCTCGCTGCCTGGCTGCTGGCATACGTGCCCTGCAGAGGAGCGCGCAGCGGCTGACTCTACCCTCGGCGTTCTTCAGGCTGCAGATTAAGATAAAGCTTCTCGCCTCGGCGCGGAAAGGGGTAGGGACCGCGAAAAGAAAGAGAAAGGAAGGCGCGAGGGGAAATAGGGAGTGTGGGAGGGCTGCTGGCGGGAAGTGGGGGAGGGGGAGCGCGCTTCCTCTTGCCTCCCGACCGACTACAGGAGTCGTGCACGACGTAAGACCAGCTTACAAGGGCGGTAGCCGAAAAAAATCCTCTTCCTCACGATTGCTTCTAAAGCGTACAACTTCTGCGAGGGAACTTCAGACGTTCCGGCACTCTTCCGTCCAGCATCTAAACGTCATCACTCACATACCTCAGCGTTCTTTAAAGGCATTCCGACGTGCGTATTACTTTCAGACAAATAAAATCCCTACTTCACATTTACTACGAGTTGAGCATGATGCTGAGTTCATGGAAACTTGAGTAAGCATGTCGTGTGTCGTACAGTTCAGCTAAGCCAAACAAGTGAAAGTATTGCTCTACCCCGCTTAAACTGTCTGCCACTGCTTTCGTATCCCAGGCGGCCTGAATGAAAAGAGCATGCTTCAGTTGGCGGACAACATGAAATATTGGTATGCCTTCGAGCTCTAATATTCACCAACAGACTGTAAGAAGGCATGGACCACGACCCTACTCGCAGGTGACACTGGTTTGAGTGGATACTGGAGGAAATGTGGTAGAAATGAAATTAGCACAGACCAACGTACTCTTAACTGAGTGCGAACTCCACTTACACGAAGACATTCACAGCGTGACATGTAGAAATATCACTGATCTATAACCACACATGTTTAACTCGAGAACAATTCGGAAAGAAAATACTGAACCATGAGAAAAGCTTCGCCGCGCAGGATTAGCCGAGCGGTCTCAGGCGCTGCAGTCACGGACTGTGCGGCTGGTCACGGCGGAGGGTCGAGTCCTCCCTCGGGCGTGTGTGTGTGTGTGTTTGTCCTTAGGATAATTTAGGTTAAGTAGTGTGTAAGCTTAGGGGCTGATGACCTTAGCAGTTAAGTCCCATAAGATTTCACACACATTTGAACATTTTTTTTGAAAAGCTTTCGGCAGCAGGAAGAGGATATCAGACTTTCGTGAACCTTACGTGTCTGGCGCTGCTGTTCTCCCGTAGTATCACGAAATACTTGCGATCGCGAAACGACCGAAACTGCAATCGAACTCGAGCACCATTACTAGATTGTGCCCGAAGTAGCCAACTGTTAGACCTTACCGCAGTATGGCGGAGCGTACCTATAGACAAGAAGTGGTCGCAGATCTACGATCTCCGAGAAGACCTTACAGAATGACCAGGAGTGGCGATGCTCAGGGGTTTTGTTAGCCGGTCGGCAAATCAGACTAGTGTGCCAACGGCTATAAAAGGCATTTGTGGTGCCAACTTGCTGAGCTGTCAAGTTGTTAGTTGTCACTCCTTGAGCCATGCACCTCACACAACCACTGACGTTGGAACGGCGGGCTTTTTCCGTATTCTTGAGTGTCTCAACTTCAATACTCGGTTTAAACTAGAATCTTTTTAAAGGCCGCCGTCATATTGAAAAACTTATTAATTCCTGTCAAACTGAAAGCAGCAGAAACCTATTTGCAGATTTCGGTTCCCCTGTATGTAGGGAATTATTTTTATAGTGTTCATTTCCTTTCAATAATTATTTAGATGCTTTAATCGTTGCTTGAACTTCCAGGTACTTCGTAATAACATGGATAAGTAAATAACGTATACAGCAGCGGTTTGTTACTCATTAAAAGACTCCCAATCTCACACCTGCGTTCGTATTCATTACTTACTTCTCAATTCGTCCTTCGTTTCCTGCCTTGCGCGGCCCGCCCTTGCGCTTTTCGCGGCGTGTGGCGTTCTGGGGACGGCTCGTAACAGTATGTGTTATAATATCACTCAATGAATTATGAGGCTTCATCAGAGGCTGTTGATGGCCATCACCGACTGTCAAGCTATAGTGCCTAGTCTGTATCGCTCTCCGTAGCATCAGACGCGAAATTGCAGCCAAGAATAAAAGAATCGTTTATGTCAACAGCCCAACCCGTTTTTGGATACCAAGCAACCCGCCACTGATTTAAATCCAGGTAGAGTTTTCCGCACTCAACAGTAAATCTAATTAATGGCCGCGCGGGTATTGCCCATATGCCGTTTTCCTTTCCTTTCACGCAGGACACTTCACATACATATTTTTTGTACACCTCCACTTGGTACCGGTATGCCTCTAACATGTCGTCATCAAATAATTTCTCCTGTATTTGGGATTTAGTAGGCGTTTGCGCCAAATTTCGATTTTTGCTTTTAGTTCAACCATTCCTGCTTTCGATATGTGTTCAGGTGCTTTCCTTGTTCAAAATCTGAACGTTCCCACTTGAAATTATCTTTGCCTTAAAGGAAATATGTTCGCTGTGAGGGATTACAGTATTTGTGGTGCAGGTTACAATAGGTCCTTCTCCCAATAAAGCATTTTCTTCAACAGTATTGCCCTCTATTCGGTGGTGATCATCAACTACCAAAAAGTCAGAATCAGCATCAGTATCGTCAAAACTGTCGTCGTCGTTCAAATTTTCCCATTCACCTGTATCACGAAACTGTACATCTGGATCAACTCCAGAAATCGTATTCCTCCATCCCGTTGTTGTTCTTGTTGTTGTTGCCTTCAGCCCAGAGACTGGTTTGATGCAGCTCTCCATGCTACTCTATCCTGTGCAAGCTTCATCATCTCCAAGTAACTACCACATCCTACATCCTTAAGAATCTGCTTAGTGTATTTACCTCTTGTTCTCCCTCTACGATTTTTACCCTCCGCTCTTCCCTCCAACACTACATTGGTGATCCCTTAATGTCTCAGGACGTATACTATCAAGCGATCCCTTCTTCCAGTCAAACTGTGCCACAAACTCCTCCTTAATTCTATTCAGTACCTCCTCATTAGCTATGTGATCTACCTAATCTTCCGCATTCTTTTGTAGCACCCCATTTAAAAATTTTATATTCGCTTCTTGTCTAAACTATTTATCATCCATGTTTCACGTCCATACATGGCTACACTCCATACAAATACTTCCACAAAAGAGTTCCTGACCCACCATACTTGCTCCGGACACTGCGAGAGGGCTGTACAAGCAATGATCACACGCACGGCACAGCGGACACACCAGGAACCGCGGTGTTGGCCGTCGAATGGCGCTAGCTGCGCAGCATTTGTGCACCGCCGCCGTCAGTGTCAGCCAGTTTGCCGTGGCATACGGAGCTCCATCGCAGTCTTTAACACTGGTAGCATGCCGCGACAGCGTGGACGTGAACCGTATGTGCAGTTGACGGACTTTGAGTGAGGGCGTATAGTGGGCATGCGGGAGGCCGGGTGGACGTACCGCCGAATTGCTCAACACGTGGGGCGTGAGGTCTCCACAGTACATCGATGTTGTCGCCAGTGGTCGGCGGAAGGTGCACGTGCCCGTCGACCTGGGACCGGACCGCAGCGACGCACGGATGCACGCCAAGACCGTAGGATCCTACGCAGTGCCGTAGGGGACCGCACCGCCACTTCCCAGCAAATTAGGGACACTGTTGCTCCTGGGGTATCGGCGAGGACCATTCGCAACCGTCTCCATGAAGCTGGGCTACGGTCCCGCACACCGTTAGGCCGTCTTCCGCTCACGCCCCAACATTGTGCAGTCCGCCTCCAGTGGTGTCGCGACAGGCGTGAATGGAGGGACGAATGGAGACGTGTCGTCTTCAGCGATGAGAGTCGCTTCTGCCTTGGTGCCAATGATGGTCGTATGCGTGTTTGGCGCCGTGCAGGTGAGCGCCACAATCATGACTGCATACGACCGAGGCACGCAGGCCCAACACCCGGCATCATGGTGTGTGGGGAGCGATCTCCTACACTGGCCGTACACCGCTGGTGATCGTCGAGGGGACACTGAATAGTGCACGGTACATCCAAACCGTCATCGAACCCATCGTACTACCATTCCTAGACCGGCAAGGGAACTTGCTGTTCCAACAGGACAATGCACGTCCGCATGTATCCCGTGCCACCCAACGTGCTCTAGAAGGTGTAAGTTAACTACCCTGGCCAGCAAGATCTCCGGATCTGTCCCCCATTGAGCATGTTTGGGACTGGATGAAGCGTCGTCTCACGCGGTCTGCACGTCCAGCACGAACTCTGGTCCAACTGAGGCGCCAGGTGGAAATGGCATGGCAAGCCGTTCCACAGGACTACATCCGGAATCTCTACGATCGTCTCCATGGGAGAATAGCAGCCTGCATTGCTGCGAAAGGTGGATATACACTGTACTAGTGCCGACATTGTGCATGCTCTGTTGCCTGTGTCTATGTGCCTGTGGTTCTGTCAGTGTGATCATGTGATGTACCTGACCCCAGGAATGTGTCAATAAAGTTTCCCCTTCCTGGGACAATGAATTCACGGTGTTCTTATTTCAATTTCCAGGAGTGTAGTTACATGTATCTATGGTGCACAGTGTCAACTGGTAATGAATGATCTCTGAGCCACTATATCTTTACGTCGTTATAATCTTTGGTTTGTTTATACTATTGGTTCCTGTTCCGTGAGACAAATTAAGTTAAAATGTATATTTATGATGAACTTGAGGGTTCTGTTCACTGGAACAGATTGCAAGTAACTCTATCACCATTTAAAATTTATAAACTTAGTGCCATATTACGCCAACAAGTGCCTGTTCTACCTTTTTATAGCAAAATGAAACCACAACAAAAAACTGGCTGCATCCAGCTAGCAAAAAGGTAAGATAATATCATTGTTCACACGAATTTGACAGCGTCGTGGATGAAATAAAAAGAGCGACTGACCCAGATAATTGTTTTATTTCAACTTTTATTCGAACGTAAACCGCCCAGGACGCGTCACCTACAGACAATGGACAAAATACGGAAACATAGAAAACACAACACATTACCATGCCTGATACGGCGTAGAAAAACGTTCTATTCAAAATAGTTTCCAGTCGTCTCGGAATGATGAATACATACGATATTGCAGCGCCTGTGTTACTCTGAATTACGATGCGAAGTTCCTTCGGACATGCATAGATGTCCGAAGGAACAGCTACTGCGGCGACTACACCCGATATGAATTAGATTAAATGTATTCACAGTCGAAAATATGGGCGACCATCAGGTGTGAAATGGAAGGACGACAGTGAAAATTTTTGTCGAACCGGGACTCGAACCCGGATTTGCCGCGTATCGCGTCATGGCCTTTTTTTAAATTTAATCTCATTTTGTTCTATAATGTTTGTTGTACTTGTTCGGGCGGACTCAGGTTCAGGTTCTTCGTTGTTCGATCACTCAGTTTTTTTTCCCCCTCAGGGAGTAGCTAACCCTCTGACCGAACACGCTGAGCTACCGTCTTTTGGGTCCGCAGCTCGTGGTTCACGGTCCCGCGTTCTCGCTTCCCGAGCAGGGGTCCCGGGTTCGATTCCCGGCGGGGTCAGGGATTTTCACCTGCCTCCAGGTGACTGAGTGTTTGTGCTGTCCTCATCATTTCATCATCATTCCTGAAAGTGGCGAGACAGGGCTGAGCAAAGGTTGGGAATTTGTACGGGCTCTGATAACTGCGTTGTTGAGCGTCCCACAAACCCATCATCATCAACAATACCTTTTGGCTGTGAGAGCACGGCTCACGGTCAGACTCAAATTCCATGTGTCGTCAAATATATGTCACAACCTAAACTCCTACATCTATTCCATTTAATGACAGAACTGTAAATTTTCGGAAGAGTGCAGGAATTACCTCACAAGTATTTGAAGAATTGATTGGCGACTCCATGGAGTGCTGTGTGCACAACGACCATATACGTGAAATTAGAAGAAAGGTCAGCGTTGGCAGTAATATTGATGGTTTATTGATAGCAAAATCAATTTTCAATCACATAGTGATCATCATCAGTGCTGTGGTGTACAAATTAAACTCATAGACACTGGTATCAAGTTATTATCAGTAACCAAAGCTGATCGTGATCGTTTCTTAGCTTTGGTTACCGATAATAACTTCATACCAGTGCCTATGAGTTTAATTTGTACACCACAGCACTGAAGATGATCACTATGTGATTGAAAATTGATTTTACTATCAATAAACCATCAATATTACCACTATAAACGAATGTTGAAAATTAGGTGGACTGATAAGGTAAGGAATGAGGAGGTTCTACGCAGAATCGGAGAGGAAAGGAATATGTGGAAAACACTGATAAGGAGAAGGGGCAGGATGATAGGACATCTGCTAAGACATGAGGGAATGACTTCCATGGTACTAGAGGGAGCAGTGGAGGGCAAAAACTGTAGAGGAAGACAGAGATTGGAATACGTCAAGCAAATAATTGAGGACGTAGGTTGCAAGTGCTACTCTGAGATGAAGAGGTTAGCACAGGAAAGGAATTCGTGGCGGGTCGCATCAAACCAGTCAGTAGACTGATGACAAAAAAAAAAAAAAAAAAATTACGGCCAACGCTGACCTTCCTTCTAATTTGAAAAATTGTCCCAAATGTGGAAGCTCCCGCAACAGTCCAAAAGGAGACATTACGCTGCAAAACAGCCGAGTAGTCTGCGAAAATCTCGTTTTCCACGAACAAACCTATCTAGACGTCAAACTACTGCGATAACATGCATCTGGGTAGGGCACGGCTGTTATCCTCCATATCTCTATAGGACAGAAGTTCAGCTATCTCCGTACTGCAAAGTACAAGCTGCAGAGACCGCAGACCTCAACCAGGTGAAATTTGCATGTTCACATTGCATCAGATAAAGGTGCAAGTTTTTAAGGTCCTCGATCAGAGAGGGAATTGCCTAACCTACATTTGTGGCGACTTGTTTCGGCTGCTAGCCACAGCTAAGTGTTGCCCTGTAGCTGTAAGACGCTGATTTATATAATTATGTATTGGAAAAAATGAATCCTGCATGAGAAGATGTCATGCATGGACTGGGTTGCATGTGCGAGGGGGTGTGGCCTTGCGGTTCTAAGCGCTTCAGTCTGGAACCGCGAGACCGCTACGGTCGCAGGTTCGAATCCTGCCTCGGGCATGGGTGTGTGTGACGTCCTTAGGTTCGTTAGGTTTAAGTAGTTCTAAGTCCTAGGGGACTGATGACCTCAGATGTTGAGTCCCATAGTGCTCAGGGCCATTTGAACCATTTTTTGTGCGAAGGGCGATCAATAAGTAATGCAACACTTTTTTTTCTGCATGCAGGTTGCTTCTATTCAGGTTTCAAATACACCAAATTATTCCCCACTCTTTTGGCTACAGAACCCTATTGTCCAACATAATCTCCGTTCAGTGCGACAGCCATACGCCAGCTCACTTTGAAGGCCTGTGTCCCCCGCAAGGAACCATTCTACCGGTCGTCATCGAAGACAACGTCTTGCTGCATCAATAACCTTCCCATCACCCATGTACTTCTTTTCGCGCTGTACGTCCTTTATTGGGCCAAACGGAAGTCGGAAGGTGCAAAATCCTCTCTGTAGGGTGGAGAGAAAGAACAGTCCAGTGAAGGTTTGGGAGTTCCTCTCGGTTGTACAGACGTGTGTATAGACTTGCGTTGTCATGGAGAAGTTCGTTCGCATTTTTGTGGCGACGTACACGCTGGAGTTTCCTCGGTTTTCTGAGGGTAGCGCAATACACTTCAGAGTTGATCGTTTCACCATGATGGAAGACATCAAACAGAATAACCCCTTCATAGTTCCATAAGACCATCACCAAAACTTTATCGGCTGACGGTGCAGTTTTGAACAGTTTCTTGGCAGAGGTATTACCGTTTTATGTCCGGTTCGAGGTGATGTAAGTCATGTTTCATCGCTTGTGACGATGTTCGACAAAAATTGTCACGAGCAGCCTCCTCACGCTCAAGCAGCCCTTCACTGATGGTCTTCGTTGCTCTTTATGGTCATCTACATCTACATCTAGATACATACTCCGCAATCCACCATACGGTGCGTGGCGGAGTGTACCTCGTACCACAACTAGCATCTTCTCTCCCTGTTCCACTCCCAAACAGAACGAGGGAAAAATGACTGCCTATATGTCTTTGTACGAGTCCTAATCTCTCTTATCTTATCTTTGTGGTCTTTCCGCGAAATGTAAGTTGGCGGCAGTAAAATTGTACTGCAGTCAGCCTCAAATGTTGGTTCTCTAAATTTCCTCAGAAGCAATTCACAAAAAGAACGCCTCTTTTCCTCTAGAGACTCCCACCCGAGTTTCTGAAGCATTTCCGTAACACTCGCGTGATGATCAAACCTACAAGTAACAAATCTGGCAGCCCGCCTCTGAATTGGTTCTATGTCCTCCCTCAATCCGACCTGATTGGGATCCCAAACGCACGAGCAGTACTCAAGAATAGGTCGTATTAGTGTTTTATAAGCGGTCTCCTTTACAGATAAACCACATCTTCCCAAAATTCTACCAATGAACCGAAGACGACTATCCGCCTTCCCCACAACAGCCATTACGTGCTTGTCCCACTTCATAACGCTCTGCAGTGTTACGCCCAAATATTTAATCGACGTGACTGTGTCAAGCGCTACACTACTAGTGGAGTATTCAAACATTACGCGATTCTTTTTCCTATTCATCTGCATCAATTTACATTTATCTATATTTAGAGTTAGCTGCCGTTCTTTACACCAATCACAAATCATGACCAAGTCATCTTGTATCCTCCTGCAGTCACTCAACGACGACACTTCCCGTACACCACAGCATCATCAGCAAACATCCGCACATTGCTATCCAACCTATCCAAAAGATCATTTATGTTGATAGAAAGCAACAGCGGACCTACCACACTTCCCTGGGGCACTCCAGATGATACCCTCACCTCCGTCTATTAGGAGACGAGGAACCCCGCGTCGCACAACTAGTGAACGAGTATGTCAGAGACGCTCACTTGATCAGTGAGGTGTTTGATTGGATCCATTGATCACCTCGAGAGAGAGTGTCCGCACGTTAGAACATTTCAGGAGTCACTGCCGTGTGCGGCCTGCCAGCACGCGAAAGATCGGACATGTTTGCGCATCCTTGTTGCAATGATGACACGCGCCTCGTCCAACAGTGTGTCTTTGTTCACTGCCAGGTCAACGTACGAATTCTCAAAGCGCCTATGAATATCTGCAATGTTCTGGTTTTCCGCTAAAAGAAATCCAATGACAGCTCTCTGCTCGGAACGCAGCTTTGTCACATTCTGAAGGCTACGTATAGTGCCACCGTCTGTCAGAATTTCGTGAAACTATAAGGGTTGAAACGGGAATGTTCCACGATGTCCCACTACAAAGTTTGCATTTTTTCAATAGAAACTGGCCCAGGAAAGGACGTGTTGCGTTACTAATTGAACGTCCCACGTAAAATGTGTGCCATAAATTTTAATAGGTGTTAGTGTAACGCAGTATGCCGATGTTCTACACTACTGGCCATTAAAATTGCTACACCTAGAAGAAATGCAGATGATAAACGGGTATTCATTGGACAAATATATTATACTAGAACTGACATGAGATTACATTTTCACGCAATTTGGGTGCATAGATCCTGAGAAATCACTACCCACAACAACCACCTCTGGCCGTAATAACGACCTTGATATGTCTGGGAATTGAGTCAAACAGAGCTTGGATGGCGTACTTTTCAATTGGTGAGAGATCTGGAGAATGTGCTCACCAGAGCAGCAGTCGAACATTTTCTGTATCCAGAAAGGTCCGTACAGGACCTGCAACATGTGGTAGTGCGTTATCCTGCTGAAATGTAGGGATTCACAGGGATCGAATGAAGGATAGAGCCACGGGTCGTAACACATCTGAAATTTAATGTTCACTGTTCAATGTGCCGTCAATGCGAACAAGAGGTGACCGAGACGTGTAACCAATGGCACCCCATACCATTACGCCGGGTGTTACGCCAGCATGGCGATGACGAATACACGCTTCCAATGTGCGTTCACCGCGATGACGCCAAACACGGATGCGACCATCATGATACTGTAAACAGAACCTGGATTCATTGGAAAAAATTACGTTTTGCCATTCGTGCACCCAGTTTCGTCGTTGAGTACACCATCGCAGGCACTCCTGTCTGTGATGTACCGTCAAGGGTAACCGCAGCCACTGTCTCAGAGCTGATAGTCCATGTTGCTGCAAACGTCGTCGAACTGTTCGTGCAGATGGTGGTTGTCTTGCAAACATCCCCATCTGTTGACTCAGGGATCGAGACGTGGCAGCACGATCCGTTACAAAAATGCGGATATGATACCTGTCATCTCGACTGTTAGTGATACGAGGCCGTTGGGATCCGTCACGGCGTTCCGTATTACCCTCTTGAACCACCGATTCCATATTCTGCTAACGGTCATTGGCTCTCGACCAACGCGAGCAGCAATGTCGCGATACGATAAACCGCAATCGCGATAGGCTACAATCCGACTTTTATCAAAGTCGGATACGTGATGGTAGGCATTTCTCCTCCTTACACGAAGCATCACAGTAACGTTTCACCAGCCATTGCCGGTCAACTGCTGTCTGTGTATGAGAAATCAGTTTGAAACTTTCCTCAGGTCAGCACGTTGTAGATGTCGCCACCGGCGCCAACCTTATGTGAATGATCTGAAAAGCTAATCATTTGCATATCGCAGCATCTTCTTCCTATCGGTTAAATTTCGTGTCTGTAGCACGTCATCATCGTGGTGTAGCAATTTTAATGGCCAGTAGTGTATATTCGGTATTCTATATACCAAATCTGTTGTCATTCGCTTCTCTGGCTAAATCGTTCTCGTCGCAGGCCAATAAATAAGTAATAAAGAAGAGTTTTACCTCTGACATGAAATATGAGCAAAGGTTTCATTCGACCTCAGAGTGGTACCATCGATATCAGTACCCTCACAGAGTCACGGGTGCGGCAGTCAAAGTCCTGCACGCACATTTCGCCTCAACCCGCAGTTTTCCCTCCCCGCGGGCGAGGAAGACGGAGCGGTCTCCGGTAGACGGCTGGCTTCTTGCACAGGGTCCGCCCCCTCCAACCCCTCCACCCAGCACCACGACTGCAGCGCCACTAATTGCCAGGACCGCCGTCTTAATTAGCAGACGAGCGCTGCTAAGCAGGCATCGGCATTCCAACCCTCACCCTCCGGCCTGGAGCGTCCAGCACCCGGCCCCAGGTGCCGTACCGCCTGCCTTTGATTGATTATGAATCGCGGATAACGAAGCGCCTATTTTCTCGCTCCTACCCGCCTAATTGAGTTGCCAATCCGCCTGCTCAGATGCTGCCTTCTTTACTTCTGAGCGGGTGAATAGCGCTTCGTGCGCCTTCCAACCGAAACGGCCGCCCATCTGCAAGTAAATCCGCACCGTTGCTATCTAGCTACCTGAGGCGGCACTTAGAGCAGCTGTGACACGAAATGGGCAAGCGTATATTCTCTTATCTCACATTAAGGATAAGAGGAGTGAAATTAGACACAAATCTGAGAAAACGTTAGATTTAAAGCTGAAAAATCTACTTCACCTTAGTGGAGAAGGGGGGTTGGGAGGGTTTTGGAAACCTGATTGAGCAATTTTATTTAAGACAGCAAAGTATTGCAGACTAAACTAGGGAAAGAATTGAGCAACTTTGTAAGGTTCGTGTCTGATCAACAACTACTAAATAGCCGGCCGGTGTGACCGAGTGGTTCTAGGCGCTTCAGTCTGAAACCGCGCGACCGCTACGGTCGCGGGTTCGAATCCTGCCTCGGGCATGGATGTGTGTAATGCCCTTAGGTTAGTTAGGTTTAAGTAGTTCTAAGTTCTATGGGACTGATGACATCAGATGTTAAGTCCCATAGTGCTCAGAGCCATTTGAACCATTTGAACTACTAAATACCAAATAAGTACTAAATAGCAAATAACAACAAATAGCTTTGGTTTAATGTTGCAAACTTATCACAGAAATACACGCATTTACACAGTTTACAATGTGACAATGTTACAACAGTTGTCAAACGAATACATCTCGTCCTCAGATATTGAAATAATCCTAAAGACAACAATGGTAAATTTTAACTAGAAGTTTCTTTCCAAAATTATTCTTACGACTATGTCATGATGTTGGCCAATACTACGATAAATCATCCAATTCCAGTTTAAAATTTGGCACTGTTTAGGATGACAATCAATTCTACAGAGGATGGCTAGTTTTGTGACATGTTGAGCAAAAGATTACCCAAGGTCGCCCAAGTTTACAGTGGACGCAAGCTGGTGAACCAACAAGTTTACACCTCTGTGTCCGGTATTTACCTTAGCTGCGATGAGCTGTCATCTGAATGGCTGCTCTCCCCCACCGAAATTCCTATAAAATCTAATTAAGCCTTTGCTGACTTTTTTCAGCAGAAATCCTCCCTATGTTGCTCATAATGCGATAAAACATGCACTCATCTTGGAATATGGCGATATACACGCTCATGGCTGGAGCAGCGTGCATATTAAAATGCCCTCTCAGTCCTCGCAAGGACAGTTAACTAACTGGCTGATACGTTCTCCATAGTGGGAGCTCAGCGATGCTGCAGCTAATATCTAGCTGAATGTCAGCTGCTGTGAACGCAGTGTTGACTCAAATTTCTCCTCTTCATCGTACAAAGCGTTATGCGCTCCATTCTGCACTTGACGCCAGTTCAGAGAAGAATCAGCGAAAATTTCGCTCTCGTCTTTCTCGTAGCCGAGCTCTCTCCCCACCCGGGCTCTTTCGTTCTCCACGTCACTGCTTTTTTCGACCAATAGGAGCGTTCCTCTTATTTTGCAGCAACACTCTCTACCAATCGCAAGGGCCCTTCCACTGACCTGCGTCGAAATCTCTGCACTTTACTCTTTCCTAGTTCGTTTCCGCCAATCGGAAGTTTCGTGCCCGCTCACATGTATACCATTCGCCATTCACATGATCAACTGCGTCACTGGTTTTGTTCATATCCATTTGGAATTCCGAAGCGCAGTTTTCTAAAGCTTCTTTCTGTCCTACTTCTGGTGGCCCATTACTCGGTCTGCAGTATACGTCACCGTCCAGTCGCTGACTCCCACCATGGGACGCCCCCTTAAGAGCTTTCCGTAATGCTCTCGGGGTGTGGCCTCTGCAACTGCCCATGCTAGCTTCCACACAGAACGTTTCCTCTGGCTGCTTGTTTCACCTTCTGCTTTTTGACATTCATTATATAGGAGTGGTGTGTTAATACCGTCGATTAAGTATCATCCCTTTTGCATTACATCCTTGTAGGCAAATCTGCTCATTACCACTGAACTAAGTTAGGTGTCATATTCACCTTCCCATTACGATGTATAAAACTCTTATGTAAGGTGCGAAACTGACCTTCATTTATTCTGCCACCATACAACCAGAAAGGTAAATGTTGTGTGTAGGTTTTCCCAGTGAATGTGCTTTTTGAAAGTCTCTCGGGCAATCGGGCATGCAGCCACACTGATTGCTTGATGTAGAACGAATTTTCGATGGTGGATGGTGTAATCTGCCGTCATCATCATAATGCTACACCTGCTTGCTGACATCCTGGATCATTGAGTGCTACATATAAGGTTAAGCTCATATTTTTATGAACGAAAAAAGAATCTGTTTGTTGTTGCAAGAATTGGACTATGTCTTTTCTTTTTTCAATACAGATCATCACTCATGTGGGGGATCACATTGTTGATGCCTTCAGGTTTAACACTGAGGTAAAGTTGGAGATAGTAGGCATAGAAGTGACATTTGCAGGACAGAACCAGCGAGATATGGACATACAAGCACGGTAACCGTGAGCCCAGGAATGTCGCATTTTGACGGAAAATGTTTCCAGGATGACTTTTCGTTCCCATAGACAACAGGTCTGTTTCTCATGTAGCTTTATTGTATCATAGAAAAAGGAATCATTGAAATATGTACCTTTTACGCCACTGTAAAGTTTTGATCTCAATATATGAATAAACAGGCCAAGTAGCGGTTCGTATTAAACAAGAAATAGGAAGCTGTCAGCACTGAGAGAAGACCAAAAATTGTAAGGTTCCCTGGGCGCTAACTATCCTAGCAAGGCCGCCGCATTTCGTAGAAGAAGCAACAGCATACCAAAATAAGACAGTTGAGTGTGAAGAATGGTTGGTATCGAGCTTCCCTGACGCTCAGGACAAGGATAGGTGTGGACCAGTTTATAGCATGTGATCCACACCAGGTCTGCGACGTCTCCTCGGTTCCCGGCTGTAGCTATTGTGTCAGTAAGGCAGTCTCGAGCTGTAGTAGCTCCACTTTGTTTGCCGCTACAACATTACGTGTGTTAGCACATCTGGAAGCGCAGGAGGGAACGCTTTGTAAACAGCACCCCCTCCGGATAGACTGCCCGCAAACCATTGAGTTGTTGACTACCATCTGCCGCTGCATCGAGAACTAGGTCGGCTCGCACTCAACGACTCGCGCAGCTACGTTCCTCTTGGTAAATCAAGCAAGAACATAATTTTCGCAACCTACATTATTAAACGACTAAATCAATCAACCAACACCAGTTGTAGGTTACCTATCTAAAGGCTACCTGGGGTAACAAAATTTTGATTTTTACCATTTCATATAATTATCGACGTGCTTTAAAAATTTAAAATGATGTCATAATCTACTCATTAAGGGCTATCATCTTACAATAAGGGTTTAACAAAATAAGACAAGTATTATAATTGGGAACTGTATACTTTTTGAGGCAGTATACTTTTCGAGGCAGTGTAACATCGCAGCGTTCAAATATCCGGACTGTTTTATATTCATTCATTTAAAAAATGGTTCAAATGGCTCTGAGCACTATGGGTCTTAACTTCTGAGGTCATCAGTCCCATAGAACTTAGAACTACTTAAACCTAACTAACCTAAGGACATCACACACATCCATGCCAGAGGCAGGATTCGAACCTGCGACCGTAGCGGTCTGTTCATCCATTACTCGAGAATGGCAACACTTAGCGGCTTCCAACATACTATACACATAACGTCAAGCTTTTACATAAATTTTCTCAATGATTCTAGCCATATAATAATTAAAGGAAAAAGAAATGTGCTTACTACATTTTCGCTGTCCATGCAGTAAAATTTCATGCATTTACTACTAACTCTATTAGCTACACATATTCAACTGAAGATACCCACAAAACAGTATCATTTTGCGACACCTACTTTAGGAGGAAAAGTATTTTTTCAACAAAGTAAGACGTTAAATTTTAGTTTTGGCTTTTTCGCTAGTCTGTGCGTGAATAATCCGAAACTAATGGAACCAACATAATTAAAGTTTTGCATATTCAAATATAAAATTTTTAATTGTATACTACAGACACTGCCCTACACATCTCTGCAAAGCTTCGTCAGATTTTCACTGTGGTTTCCCTTCCGCGCCTGATGGACCTTACTTTCTGAATAGCCGGCGTACGTGACTAGTTTGCGGAAAGACTGTTAGACTCATAAAAAAAGCAGCTAACACACTGAAGTGGGTAGACATTAAGGTACCAATGATTGCAGTATCTCCATTTTACCCCTAACTTCCTGCTGAGTTAGAGCGACGATGAAAAATTTTGACATTCAGAGATAATTAGTTTCCATGGGAGGCGCACTGGTTTAGACAATATAAGCAAGATGGTGTAGGAAAAGGCTCTAGGTTTTGTGAATTCTCATGTAACGTGAAATGCACGGCGATAGCGGACTAACAACGAATTGCAGTGCCTGCTTTCTTTAGCATTAGTCCAAACGCTCCACTTATGTTGGTTGGCGCTTTTCGCTGGCTCCTCATTACAATTAAAGGCAAAACACTAATTAACTACGACCAATGTAATACACTCTGGTTACTAGCAACTGGAAACATATGTGGTAGTGACTATTTCGTATTTGAGTAGCTGCAATATCTCAGATAATTCCTGATGTTTGTAGGCTACAAAATATGACGAATTAAATGTGAAACGTACTTCCGCCGTGTCACATAGGCTGCTTAATAAAATGTGCTACAGAGTTCGGCAGAAAGCAGTCAGCGTGATACTGGGTAATCAATAATCTCTAAAGTAACAATGAAACATAAACCTTGTATTACAGTTGCCACGAATCAAAGCAAAGGAAATGATCAGGTCGTTCTATCATTGGTAATTTTAATCAGCGTAAAGAATACACAATCGCACTTTTTTACTTTCAAGGAAATTTAGTTTTCTTTTGCTTTTTAATCAAATGAAGTAAAAGCTTGAGCTGATTCACTTAGTTTCCGACTAATGCAAGAATCTAATGAATTTATCGTCATTCTCACGTTCCCAGTTGGACCTTTGAGTGCTTCCAGAAGTTTCTATCTCTATAGCCATTTGTGCTATATTCTTCTAGCATCAACATTACTTTCTCCTCTGACGACTCCATCATCCATGCAGAGCATGTTAACAACAAAAGTATACAAGGTTGCAAATGAGAGCTTTCTGTGTTACTGGTACCGAAGTGTAGAGCGCGAGCATACTTCGATGGTTCGTTGGAAAAGCTGGCAGAACACTAGCGATCGCGAACCGAACACCACCAAATGCAGTTCGCTCGCTCTCGCCTATCGTTTCTCGCGTTATCTGATGCTGGTTCGTCTGTGTCCGCTCCGGTCTAAATCAAACTTAATAATATGACCCCAGATAGGCAAGATTCTAGGTTCGAAGCCTGGTTAGGGACATAGTTTTAATCATCCAATAAATTACAGTTTCACGTGTCGTTGACATCGATGTCATCAAAGGAAGTAATTAGCGACGAAGTATGAGCTCAGATTGGGAAAGAAGAGAAAAGGAAATTGACCGTTCCCTTTTCAAAAGAATCATCTCAGCATTTACGGAAACCTTGGAAAACTTAAATGAAGAAGCCCTGACGAGGATCGAACCTCGATTCTTCTGAATAAGAGTCCGAATCCTAACAACATGCAACTCTTTGCAATATTACTGTTGGTACATCAGATACTAGCTAACCGCGGAATGCTTGCCCCTCTCTCTCTGACGTTGAGCCTTGTTAATTGTTATTGAAAACGATATCACGATTGGAAAATGAATTCATTTAAAGTTAATGGGTAAATCGACTGGGATCATTAACACAACTGGTACAAGAGATAACACTCTAACTGCAGGATTTGTGTGAATATCAGCTTCAGTGACAGTATTTCGCGTAGTTTTAATCTCTGAACGGGTAGGACTGAAAAATTTCGGGATGATTCAGATTCCATTGTACAGTAGTATTCTAATCACAAATCGATGAGCCAAAATACTCATATCTCTTTCATTTTAAAATTGACTGCAACGAAGAATATACAAAGTGCCCTAATATCCAAGTTAAAACCGACTGTGAGAAAGAAAGTGAAAGCACATATTTTCTCATCACAGCATTTTCTTTCTCGCAGCTGTTTTTATCAGAAAATCTGTACATTTTTGTTTAGTAAAATATGTAGCGTATATTTCTCTGAATATTAAGAGCACAGCTAAGAACCATTTTAAAATAAAACGATCGGCAACTTTTAAATTTTTGCAAACAACGCCCCCCCCCCCCCCTCCATGCAATAGTTATACATTTTTGTACTATATATATCTAAGAACATGTAGCTATTTTTTTGATTTTTGCTAACAACATTCCCCCTTCATGTATTAACTATACGTTTACATACCATATATATTTAAGAACATGTAGCTATGTCCGCCCCAATACTTAATAGAGCATCATGTAAGTGTCTGAAGAAAAACGATAAAGAACTTTTGAAGAAATTTGCTGACAATATACAGACGGACATATGCTACGCTTTTTAATTATATGTATGAAAAAGTAGCGTATGTTTGTCTGTACGTTTATTAGAGTATCGAGTTAAAATTTTAAATAAATTGTTTAAGAAATTTTCGAGAACTTTGGCTACAACGTTAAATTACGACTTGGATTTCGATGTTAGTACAGATGAAAACAATAAAAATATTGCCATTACATTGGTGAACAAAAAGTCGACAGAGGTGTCAAATAAGCCAGAAGAGAGATGATGTTATGAAAAACGTTAAAAGAAATGTTGTAGTGCAGAGTAAAGATGGCATCCCAACAACTGTATAGAGTCAATAACCGTATTGAAAGGAAGCAAATGTATAAGGAGACAGCCAGTTTAGTATCAGGTAGTGTGGGTGGGATGAAAACTGGCCTGTGGGCAGATGCCGACGTGGTAAGCTGCCAGCCAGGTTTGGTGGGGGAATGGAGAGACACAGCACCCCTTTCTAAAAGGTTGGGGGAATATAAGGCCGCGAATTTCGCCGGCGTTCTGGCGCCAGGCTACAACGATTGCTTGCCTGGGGGCTTTCGTCAATGGTCAATTCAGCCACGCACATCTAAAAACTACCGAAGTCCGCCAGAGTCAACGAATCAGAGACTTGTATTTAAATGTGTACGTCTTGTTTCCTATAAAAAGCAATCGTATATTCAACATACGTAAGAAAAGACTGTGTCTCCCACCAAGTCACGTGGAAAGATTGATTGTTATTTCAAAACCGCAGTTATCATAAAATGACATTAATATCTGTAGTAGGGTGATGCGGGCTACTGGCCACTGTTGGCTAGCACAATCACTGGCTGTGTGAGCTATTCTGGAGATAATAAGGCCACGTGAGCGGTGGACACAAATGGCTCTGAGACCTATGGGACTTAACTTCTGAGGTCATCAGTCCCCTAGAACTTAGAACTACTTAAACCTAACTAACCTAACGACACCACACACATCCATGCCCGAGGCAGGATTCGAACCTGCAACCGTAGCGGTCGCGCGGTTCCAGACTGCAGCGTCTAGAACCACTCTGCCATCCCGGCCGGCGCGGTGGACACACAAGACGTCTTAATCGTCTAGAGGTATTAGTGTGAATAATTTGTGTAAGATTTAGCTATTGTTTGCGAAAGGCAAACCAACAATGCTCTGAAGTTGAGATGTGACTACTGTAATAACTGACCCAGATTTCTTTATTCCGGACTGGGAACTCGGTGGCGGCCTTGGAGTTTCACCGGGAGCGGCGTTCATAAGTAATGTACCAGATTGTTTTTCTGAAAGCAGGTTGGTTTTCATTCAGTATTCCAATACACCATAGTATGCCCCACTCTTTTGGCTACAAAACCCTATTTTTCAACATAATGTAAGTCCAATGCGACGGCCTTACGTTACCGTACTGCTTCCTGCGGAGCGCATCATTCATTGGGTCAAACAGATGGAAGTCGTAAGGTGCGAGGTCTGAGGTGTAGGGAGGAAGAACAGTCCAGCCAAGTTTTTAGAGCCCTCTCGGATGGACAGACGTGTCTGAGGTCATGCGTTGTCGTGGAGAACGACAAGTTCTTTTGCATTTTTATGACGTTTCTTCAGTTTTCTCAGGGTAGTGCAACACAATTTAGAATCGTTACGCCATGACGTAGGGCATCAAAAAGAATAACCCCTTTGGACTCCCAAAGACCATCGCTATGACTTTACCGGCTTTTCTTCTGATGAGAAGTGATGTGACGCCACTCTATGGAGTGCCGTTTTGTTCGCGGATGGAAGAGTTGAACCCGTCTTTCGTCGCCTGTGGCGATATTCGACAAAACATTATCACGATCAATCTCGTAACGCGCAAGCATTTCGTCCTCCGTTGTTCCTTATAGTCTTCTTTTAGGTGGCGAGGAATCCAGCGGACTCACTACTTTGAGTCTCGCAACTGGTGGGCGAGTGGGTCAGCACTACCAACAAAGACGTCCATTTGAGCAGCGAGGTGTTTGGTATCCGAGGATTACCCCGGATGAGAGTGTCGGCACGTTAGAACGTTGCAGGAGTCACAGCTGTGTTCGGCGGGTCGGTATGTGAGAGATCGTACATGTTTGCACGACCTTGTTGCTATGACGATAGACGCCTTGCTCAACGACACAGAGTTCACTGCCAGGTCTCCGTAGGCTTTCTGCAACGCCTATGAATAACTGCGATGCCCTGTTTTTCCGCAAAAAAATAAAAAAAAACAGAAAAAAAAATCAGTTACTGCTCTCTGCTTCGAACGCACGTTCGTTACAGAGGCCATTTTGAAGCGTATTTATAGCGCCGCCATCTATAGTTACTTCATGAAACTATAGGGGCTGAAGCGGGGATATTCCACGATGTCTCACAACAAATTGTGCATTTTTTCCAACAGAAATTGGCCGAGAAAAAAAGAATGTGTTGCATCAGATACTGAACAGCCCTCATTGCCGATATTATAGCATATACAGGGTGATTCAAAAAGAATACCACAACTTTAAAAATGTGTATTTAATGAAAGAAACATAATATAACCTTCTGTTATACATCATTATAAAGAGTATTTAAAAAGGTTTTTTTCACTCAAAAACAAGTTCAGAGATGTTCAATATGGCCCCCTCCAAACACACGAGCAATATCAACCCGATACTACAACTCGTTCCACACTTTCTGTAGCATATCAGGCGTAACAGTTTGGATAGCTGCTGTTATTTCTCGTTTCAAATCATCAATGGTAGCTGGGAGAGGTGGCGGAAACACCATATCCTTAACATACCCCCATAAGAAAAAATCGCAGGGGGTAAGATCAGGGCTTCTTGGAGGCCAGTGATGAAGTGCTCTGTCACGGGCTGCCTGGCGGCCGATCCATCGCCTCGGGTAGTTGACGTTACGGACAGATAAGTGCCAATGTGGTGGCGTTCCATCCTGCTGAAATATGAATTGTTGTGCTTCTTATTCGAGATGAGGGAACAGCCAATCCTCTTTCTGGATGCGTGCTACATTTTCATCACTCGTTCTCGGCCGTCCAGAACTTTTCCCTTTGCATAAACACCCATTCTCTGTAAACTGTTTATACCAACGTTTAATACACCACCTATCAGGAGGTTTAACACCATACTTCGTTCGAAATGCACTCTGAACAACTGTCGTCGATTCACTTCTGCCGTACTCAATAACACAAAAAGCTTTCTGTTGAGCTGTCGCCATCTTAGCATCAACTGACGCTGACGCCTAGTCAACAGCGCCTCAAGCGAACAAATGTACAACTAAATGAAACTTAATAGCTCCCTTAATTCGCCGACAGATAGTGCTTAGCTCTGCCTTTTGTCTTTGCAGAGTTTTAAATTTCTAAAGTTGTGGTATTCTTTTTGAATCACCCTGTATATTGTACGCAGACTGGTGAATGCAGAGGTGAAGGTATAATGGTTCAAATGGCTCTGAGCACTATGGGACTTAACATCCCCTAGAACTTAGAACTACTTAAACCTAACTAACCTAATAACATCACACACTTCCATGCCCGAGGCAGGATTCGAACCTGCGACCGTAGCGGTCGCGCGGTTCCAGACTGAAGCGCCTAGAACCGCTCGGCTACAGAGGCCGGCCTCCGTGGATTACCCTGAATGAGAGTGTCTGCACGGTCGAACATTGCAGGAGACACAGCTCTGTTCGGCCGACCGGAATGTGGGAGATCGTACATGCTTGCACGACCTTGTTGATGACGATAGACCCCTCGCTCAACGACTCGGCGTAATTTCGTTCACTGCCAGGTCCCCGGAGACTTTCTACAATCGCCTATGAATAGCTGCGATGCCCTGGTTTTTCGCTAAAAAATTAAAAATATCTGTTACAGCTCTCTGCTTCGAACGCACGTTCGTTACAGAGTCCATTTTGAAGCCTGTTTGTAGCACCGTCACCTATAGTTACCTCATGAAACTATAGGGGCTGAAGCGGGAATATTCCACGATGTCCCACAACCGAAACTGGCCGAGAAAAAAAAGAATGTGTTGCATCAGATATTGAACATCTCTCGTAGTTCCTGCCGATATTATTGCATGTACAGGGTGTTTCAAAATGACCGGTATATTTGAAACGGCAATAAAAACTAAACGAGCAGCGATAGAAATACACCGTTTGTTGCAATATGCTTGAGACAACAGTACATTTTCAGGCGGACAAACTTTCGAAATTACAGTAGTTACAATTTTCAACAACAGATGGCGTTGCAAGTGATGTGAAAGATATAGAAGACAACGCAGTCTGTGGGTGCGCCATTCTGTACGTCGTCTTTCTGCTGTAAGCGTGTGCTGTTCACAACGTGCAAGTGTGCTGTAGACAACATGGTTTATTCCTTAGAACAGAGGATTTTTCTGGTGTTGGAATTCCACCGCCTAGAACACAGTGTTGTTGCAACAAGACGAAGTTTTCAACGGAGGTTTAATGTAACCAAAGGACCGAAAAGCGATACAATAAAGGGTCTGTTTGAAAAATTTCAACAGACTGGGAACGTGACGGATGAACGTGCTGGAAAGGTAGGGCGACCGCGTACGGCAACCACAGAGGGCAACGCGCAGCTAGTGCAGCAGGTGATCCAACAGCGGCCTCGGGTTTCCGTTCGCCGTGTTGCAGCTGCAGTCCAAATGACGCCAACGTCCACGTATCGTCTCATGCGCCAGAGTTTACGTCTCTATCCATACAAAATTCAAACGCGGCAACCCCTCAGCGCCGCTACCATTGCTGCACGAGAGACATTCGCTAACGATATAGTGCACAGGATTGATGACGGCGATATGCATGTGGGCAGCATTTGGTTTACTGACGAAGCTTATTTTTACCTGGACGGCTTCGTCAATAAACAGAACTGGCGCATATGTGGAACCGAAAAGCCACATGTTGCAGTCCCATCGTCCCTGCATCCTCAAAAAGTACTGGTCTGGGCCGCCATTTCTTCCAAAGGAATCATTGGCCCATTTTTCAGATCCGAAACGATTACTGCATCACGCTATCTGGACATTCTTCGTGAATTTGTGGCGGTACAAACTGCCTTAGACGACACTGCGAACACCCCGTGGTTTATGCAAGATGGTGCCCGGCCACATCGCACGGCCGACATCTTTAATTTCCTGAATGAATATTTCGATGATCGTGTGATTGCTTTGGGCTATCCGAAAGATACAGGAGGCGGCGTGGATTGGCCTCCCTATTCGCCAGACATGAACCCCTGTGACTTCTTTCTGAGGGGACACTTGAAAGACCAGGTGTACCGCCAGAATCCAGAAACAACTGAACAGCTGAAGCAGTACATCGCATCTGCATGTGAAGCCATTCCGCCAGACACGTTGTCAAAGGATTCGGGTAATTTCATTCAGAGACTACGCCATATTATTGCTACGCATGGTGGATATGTGGAAAATATCGTACTATAGAGTTTCCCACACCGCAGCGCCATCTGTTGTTGAAAATTGTAACTACTGTAATTTCGAAAGTTTGTCTGCCTGAAAATGTACTGTTGTCCCAAGCATATTGCAACAAACGGTGTATTTCTATCGCTGCTCGTTTAGTTTTTATTGCCGTTTCAAATATACCGGCCATTTTTGAAACACCCTGTATATTGTACGTAGACTGGTGAATGCATGCGTTGTGCGACAAAGCGCAGAGGTGAACGTATAGATTGAGGTCAGTTGTGCTTATCCATAGAAGACCTCGGTGTGACGTATTTCACAGGTTACCGAATTCACAAGCACCAGCACCATACGGCATCAACATTTCAAACCCGTGATGCCACAGATAACTTTTACAAGTCGACAATGGCGTCTTCAGAACTGCCCCGTGCTAAGTAATACAGACGATCCAGTTTGGGAAGCCGTCGTGACGCTGAGGGATACCTCGGGACAGACGCAAGGCTGCCCAGCGTATACGGCGGCGATACACAGGGTGGTGTGTTTACTGCTGTAGCAAACCGTGGATTGATTAAGGGCCGTGGCGGGACGCTGGTGGGCGTGCCTCGGCGCTGTTTAATGACGCGTCAGTCGGCAAACAGGCCATTAGGAGGCGCTGGCGCCAGCGGCGCCGTATGAATATGGACGCGTAACGAGCATGTTTAGCGGCGCGCCAGTGCCCGGTTCATTAGTGGCGCGGCGCGGCAAGGAAAATTCTGCGCACTATGGGGGCACGCTCCTCTGAAGGTGGCGCCACAAATAACTGGGTGTGCCTGGCCTCTTATCGTAGACCTACTCCTTAGCAACCACACACTGACTGGTTCCATGCTCTCTCCCTTATTTGTTGTAATCCTGGTCTCTCTACAATACTATTCAAATGACCGGAACCAAATAACCCGAACAGCTAGCCCTTTTTTCGTCCTCTAAAAGGAGGTTTTATATTTAAATAGCTATTTAAGCGAAAAGTCACGCTGCTCGTATGCGTTGCAGTTTAGATGCCTTTCGTGGGCCAATTTGAGACCGTGTTCCGGCCTTGTTCGCCTGGACTTCGCCAACTCGTCTGTTGTACGTTCTAAACCGTTATCATTTACACCCGATATATATTATGTGGTCATACTGGAACACTGTTCTACACCTACTGGTGTGGCGATTGCACACTCTAACCTTGTATACCAGTAACACAACCAGTTTGTAGTTGCAACTCTTCTTTATTGAGTACACATACACATGAATTCATCATCAGTAATAATCAATTAACAACATTTGCATATCAAGGCACTATCCACAATTAGTATTTACAATATTAACCGTCACACTTTTGACAACGGCCCCTTTACGTACCGGTAACAACAACCAAAATAATAGATGAAATATATAACCAATTGTTTACAATGTCGGCTATCGCCTTTCCCACTCAGTTTTACACTGACTGAAACGGTAAAATTAATTTGAAGCTATCTGACCTGAAGGGTACTATTAATTGTTCTGTTTACACTTAGCATTCTACTACACTCAACGTCCAGAAGATTCTAGACTTCATTCAAGCTTAAGGCAAAACGTCAATTTGATGAACATGTGATGGAAGCGAGCAATCGTTAATCTTTAACGATTTCACAAACACACGATCCAAAGGGTGAACTTAAACTCAACTTTGGGGAGTAGGAAATCTTCTGCCTAAAACAAGCCTCTCGTTGAGTGGAACAGAGAAATCGCACGTTAACGGGGGCCGGACGGCCATGAGTTCAAGTCCTGATATTTCAGTCACACTGCAAGCTCGCGGGGCGAGGTTTGCTAGCGTCGACCAATATACACGTTTCTGAACACAGGAAAACATACAAATATATGTATAGAAAAGTAATACCTTAATATAAACATATTACAAGTTATGGAGCTTAAATTTCCTTTGATCCGAAAAAAAAGAAAGAAAATCTAGATACTACGTGACAAGATGTGTCAGTTCACACCCAATGACTTAAGGTCCACCGTACAAGATAATCTGTTTTTGCTGAATGGCTGACACCACATAAATCAAACGTGCAGTACCTAACGTAACAGTCAACCTTCAGATACGTATTTGAAATTTCAATAGAAAACTAATGTCACTTCAATAGGTCGCTAACGCAATAAGCACGGCCCCTATGGCCACAGACCAAAATACACACGGCCTCTATCCGACCATAAAACACAATGTGACCTATATTTAACATAGCCACTTGCCTTCCATAGCCGGCCGGAGTGGCCAAGCGGTTCTAGACGCTCCAGTCTGGAACCGAGCGACCGCTATGGTCGCAGATTCGAATCCTGCCTAGGGCATGGATGTGTGTGATGTCCTTAGGTTAGTTAGGTTTAAGTAGTTCTAATTTCTATGGGACTGATGACCTCAGATGTTAAGTCCCATAGTGCTCAGAGCCATTTGAACCATTTTTTGCCTTCCGTACACACAAGAAATTATTAAGAAACAACAACTACCACTAATTCGTAAAACCAGAAAATTATAAATCTATAACTAAATTAAGAAATGACGTTCAAGTGAACCAGCTACCTTCAGCGTGCCACTAAGCAAGAAATCCAAATTTACAAATGCGAGGCGCTATTTCCAGCCACTTTGGTAACATAATTTCATGGCCGTTCCAGAACATAACTCGCCTCGCCACCACTGCAGTGACTTGTTTGCTGGCCACTAGCACGAGCAACTGCAACAGTCAACAGTCCTAAAGTACACAATAATATTCACTATATATAGAAGGAGGAACCCACACGAAAGATTGGCGATTAATTTTTTCTTCTTCATGCGAAATTCACACGCCATCCATCCACCTAGCTCTCGAAGTACTAGCAAATCCTGGTCGCCACTGGCAGACCGTGTCAATACAACTTTAATACTTTCCGGCAGCGGCCCATGCTTCTTCGTTGCTCCAACTCAACTGGTCCTCACGGCATACACGTGACATGGTGTCGCCAACTCCCTACAACGACAACATCGAAAGAACGTCACGTCACAGACTGACTCTGCTCATGCGCGGACCCACTCTCCTCGACTTGCGCACGCGCGCCACCATAAATAGCCTGCCTCAAAGACGCAAAGAGAACAAGGCACAGTGACAACGATCAAAGATGGAAGTAAGAAACGATATTGCCTGGCGCCAGAAACTCACCGGCTCATCTACATCTATACTTTGCAAACCACGGTGAGGTGCATGGCACAGGGTACATCCCACTGTACAAGTTATTAGGGTTTCCTCCTGTTCCATTGACATATGGAGCGCGGGAAGAATGACTGAATGCCTATGTGCGTGCAGTAATTGTTCTAATCTTATTCTCACGATCCCCACGTGAGCGATACGTAGGAGGTTGTAGCACATCCCTAGAGCAAACATTTAAAGCCGGTTCTTGAAACTTCGTTAGTACACTTTCTCGGGATAGTTTACTTCTGTCTTCAAGAGTGTGCCAGTTCAATTCCTTCAACATTTCTGTAACACTCTCCCACGGATTAACTAAACCTGTGACCAATCTTGCTGCCTTTCTCTGTATACGTTCAATATCCTCCGTTAGACCTATTTGGTGTGGGTCCCATACACTTGAGCAATATTCTAGATTCGGTCTCACGAGTGATTTGTAAGCAATCCCCTTCGTGACTGACTGCACTTCCCCGTATTCTACCAATAAACCGAAAGCTACAACCTGCGTTACTCACGACTGAACCTACGTGATCATTCCATCTCATATACCACAAAGTGTTACACCCAGGTATTTGCATCTGTTGGCCGATTTCAACAGTGACTCATTGATATTAAAGCCATAGGGAACTACGTTTTTTAGTTTTGTGAAGTGCAAAATTTACGTTTCTGAACATTTAGAGCAAATACTTCATTACAGATAACTGCATCATCTTCAAAAACTCTGATTTTACAATTAATATTGCCTGCAAGGTCATTAATATACTAAGTGAACAGCAAGGGTCCCAACACACTTCCTTGGGTCACACCCGAAGGAACTTCTACACCTCACGATAACATGCTGTGTCCTCTCTACCAAAAAGTCCCCAATCCTGTCACAGATTTCTCTTGATACTCCATGTGATCATACTTTTGTTTCTGGAGAACAGCAATCAAAATGTAATTAAAATTTTTTAAATAAAAACAGCCTGAGATAGCTTGTAAGTTGTTAATAAGGACGGTGCCTCAGCTACTTAACCCCAAACGATTGTGCTTTGGTCAGCAGTGTTTATCATTGCTACATAGCGGACTGCTCCTCGCCACTTACTTCGGGCGTCACCATGAGTACAGTTATCACATTTACATCCAAGTCTTGTTCTGTGATATTATGTATTACTCCTTTCAGTGTTTTAATGGTCTGATAATGATTGCACCACGATTGAAATCGGTTACTTGATCAATAAATTTTAAAATTCGTGGAGGTACGTACCGTCTGTGTAACTAAATGAAGGCAGTTTGTTTGTTGCCATACGCGTTTCGCTTCATTTATTCGGGAGGCATCATCAGAGGCCTGAAACACATGATTCTTTTTATACACACAATAAACGTATTATATGATAGTTTAATATGCTGGTATATTACATTTTTGTCGTGTTATTCTCTTGCTTTTTAGGTTAGAAGCAACTTTTGTAGCACAAGTTTCGTATTGTGTATGTATCGTACGGTGTTACGATTTCCAGCGCTGTTAACACATATGTGTTCCTGGAGATGCATTTGTTGATCTTTTAACAACTTACATGCAATCGTAGACTGTTTTTATTTAAAAACGTTTAGTAGTCATAATAATGACTACTTCTTCTCTACTCCTGTGAACATGCGAACTTTGCGAGAATACAGTTCATATTTGGCTTCTATTTACGTTTCTCGTTTTGCACCGAACAGTTACGTGGCTTTTCAAACTGTGTGAGACGCGACCATTACAAGTGATTCACTTACAGAGAAACGTGAGAAAGCTTTCCTGCAATAAGCCCCGGCGAAAGTTAAGACGAAAGACCAACATCCTTTGACAGACACAAGCTGCGGCGCAGTCGTGGAGCTCCGCTTTCATCTCAGACCGAAAAGTGTCGCGAGACACTTCTTGACGACGTTATTGACATTTGGCGGGCGATTCCCCAGTTGCTGAAAAGCGACACACTGGCTTTAGGAAACCTAGGTCACTTTTTATTACATAGCGAACTAAAATACGTCATTCACATTATCTTCAAATGTTCAAATGTGTGTGAAATCTTACTGGACTTAACTGCTAAGGTCATCAGTCGCTAAGCATACACACTACTTAACCTAAATTATACTAAGGACAAACACACCACCCATACCCGAGGGAGGACTCGAACCTCCGCCGGAACCAGCCGCACAGTCCATGACTGCAGAGCCTTAGACCGCTCGGCTAATCCTGCGTGGCGTTCCCATTATGAAAATGCCTTTTAATTATAGTGAAATTAATAGAGACTGCTGTCATGACGACCACTATAAGCTCTGGCTGATATTAGGTGTTCGACTTTAAAGTGGTTATTTGTAATAAACAGCCGGCCGGTGTGGCCGAGCGGTTCTAGGCGCTTCAGTCTGTAACCGCGCGACGACTACGGTCGCAGGTTCGAATCCTGCCTCGGGCATGGATGTGTGTGATGTCCTTAGGTTAGTTAGGTTTAAGTAGTTCTAGGTTCTAGGGGACTGATGACCTCAGATGTTAAGTCCCATAGTGCTCAGAGCCGTTTGGACCATTTGTAGCTGTCGCGCGGTTCCGGACTGAAGCTCCTAGAACCACTCCGCCACCGCTGCCGGCAGCTCGCATTGCACAGGGCTCGGTTTTCGGGTACGAGGATGAATTCTCGCAACTCCCCTGGCCACCACACTCACCATAACTCAGTATTATTGAGCCTTTCTGGGCTACTTTGGAAGGAAGGCTGTGTGGTCGCTATCCACCTGCATCATTGTTATCTGGACTTGCCACGATTTTGCAGGAAGAATAGTTGGTATACGGTTACCTTCAAACCCTTACGGGACCTATATGAATCCATTGCGAGACTATTGGAAGCTTTCTTGAATGGCAATGGGTTTCCTACACCGTATTAGGCGAGGTTTAATTAAAATAGCTGGAATAAATATAAACAACCTCAGGTACGCGGATGATAAGATCGTGTTGGCAGAAAGTGAAGAAGAATTGAGAACACTCTTGCTGTAGGTGAAAGACGAAAGTGAAAAGGCCAGTCTTGGGCTGAATGTGAAGAAAACGAAAATTATGGCAACTACACCTACCAATTCGTGGGATATAGCAGGAGAAACCATGGAGGTAGTGACCACATTCAGTTATCTCGGTTCCCAGATCTCTGCGAATGGCGACTGCAGCCATGAAATCCGGAGACGCCTATTGCTCGGTAGACAGGCGATGTCAAACCTTGACAAGGTTATAAGGTCCAGAGATATAACACTAGCAACAAAGATCCGTATTGTGAGGCCTATGGTCTTTCCAGTTGTGATGTATGGATGTGAGACCTGAACCATTAGAAATGCTGAACGACGAAGAATTGACTCCTTCGAATTGTGGTGCTGGTGGAAACTTGTTAGAGTTCCATGGACTGCAAAGAGAACCAACAGATCAATATTGGAGGATATAAAACCAGATTTCTCCCTGGAAGGTCTAATGTTAAAACAAAAGCTCACCTACTTTGGACACACAATGCGAAGGCATGCTTCGCTGGAAAAAACATTAATGCTGGGGAAGATTGAAGGAACTAGAAGAAGAGAACGTCAGAGGGTGAGATGGATCGATGGCATCACAGAAGCAATGTGTTCCAACCTGGAAGGGCTACGGGAGAAAGTGCAAGACAGGAAAAAGTGGCGTGATTTGGTTCATGGGGTCACGAAGAGTCGGAACCGACTAAACGAATAGAGAGAGAGATTAGGCGAGGTAATGCGGTCTGTTTTTGATGCTTCCATACATTTGTCCAATTTCTCTACGTATAAGAAATGGGTATACTACAATATGACGCACCGTATCAAAACATCATCAGCACAGTTATTCAGATATTTGGGAATTTTCCAGATGGGAAACGGAATACTAGTGCCAAATTGTCAGAAGAGCGCCGTGCGTCAAATAGAGAATTGACGAAAAAATCTGGTTCAGTGAAAAAATCTGATTCAAATAATAAAAAAACGCAAGCCTTCAATGGTTCTTAGATACATGAGTAACGAAATAACTGAAGAAAAGCAGCAAAAAATAGACAAAATTATTAAAAGCACATACGTGAGTGGAGGCCCAAACGCATCTTCCTCCTTTATGGAACTAAGGAAACTGAAACACCTCTCTGTTTACAGGAGTTAACCCATATCGTAAGATATTTACCGGCGCGTGATAAGTTTGACAAATCAGCATACAACGTAGAAGAGGTGAAAACTAGGATTGTATTTCTTCTTAAAGGGGGTAGGGCGTCAAACGGGACGACTTGGAGCAGGAGAGACACTACAGGAATTTTCAGTTTCCACTGTCTATACTTTTACAAATAAATTCATAAAACTTTGTCAGAATGACCAGAAAGGATTCAGGATTTGCCCTTACAGTGGTGGAAGTTCAAAAATATAATAAAATAATTTATTTCCTTACATTTGTTTTTCACCTTTTGTTCACTTACCATTGGCTGCATTTCTTGCTATAGGTACACTTTTCTTCATAAGTAAGGGAGATTCTTCGATGAATTTTGCACAGCATACAAACCATACTTAGAGGTGTATGAAACTCTAGAATTTTCCAAATCTATTAAAAACTGTGGTAAAAATTGAGATAATTAACTATAAAATTTGAGTTTTTTCTGAGCATGAAGTTTAAAATGTAACAGCACATTCATTTTTTCATAAATTAAATAATTTCTAGAGTTTCATACAGCTGTAATATGGTTTGTATGCTGTGCAAAATTCTTCGAAAAATCTCTCTTTCTTATGAAGAAACGTGTACCTAGAGCAACAAACGCAGCCAATAGAAGTGAAAAAATGATGAACTTTCACATGTAAAAAAAATTTATTTTGTAATTTTTTTGAACTTCCACTGCTATGATTGTGAATCCTGAATCCTTCCTGGTCATGCTGACAAAGTATTATGAATTTATTCGTAAAACTATAGACAGTGGAAATCAAAATGTCTCTCCTGATCCAAGACGGCCCGTTTGACGTCCTACCCCCCTTAAGAAAAATATATCCTCTTTGAATAAATAAGTATCTGTGCTCCAAATATAGTGACCATAGGAAGCCGAGAGCTTCACACGTGTGAACAAAAATTTCGCCATTTTCCGGAAGTAAGCATTTCAGAACATGAACTTCTTTTAACAGTTCTGTGCAACCTAGTAATAAAGGTACTCTTTACCTGTTGCTTCTACCCGCCATGTTCCGCAAAAACAGCGACGGTGTAAACCGTTAATCCAGCGCAGCACAGGGGTTTAATTCCACTGACGAGGCACTGTTTGCTTAGGGCTGACGAAGAAAACCAGTTTACATCCCTAACATCACTGTAATAAAGCTTTGACACGTTTTTACTCTTGAAATAAGCGTAATGTGACAGGAAGCAAGGGACGAAAACAAATCCTTTGTGTATTACTTCACACAGTTTAGAGGTTTCAAAGGTGCTTTGGAAACGTTGCGTCCCAAACGGAACCGCACGTTTCATACAATTCTCCAGACGCGCTTTCTTTTCTGTGCTTAAGTTTTGCGAGAATACTTGATATTGCTTTCTGGTAACTTTCTGCGAACCAGTCTGATTCAGCAGCAAAAAATAAATAAATACAGTTCACGCTACAAAGAGGCGTTAAATGCTGACAAAGCAAATGTTAATCTATTTACTGAAAGCCTTTATATACTCACCGTAGGGCTACGGGAGTAGCAATTCATGGATGCACAAGTTTTTAAACTCGATGGAAATAAATAAAAGTTTGTTACTATTAACGACGCATGTATAACAGTCCATCATTCTCCTTTTTACCGCGTTTTTATTAGGTCGCATTCATGCCTATATGGCTCTTTGGTACAAATTTTGCAGTTGGTCCTAAATTAAGTTGCCCATGAGCTAGAGACTTGAAATGTTGAACATCCACAGAACTGCACGGTAATGCAATATTAGCTCGCTTTCTTGTCTGGTGGGTGGTGGAGGGTACTCTGTGTACCACAGCCCATCTCCCTATTTTTCACCTTTACGGTCTTTATAGCAGACCACGTTCTTAAATCGGGTTAAAAAGTATAAAATAACTTCTCCTAACTACAAACAAAATTTATGATGTAGATTTTTAGTAGCTATGATAGTACTTGGGCATTTAAAACGAAAAATATGGGGCATCTGCAATACATAATTCATGCACGAATAGTTCAGCTCCTCACTATTATCTATTGCATACACCCTAAGTTACTCGTTTTAAAACTTACAAGTATTTTCATAGCTGTTTAAGATTCACACTCACCATTTTTCAGGGCTACCTGTACAAGGTTAGGAATCTGTATATTATGGCATATGTCGCAGACCGATATAAAACGTGGTATATTGAAAATTCATTTTTATTTAAATAATTACTATTATTTGGTCAGAAAAAGTGGTATCCTTTTCCAACTGAATCCTGTTCATTGCACTCGGAATATAAATAACGACTTTCTTTAATCGCTTCATCTGACAATGACTAACGCATGAAGAATGCTCTTATTGGCAGGAAAAATAAAATTCTAAACCTTTTGAAGCGAAAAATGACAGTGCTGAAAGTTTCCCTTCGTTTGGAGCGAAACACGTCGAACTTCCAACAAAGAATGTGGGGTTTCACTCAGTTCGCTCAGCTGCGATTGTATGTCTTTCCTCAGCAAGACTGTTCGTCTCTGAATAACTGATGTAACTTACATACGTCTGAACCTTCTTATCCAGCCAAGCATTGGTTTTCCTGTAGAAATATTGTCCTTCACACTTTCCCCAGTTACAAAATTGATGCCTTTGGATGTTTCCCATCAGCTGGTCTCAACTGGTCCTTTCTTTTACTCAGATTACAACTTCTTTTGTCACCAGTTCGATTCAATATCCTGTCATCAGTTATCCAACTTACCCATCTACCCTTCAGCATTCTCCCATCACACCATGTATCAAAAACTGGTTTCAGTTCAATAACTGTTTCAGATGTTTTTTATAAAGTGTTTTGCAGCATTTCTTACGTCTCTTATATGCAGTCACCCTCCTCTTTGTAAATTCGCATTATTATACGCTAACGTTCTTGAGATAGGAAAGATTCTGCCCACAAATTAGCACGGATTTAAGACGAATCGCTCGTACCAGACTCAGCTTGTTATTCTCTCACATGATATCCTGCGAACCATGAGTGAACGGCATGAGGCAGACTGTATATTCTCAGACGTCCAGAAACCGTTTGGCACAATCGCCCACTACAGACTGTTAACCAAGGTCCGAGCGTATGGAATGTGCACTAAGATACGTGAGTGCCTCGAAGCCTCCCTGAGTACGTTGCGCTGGACGGTGAGAGTTCATCAGCGCCAAGGTTATCATCAAAAGCTTCTCTTGTTCTCTATACAGGCTTAACATTAATAAAGCCGGCAAACTGGAGGGACAGATTCGTGACTGAAAATGGAAAGAAAAAGGTCCTTCGAACACGTATCCGGAAACGCATCTGTGCCACGGTAGATGGCGGTGACCGATGACGGTTCCTCTGGCCACGTGCCGTATGTTCCCTGTGTGTTGCAGGCTGTGTAAGAAGCAGGCCTGAAGGACTCTGTTCTACAGGTTATTGAGATAAACCTTAGTGTAAGCTCCAAATCTGGTGCACTCACAGTCCGCTACTTCCCCGCACGTTCGTCTGTCTGAAAAGACTCATGAGCACAAAAACGCCCAAAAAGGGCATGAAATGTTGGGCGATGAATTTTGCGAGGGTAGTTGTCTTGGTATAGCCGTGTTGCCTCTCGACCCTTCCCATCTGGTTAGGCGTACACAAACACCATCTCGGCTTGCTCGCGACATGAACACCGTACCATTCTGCTGCTTACAGTATACAGGGCCAATCACACAGTCGTGAGTTCCAGAGTGCTACGAGGAACACACGGCATGTGATCTCGAAGAACTGTCATTCGTCAGTGCCGTCTACCGTGGCGATTATGGGTTTCCCTGCACATATTTATAGGATCTCTTTTGCTCCATTTCCAGTCTGAAATCCGTCCCTGTAGTTCGTCGGTTTTATTAATATTCATCCTGTGTACATAAACGATCTGGCAGAATAAACGATCTGGGACTATTAGCTGATTATACAACAGCGTGTGGAAAAGTATCCTCGCTGAATGACTAGAATTGATTTCTATTATGATGAATGGCAGTTTGCTCTAAATGTAGAAAAATCAAAGTTAATCCAGATGAGTAACAAAAAGAATCCTTTAATGTTAGAATATAGTATTGCTCGCGTATGGCCTGACACGGTCACGACGATGAAACATGGCATGACGTTACACAGCGTTATGAAATGGAACGAGCATGTCTGTTCGGTAGCACCGAAGACGAATGACTTGAGTAATACTCGAGTGTTCGGAAGTCCTTTTGAACTGAAACGGGAATCCTTGGAAGGACGACGAGGTTGTTCTTCACGAAACAACATTATTGACAACATTTAGAGACCCAGCATTTTCCACTGACTGCAGAACGATTCCACTGCCATCAGCTTACATGTCGCAAAAGGATCCCAGAGAGAAAACTAAAGGAATGAGGGATCGTACGGACCCAGCACAGTTGCTTTTCCCACGTACATTTTGCAAGTGGAAAAGGAAAGGCAGTGGCCAGTACTGGTATAATGTAGCCTCCGCCTGATGCAGGTATGACTCGTACTGAATAGGTTTGGAGTATTTATTTATTCCGTAAATGGTTACGTACAGTTGGTGTAAACTGGATGCGCAGCAGAGACACCTGTTGCGTCGTACTGTCGGCATCTCAGGCATCGCATCACGATGTAGAAGGACACACTGTGACCTTCCAGCATTCTGGAGAGTGGCTGAAAAAAGTCGCATGGAATATGCGTGAGAAATGTGTCGTGAGTTCCAAAGTGCTACCAGAACTCCGCCTAGTGTAATGACCGTGTGTAGAGAGTTAAAAGTAATGGGGTGCGTCACAAGGATTTTATTGCACTCCACACTCATAGTCCTAGCATCAGTTGCAATGTGCCAAGATATTCTAACACTAGTAACTGCGGGCCAAAGAAACTGGTGCACCTGCCTAATATCGTGTAGGCCCCCCGCGAACACACAGAAGTGCCGCAGCATGACGTGGCATGGACTCGACTAACGTCTGAAATAGTGCTAAAGGGAATTAATACCATGAATCCTGCAGCGCTGTCCATGAATCCGTAAGAGTACGAGGGGGTGCTGATCTCTTGTGAACAGCACTTTGCAAGGCATCCCAGATATGCTCTGGAGAGTTTGGTGGACAGCGGAAGTGTTTAATCTCAGAAGAGTGTTCCTGGAGCCACTCTGTACCAATTCTGGACGTGTGGGGTGTCGCATTGCTCTGCTGGAGTGCGCAGTGGACATGAACGGTTGCAGGCGATCAGACAGGATGCTTACTTATGTACTTACGTGTCGCCTGTCAGAGTTGTATCTAGACGTACATGTCCATCCAGTAGATACAATTTGAAACGAGACTCGTCCGACCAGACAACAAGTTTCCACTCATCAACAGTCCAATGTCGGTGTTCACGGGTCCAGGCGCGGCGTAAAGCTTTGTGTCATGCAGTCATCAAGGGTATACGAGTGGGCCTTCGGCTCCGAAAGCCCATATCGATGCTGTTTTTTTTAATGGTTCGCAGGCTGACACTTGAAATCTGCAGCAATTTGCGGAAGAGTTGCACTTCTGTCGAACGATTCCCTTCAGTCGTCGTTGGCCCCGTCTTGTGCCAATTTTGTACCGCCGTAGTGATGTCGGAGATTTGGTATTTTACCGGATACTTGCCGGCCGTTGTGGCCGAGAGGTTCTAGGCGCTTCAGTCCGGAACCGCGCTCCTTCTACGGTCGCAGTTTCGAATCCTGCCTCGGCCATGGATGTGTGTGACGTCCTTAGGTTAGTTAGGTTTAAGTAGTTCTAAGTTCTAGGGACAGTGTCTTGAAAGGAGGGTGTAAGCTGAACATCAACAAAAGCAAAACAAGGATAATGGAATCTAGTCGAATTAAGTCGGGTGATGCTGAGGGAATTAGATTAGGAAATGAGACACTTAAAGTAGTAAAGGAGTTTTGCTATTTGGGGAGCAAAATAACTGATGATGGTCGAAGTAGAGGGGATATAAAATGTAGACTGGCAATGGCAAGGAAAGCGTTTCTGAACAAGAGAAATTTGTTAACATAGAGAATTCATTTAAGTGTTAGGGAGTCGTTTCTGAAAGTATTTGTATGGAGTGTAGCCATGTATAGAAGTGAAACATGGACGATAAATAGTTTGGACAAGAAGAGAATAGAAGCTTTCGCAATGTGGTGCTACAGAAGAATGCTGAAGATTAGATGGGTAGATCACATGACTAATGAGGAGGTACTGAATAGAATTCGGGAGAAGAGAAATCTGTGGCACAACTTGACTAGAAGAAGGGATCGGTTGGTAGGACATGTTCTGAGGCATCAAGGGATTACCAATTTAGTACTGGAGGGCATCGTGGAGGGTAAAAATCGTAGAGGGAGACCAAGAGGTAAATACACTAAGCAGATTCAGAAGGATGTAAGCTGCAGTAGATACTGGGAGATGAAGAAGCTTGCACAGGATAGAGTAGCACAGAGAGCTGCATCAAACCAGTCTCAGAACTGAAGAGCACAACAACAACAACAACAAGTTCTAGGGGACTGATGACCTCAGATGATAAGTCCCATAGTGCTCAGAGCCATTTGAACCATTTGATGCATGGTGTCTGTGCCACACCCGAACCCTACCAGCATTTCCTGAAGTCGGGACCAATCTAACCAGGCCACGGTTTTCCAGTGGTGTAGGGTCTACCGCCGCTTCTCTCGGGCGTTAAGTGAAGGACCTCCACCGCTGCGTTGCCTGAAATTTGGTATTCTCGGCATATACTTGTCACTGTGGATTTCGGAATACTGAATTCGCTATTTCCGAAACGGAATGTCTCACGCCGGCCGGAGTGGCCGTGCGGTTCAAGGCGCTGCAATCTGGAACCGAGCGACCGCTACGGTCTCAGGTTCGAATCCTGCCTCGGGCATGGACGTGTGTGATGTCCTTAGGTTAGTTATGTTTAATTAGTTCTAAGTTCTAGGCGACTGATGACCTCAGAAGTTAAGACGCATAGTGCTCAGAGCCATTTTTGAACGTCTCACGCATCTAGATCCAACTACCATTCCCCGTTCGGAGTCGGTTAAATCCCGTCGTGCCGCCAAAATCACATTGGAAACCTATCTGAGTACAAATGTCATCTCCGCCAATGCATTGCCCTTTTATACCTTGTGTACACGATACTACCGCCATCTGTATATGACCATATCGCTATCCCATGACTTTCGTCACCTCGCCGTGTGTGTGTCCATCACTGCTTTCGCGCTGGTGGATTTCGATGCAGTGTTCGCATAGATGCCGCAGACAGTGCCAACAGACGGACGGACGGCCGCGTCGCGGAGCGCAAACATTTTGGCGGCGGCCGGTTGCTAATGCAGAGGCGGGCCGCGCTGTGTCCGTGGCGCGTATCCATTGTTGATGGGCGGTGCCCGGCAGTGCCCGGAGGTTGTCGCGCCGCTACATTGGACGTGCGAGTGACGCGGACTTGCGACCCCCATTAAGCCGGCCTGCAAAATGGATGCGGACACGGCGCGCGCACCTGCCGGCCGGCCCGTCCTGCGCCGGATTACCGCTGCCAGACTCGTTCCCGGAGCGCCAAAATAGGCCCACCTGTCGATGTGCCCGATCGTTGCCTCCGGCGGACTGCCGACCGCATGAAAGTGTTATCAGAGCATTCCAGCAGCTACTCCAAGTGCGTCACGAGGATTTCACTCCACTCCACGCTCGAAGTTCTACCAATAGTTGCAGTATACCAAGATACCGGGTGATCAAAAGGTCAGTATAAACTTGAAAACTGAATAAATCACGGAATAGTGTAGATAGAGAGGTACAAATTGACACACGTGCTTGGAATGACGTGGGGTTTTATTAGAACCAAAAAAATACAAAAGTTCGAAAAATGTCCGACAGATGGCTCTTCATCTGATCGCCCACTGATTGAATACTGCTCAGCAGTGTGGGATCCGTACCAGATGGGGTTGATAGAAGAGACAGAGAAGATCCAACGGAGAGCAGCGCGCTTCGTTACAGGATCATTTAGTAATAGCGAAAGCGTTACGGACATAACTCCAGTGGAAGACTCTGCAGGAGAGTCGCTCAGTAGCTCGGTACGGGCATTTGTTGAAGTTTCGAGAACATACCTTCACCGAGGAGTCAAGCAGTATATTGCTCCCTCCTACGTATATCTCGCGAAGAGGCCATGAGGATAAAATCAGAGAGATTAGAGCCCACGCATTGGCATACCGACAATCCTAGAGACTGGAATAGAACGAAGAACCGATAGAGGTACTCAGGGTACCCTCCGCCACACACCGTCAGGTGGCTCGCGGAGTATGGATGTAGATGTAGATGTAATTAGCATAACAAAGTAAGACAAAGCACAGATGATGTTCTTTACAGGAAATGCACAATATGTCCACCATCATTCCTCAACAATAGCTGTAGTCGAGGAATAATGTTCTGAACAGCACTGTAAAGCATGTCCGGAGTTATGGTGAGGCACTGGCGTCGGATGCTGTCTTTCAGCATCCTTAGCGATGTCGGTCGATCACGATACACTTGCGATTTCAGGTAACCCCAAAGCCAATCATCGCACGGACTGAGGTCTGGGGACCTGGGAGGCGAAGCATGACGAAAGTGGCGGCTGAGCACACGATCATCACGAAAGAGATCTTTCACGCGTCTAGCAATATGGGGTGGAGCGCCATCCTGCATTTTGGTTCTAATAAAACCCCATGTCATTCCAAGCATGTGTGTCAATTTTTACCTCTCTATCTACATTATTCCGTGGTTTATTAAGTTTTCAAATTTATACTGACTTTTTGATCATCCGGTGTATAACATTAGTAACTGCGATGATTAACACTAATCGCAACTGCTATAACGGTATTTGCTTCGTGATGTGTGTTAAGTCCAAAAGTGGGAAAATCAGTTTGTTGCGTATACAGAGTGAATCACGTTGGTCGCATCAGCCCTTTTATGTCGTGTACAAGGTATCGAAATGAGGTTTCGGGAAATGACAGTTCACAATGGGTTCATAATTTAGCTGAGCAGACAATACTCTTCAGCTCTTATGTCAACCGAAATACTTGTACCAGCGTGTAGCATTTGCAACTGCTCTTTGCCGTAATTGCGCTGCTTGCTGTGGATTTCATCACCACGCCTGTGTCACAAGCGGACGCCACAACGTTGGGATCACAGATGTACTTCAAACGTTTGTATGTCTGTAATAGGTCATTAAAACGACATAATTTGCAGCTAGTAAGCTGCATTAATCTGGCAATCCGGAGAAAGTCGCAAGAAAAGTCTTATGCGTCAATTTTATGCTTATCTGACTGTGCGTAGGTGCCGGATGTTAGAATTTCTAAATATTCTGCGTGGCGTCTGTTTGTTCTATATCGTGTCTCCCTACCACTTTCGCGCAACGACGCTCTGAGCGTGTTTTTCAGGGAATTGACTAGTTTGAACCTGGGACCTGTTGCTGGTAAGGAGACGCCAGACCACACATGACATGTAGAATTCAGAAGAGTTCAGTGAGACTAGCGATGATATAACCAAATACTTAATGATTTCAGCGTCAGCTCCACTGCACTCCCTGTAAAAGAATCTTAATACTAACTAAATTTAGTGGAAGGGATTCAAGGCTTTCCTATTTTTAGTTAGCTGGTAAAAAAACGTCGAAAAAGCAGTTAAGTTTACCATTGGAAATTTTTTGTTACTCACAAAACATTGTTTATAAATTGCACTATTGATAAATGGAAATGTTTTAATACAGGATGGTAAAAACCGACTGCGTTCAACAAAAATGTGATCGAATATTCCCTGAATGGGTTTCCAAGTTCTACAATGGATCGAAGGATGACCTATGCCATATCACATCTATAATCTAGGTTTAAATTAAGTTTCACAAAAGAGCAAACTATCAAAATGGTCTACAGTGACCCTCAATTATCTTTAATTACTTATCTAACTTGTCGTAAATTAGAGTGGCTGATGTGGCTTCTCAATAACTATATAACAGAAAAATCATCACGTTTCAGATTTTTACTTCAAGTGGCAAATGTGAACACCATGAGCTTTAATTGACGATCGACACTAGTATTACGCAAATAGGGGATGTAACAGATGAGACTTCTGCAGTTCTGAGTGAAGCCTTATGCGCTCAAAAATGCGGCGTCGCGTGCGTTCATTACCTTGTCGGTGTTCGTCAAGGGGCGGTGGACAGCACAGCTCCACTCACCTCGCTGTCTCGGAAGCAGCTGTCTCCTAACTTCTCCTTACTACAATTTACCGAAGTTGGTTTAAAAAAAACTATCTGGCTGTGTTTTCATCTGACCAATCAGGGTCACAATGTTAACCTTAAGCTCCGCCTACAAAAATTCTGTCCATCCAATGAGAAACGTTATACTTTTCGTGGTGGGGCAATGTTTTTAAAGTTTGCAACGTAACAGAGAAGTGAAAAAGTCTCACGCTAAAACTTGCAGCTGGTGTGGTCCTTTTAGCGTTAAGCGTAAGATCTATACTGTTCTTCTGGAGGGCTCTATCTTTTAACATGGGCTGGGGGGTGGTCCTAACGTAACAGAGACGCGAAAAAGTCTCACGCTAAAAACTTGCGGGTGGTGTGGTCGTAGCGGTTAGCTGGCGACGTGGGTGTCCGTCCCTTATCGTAGGGCCTTCTCGCTTAACACGTTTCTGCTCTCGGCTTCTGTTCTCGTTTCTCCCCTCGGAACTGCGTCTGTCTCACGGTGGGAACGTATGACATGCATTTAGGCATTCTTGTGTTAGTCTGTGGTATTCCCTTTGCTCACTCGTTACTCATATTACTTTGGTTAATTTAATGCCACGATTTATTCGGAGCTATGTGACATACTACTGGATTTGCTTATCATGTCAGGGTTTTCATGGAAGGTGTTGGATTTGCCTGACACCTTACAAATTCATGATGGTCAAGTAATTAGCGTTCGTGTTTCGTAAGATGAACGAGTATGTGCGACTTTTCGGCTGCCAACCCAGTTTAATTATTAATCTATTTTTTCATCATCTGGTCATATTATTTAATTTATATGACATTTGAGAGACAATATAATGAAAAAAAAACAAGGCACATTTGCATAAGGTTTCAATTTGTGTTATTCATGTATGTATGACAAATATCATCAATAAAAATTGGTTCAAATGTCTCTGAGCACTATGCGACTTAACATCTGAGGTCATCAGTCCCTTAGAACTCAGAATTACTTAAACCTAACTAACCTAAGAAGATCACACACATCCGTGCCCGAGGCAGGATTCGAACCTGCGACCGTGGAGGTCGCGCGGTTCTAGACTGAAGCGCCTAGAGCCGCTCGGCCACACAGTCCGGCTACAAATACCATCCTGTAACGTGTGACTTACAATACTACTGAATGTGGGCCGGCCGGTGTGGCTGAGCGGTTCTAGGCGCTACAGTCTGGAACCGCGCGACCGCTACGGTCGCAGGTTCGAATCCTGCCTCGGGCATGGATGAGTGTGATGTCCTTAGGTTAGTTAGGTTTAAGTAGTTCTAAGTTCTAGGGGCTGATGACCTCAGAAGTTAAGTCGCATAGTGCTCAGGGCCATTTGAGCTACTGAATGTGAATGAAGTCATACGCATCATTATTTATGAAGGTTTGACATGGGCTTTCCAAGCCTGTTCCTCGTCCTTGGCCGGCCAGTATGACCTAGCGGTTCTACGCGATTCAGTCTGGGACCGCGCGACCGCTATGGTCACAGGTTCGAATCCTGCCTCGGGCATGAATCTGTGTGATGTCCTTAGGTTAGTTAAGTTTAAGTAGTTGTAAGTTCTAGGAGACTGATGTCCTCAGATGTTAAGTCCCATAGTGCTCAGAGCCTTTTGACCCATTTGAACCTCGTCCTTGAAAATTTGTAAGCAAAAAGTAAGTAGTCAAATAACGTATGAAGTTCACTAAAACTTCATGAAAAGGCTTGCGAATTTTTTCATTTCACTACCTCTCAAATGTCTTACAAATTAAGTAATGTGACGAGTGATGAAAAAAATATAGATAAAAAAGTAAGGGGTAGCGGAAGTCAAACCATCGCCTAGTTCGCGACCCGCGTGAACACAACCGCTTGACAACAATGACATCTAATCAGAAGGCGGCTTCGAACAGATACATCAGGTACTTAACAGACGCATAAAACTTCTCTTGCGATTTTCTAGGAATTGGCAGAGTAGTGCTCCGCGCTACCTGCACATTATGTTCTTTTAATGGCCTACTAAAGGTGTATAAAGTTTAAAATAAATCCGTGATCCTAACGTCGTGGCCTCCTCTTGTAACTGCACTAGCACAACCACACGGTCAATGACCAACGATATTAGTGACACTTCGGGCGCTTCGACGTCATTGCGGCAAGTGCAGTACATGACTCCCGGGGCGTGTACACATAAACAAGTCCACCGGCAAATGGCGTCAAATCAGCGACCGCTGTAGAGCGGTCTACTAACGCAAAACGTTGGCGCTCACCTGCCATCCATTTTAGCAGCTATCTCTTGGCTTGCCAATGTACGGGACTGCGTACTTGGAGATATAGCCGCAACACGGATGGGCCTAGCAATGAACTGATGGTCTACCAGCCACCAAGACACTGGGTGTCCACCGATGCTACCAACTAGAAATGATGCCTGGGTTCGCACCTGTATGTCGCCACTCTAAAAAATGGTTGTGGTAAGTTCTATGGGACCGAACTGCTGAGGTCATCGGTCTCTAGGCTTACACTACTTAATCTAAGTTAAACTTCGATAAGGACAACACACACACACACCCTTGCCCAACGTAGGACTCGAAGCTCCGACGAGGTGGGGGGGGGGGGGGGGGGGGGGGAGCCGCGCGAACCGTGGCAAGGCGCCCCAGACCGCACCGCTACCCCGCGCCATGTCGACACTGTCGACGCACTCCGCAACAGCCCGCCAACCTGCCTTTCTAGCGGTATAGCAACATCAGACCGCTGCACCAACACCAGATTCAGCTCTTCCTCCCCCGCCAGGAATACATGGTTGCCACAATATTGGGCCGCACTGACCTTAGCGACCGCAAGCGTCTTCATGACAACATATCGCTGAACGAGGACTAAGGTTCCACGCCAACCCCACCCATTCAACGCATGAAAAACAGGTCGCTTTCGTTTTTTAAGCAAGAAAATAAAAAGTAGTGCTAAATATGACGCTATAGTTTTATTCCTTTCACTTTTGTCTGTAAAAAATCATTTTTGTGTTCAAAATTGTACCCTCTCTGTAACTGTTGGAAGGAACCTTTGCAGTCGAAACATTGGTCATGCGTCAGAATTCGAATCAAAATGGTTCAAATGGCTCTGAGCACTATGCGACTTAACTTCTGAGGTCATCAGTCGCCTAGAACTTAGAACTAATTAAACCTAACTAACCTAAGGACATCACACACATCCATGCCCGAGGCAGGATTCGAACCTGCGACCGTAGCGGTCACGCGGTTCCAGACCGAAGCGCCTTTAACCGCACGGCCACGTCAGAATTCCCGTAGTCCTATTGAACCTGTTACAAAATAACTATTGCATAAATCATTTTCAATATATTGTCTAGGTTAAATGAAAAAAATTAAGTTCTAACAAAGTGGTGGCGTGTTGAAACAAATGTCATTTGCCTTGCCCACAAAACTGAGTCAAAGGCGTGAGCCGAAAATATTAGAAGACACCGCAAAACGGCTACGTACGTCGTTACAGAATTCTATTTCTAATGTAGGCGTCAAATTCCGATGAAAATCATTCTCAAGCGTACCGTTCTCAATTTATGATTCATGCCAATCTTAAAAATCCGGTTTCGAGAAAAACTTGTTAGTTTTGAGTTGTATTTCTTGTAGTCAGGTTCAGCATACCTGCCGCGCGGGATTAGCCGAGCGGTCTCTGGCGCTGCAGTCCTGGACTGTGCAGCTGGTCCCGGCGGAGGTTCGAGTCCTCCCCGGGCATGGGTGTGTGTGTTTGTCCTTAGGATAATTTAGGTTAAGTAGTGTGTAAGCTTAGGGACTGATGACCTTAGCAGTTAAGTCCCATAAGATTTCACACACATTTGAACATTTTTTCAGCATATCTCTAGTCTGTGATCCCTGGACCATTCAGCAGCGCTTCCAGATCTAGAAGAAGGTCCTTCTTCGTCTTCCTTTCACCGTGAAATCTCGAATGAAATTCATGACAAAATGTTTTGCGCAAACTGGAAGAGCGCAACACAAGAGTATATATGTTGCCAGCTTCTTTCATCCGCTGCTCTGCTCGCGCGATACGCTTTTCGTCCACTTTTGTGCGCAAATTGTAACAAGCTAGTCCAATCTCAGAAACCAGCATGCTCATAATTTCCATAATGTCTGTTTGGCTGTCGTTTAAATTACATGTCAACAAATTTTTTCCCCGCTGCGGATGGTTTCGGAAACACTTTTCCACAAATCGCACTGTAAGTCGGTAACGAAGTTTCTGTGGAACTCGGGAAAGTAACCTAGATATCCCAGAGAACATTTTAAGACAAAAACAAAAAAAATCGATTATTCCAATTTTCGAAGAGAACTACCCATTTAATAACGCAGCAGTTCTCTCCAGCATGCATACATAAGTGCCTGAAGGAACATTGCATCGTAATTCGGAATAACACAGACATTGCGATATTGTATTTATCCACCGACGCCGGGAAAGCGACTTTAAAGTAAAACGTCTCGCCTTTACAGGAATATATATTTATATAACGGACGTACAAGTACAGGTTGTACCCGCATGGTCGACGTCATACGGGAGTTCAGGTTTGCCCGTGAGTCATGCTCGGATAGCCTTATGATAAGACAACCGTTCATGGTAAGCGGGAAACCAGGGTCCGGCACAAATTTTCACTGTCGTCATTCCATTCTACAGCTGATCGTTGTTCCTATTCGTAACTGCGAATGCATATCATGTATTTCGTAACTAATGTAATCGCCGCAGTCGAAGGAACATTGCATCGTAGTTCGGAGCAACGCAGACATTGCAGTTCCGTATGTATTGTGTTACGTCCTTCCTGTTTGGACTTGACACATTAACGATAAAGATAGTGTGAAACAGGAGTGCAGTTCTGACTGTTGCGGGGAATCTCTTCACCGTGAAATCTCGAATGAAATTCATGACAAAATGTTTTGCGCAAACTGGAAGGTTGCAACACAGGAGTATATATGTTGCCGGATTGTTAATTTATTGAAACGGATCAGATAAAAAAATGGAAATGAAAATATACGGTTCACTCAATATGATGTGAGACGCCACCCTGAACATTAAAGACTGAAAATTCACTCCATCAGTTAATTCTGATAAGCCACCAACTGTTTTACACTCGTGAGCCATGATACCTAAACAATTTCACCACTGTTTGCTTTGTTCGTCACGTTATTGGGCTACATAGCAGCGTCGCATCTCATTCAATTCGATTAATTTCTCATCCAACATTCCTATTAACTGTTTAAGTTTTTCTTTAATTTTGATGGGTGACATCTCAGTCTGTTCTTGAAATTATACGTTGAGATGGCACGTTAACTTTGTCATAGAGTGTCTTTTGCTTCAAAGCAATTTGTGCCATAAAACTAGGAAGTAACTTTAATTTCTTATTGTCTTAACAAATGATATCTGCAGTTTCTGACGTCACTTTTTGTTCTATGATAATTGACGCCATTGCATCAGACACGCCTTTTAATATTTCATTGCCCCGCGAAAATACTCTTTCTGTTTTTGGCATGGCTCTTTGCTCTCCCGATGAGTTTTTCATCTCTCTGATACTGTGGATACTGTGGTCGTTGCAGCCACAAGAATTAGCAGTTCATTTAACATCACAGTAAATGATCTATAGGCCCCATGACTGCAAGTAAAATCAGAAACAGGGGCCGTGCATTGCAAAATAGTGCTAACTATGCTGTTCACACACACACACACACACACACACACAACAATAACAATGCTGCCAAATAACAGCTTCGACAACAATGCTAAAGCCCGCTCTCTGCCGTTACACAAGAATTCCATAAATTCCAGTTCTGCCACTACTTTACGTAACCTTAAAAACCAAGAAAACTGCATTACATTCTGGTGCAAAGTTCTGAAACAATGGTGTTGAAAATTCTATACGCTGATATGGAAAATATCGACGTGCCTCTCTACAGCATCGATTATGGTTTTACTTTGTGCGCCCAAGAGAGCTGGAAAACTTTTGTTGCATTCTGAAGACTTTTCCGAGGCATTTGACCTCATTCTTCACTGCTAATTACGATGATACTGATCCTTATAAATATAACAGTTAACGTGGATTATTAAAAGTAAATAATAATCAATACATAAAACTCCATTTCCCCAATTATATATTTAACATATAAGTAAATAAAGATTACAAACCTCCCTCTCTTTCTTTCTCTGTCTCGATTTTTCTCAGCTTATCTTTTTTAAACTTAACTAAAACAGATATTTTATAATATCTACATTCAAAGATTAACTGTTAAACACACAGTTCATATGAGTAGAGCTCATTTGTGATTGATCTTATGACGTATTGGCGCTACCTTAGAACAATTCGGGGATATATCTTCTTTTCTCGAACAAAACTATGTAAATTAATTTAAGTGATTTTTCAACTTTTCTTTGTTCTTCTGTGAGATGACTTTAGGAGGAAACGCTTGCAGCAGCTACATACATACTGAAAGTGAACACTCTGCACTACACCTCACATTAAACTACATTTTCCGTGTATGTTCAGTTTTCGAACAAGGAAACGAAATAAGACAATGTATCTTCAGATTCGTATGGGCACAAGTAGACTCGTGGATAATGTAACTGAGGGCGACTGTTACCATCACCTGGGGCGTCTAGACTACCGTAACACTACGTTTTTAGGCTTATCGCCACCATTTTGTACCCAAAAGTTCAAACGTACTCAAAATCAACCTTGTATACAAAGTTATCATTGTCACAAGTTAAACTAAACCGTTTCTTGTCTTTAAATTATATTTTTTGTTCCATTTTCAGCGGAATTTTTCAAACTTTTTGGAACACTAAATCAGGAAGCTCACAATACTGGACATACTTCTGCAAAATGTGATGTTTTTCTCTTCAGTCACCGTATCACAGATTCTTTTAGAATGGTTCAAATGGTTCAAATGGCTCTGAGCACTATGGGACTCAACTGCTGAGGTCATTAGTCCCCTAGAACTTAGAACTAGTTAAACCTAACTAACCTAAGGACATCACAAACATCCATGCCCGAGGCAGGATTCGAACCTGCGACCGTAGTGGTCTTGCGGTTCCAGACTGCAGCGCCTTTAACCGCACGGCCACTTCGGCCGGCTTCTTTTAGAAACTGTGTCATTACAGATAGAAACAGATGTAATCGTGGCACATGCATCAGGCCCCAGCATAGTATGTTCTGAAAATTTCTTTAACTGTGGTGCTTCTTCACTCGTTTGTGATTCTCCACATTTCACTACTAAAAATGAGATTTTGCAGAAAGCAAGGAGGCGTTTTGTCAACACTGAGAGTGTTCTCGATAACTTGTCCATATTAGTGTTTCAATGACTTTGGTTTTAGACTAGAGAAAATGAACTGGGCCTATGCACATCGTCAAAATCCAATTTTCAGGACGATCACTTCGTTTGGAAGGCTTCATTGCGCTTCATTTGAAAATAATTCTGCAGCAAATGAGCCACAATGGTATTTGTCCATTTGTAGCCGAGGGATGAATTCAGATTTCAACTATTTATCCGAATGCTGGCCGCAGTTCATTTGGTCAGCCATTTTGTGAAAAATATTTTTCCAAAATCAGCTGATTACGTCACCAACTAGACTCCACAATTTTTAATCATGTTCCACTGATTATAGGCACAATGCATCACAACATTCCCTCAACTTCAGCAGTCACAGTACGGACGCTTTGTCGCTTCTGAAGGGATGGTAGGTGCCGTGTACGTTCGGGAGTCCCCCTGGTCGGAAGTTACCCTGAGTTCGTCCAATTCGAAAGAGAACTGGGACTCCAAGACAGAAGTACAGCCGACATTACAAAGGCTCGGAGAAGTTCAGGTGTTAATCTTTATATAAATCTATTTAAAAGCATTTTCGTTTCTATTTTAGTAATTTTTCCACATTTTTAAACGGAGTGATAACATAAATAACGTTTCATCAATGATATTTGTTTAATTTGTCATGTATAAGAGAGCCAGTTTACAGAAAATTTAACTTACATACATTTTTGTCTGTTAGTGATGAAACTGTGCGGAATGTAATCTGAATGCCGATTACATGCGGATGCAGAAATGTCTCCAATGCTAAGCGCAACCGTGGCCAGCTCGAGGAACCTGCAGCAATAACGGATGAATTATCGCTCCATAAATGACCATTATAAGTTCACGCTGCCGAGGGTGACCCCTTTCGGCGAAGAATAGTTTCCATCTCCAAACAGATGGATCGTCGTAGAATAAATGTGTTAGAGAACTTGCAGCCTCCAGCGCAAGAAAAATGTGACAAAAAGTTACTAAGAAAAAGTGGTAAATGAATCATTTTCGTGGGTGACGTGACGTTTATTTCGTCAAAAATTCTTCATTCCGATACAGTTTGTCGTGTGATATGCCAGCATATTGAAACGGTACAGTAGTTTCCGCTCTATAAGCAGCAGGTTTCGCTGCTCGCTCGCACCGGGAAATAGAAACAGAGGCGGCTCCGCAGCCAATTTTATTACACGACGCGGCCGGCCGCGGGTGCAACAGAATCCATGTGGACGGGTGGAAAGAAATGTGTCAGGCTTCATAATACGTATTTACATGTGTAGTCGTTCAAATGGTTCAAATGGCTCCGAGCACTATGCGACTTAACTTCTGAGGTCATCAGCCGCCTAAAACTTAGAACTAATTAAACCTAACTAACCTAAGGACATCACACACATCCATGCCCGATGCGGGATTCAAACCTGCGACCGTAGCGGTCACGCGGTTCCAGACTGAAGCTCCTAGAACCGCACGGCCACACCGGCCGGCCATGTGTAGTGTATTAGGCATTTCTTGTACGTGAATGTGAATCTGCACGTGAACTTTTCTAATCCTCCTCACACCTTTCCGTAAAGCGTGGCCAAATCTTTGTTAGGAAGTAGTTCTGTAGTATAGTAGTGCCAACCTTACTCCTTGGTAGGGGATCAGAGAGACAGCACAGGCAGGTAAAAGACAAAGACTTTCCAGTGTCACAAGATTTGGGGTGGAGAAGTTGGTCACGGCCAAGTGGTCCGACCACCCCCTCCACCGGGGCCCAGGAAGACCTCCGGGTGTCCGCCATATTCGAGGAGTGTTACAGAAGACGGGTAAGTGAGCAGACGTGCCCTCAGTGCGTCTGTCTCAATGTTCACGCATGGAAGAGAGGTGTTTGAATATTTGTACTAATTCCTTTATTTCCAGCTTCGGATTGTGGAAGGAAATGAATGATCTCGTTAATTTAGGAAATTTGACCCCCTGTGTTAATGTATCTGGTCCCCAGATTGCCCGTTATCCTCCTCACATAGTGGATGTCCAATGTAAAATATTGGGAGACTTGGGAGGTATACATTTGGCCAACGCAATTCCGTCTTGCCCGTAGAAAAGTGCGTGCAGAATATTATATAATATACCCGAGCTATAAGTTGTAAAATTGTAATATCTGTAAACTGGAACAATTGCTGCAATCGCTGTAAAATCGAGTGATAATGTTTAAAATAAATAGGTAATCAATTGTCATCAATCTTTAACATACATTAAAAATCACAAAGAAGTCAAGTTAAAGGAATTCACTTAAAATAAAAGATATAGAATGCAGGGACCCACACATCAGCGTGTGAGCTCTCCAGCCCCTCGCCTAGTATCGTACAGAAAGGGCACGCTCTCTAGGTAGCGCTCTCAAGCTCCCCTCCCGAGTTATCCGTTGTGCAATTTTCATTCAGGGCTTGACGACATCAACTTTCATCTGGCGTCCCTAGGCAAGGAGGTTAGACGGTAAACTTTCAATATTACTCAAATAAAAGAGAGCCTCAGTGAAGCCATGACTTCCTTTATTTGATCCTTGAGGACTGTGTGCCAGTGTTAGAAGAAAACTTTTATTTCAACTGTTGAAAGTGAGGCGAGGACTTCTGCTTCAACTATGAAGTTTGAAAACTGTTCAGTTACACAGTCAATATGGAGTGAAGCTGAAGTCCTTTACAACTAGTTTAATGCGTTGCTCTCATCATTGCGGATTACCTTTAATTCGTGGCCTACTTTGGAACAGGCGTATATGGTGTTTTATTTGGACATGATATTCCAGTCTTACTTGGCGATATTGGCAATCAGCAAATTTCTATTTTTGTAGATGTTGTGTACATAGTTCCGCGTAGTCTGCGCGTACACAACTTTCCCACTAGAGCGCGCCCCGCTAAGCACAACAGCGCAGGCGCAGCGCTCGTTCGTCTCCGCACTACGAGATGGGCGCTGTCTTAGAGATGGACCAAATTCTGCTTCCGCTGATCCGCGTATTAATATGTAACGCAGCCAATGAGATTACTGCTAACGTAGAACCTTTTCTCCTCGCGGATCACACTCGCGCAGTGTACAGACTTCTGATTACTCAGTCTGCATTAGTCTGCATCAGTCTGCATTAGTCTATAGTCAAGTTTCAGTCTGCGCCTAATAAGATTATCATATTCCTGTACATAGCCATGAAGATAAATATATAGACACTTTGTCAAGTATCAGAGATATGTGAGAATAAGATTAACGTACCAAGACCAAAGGACTTAAGATTGTCAATTGTAAATAGCATCCAGAATCAAGTTAAGTTATTTTTATGCTTGTTATTATTTTAATAAATGTGTGTGAAAATTAATCAAGTTCTGTTTAAAGTTGGTCACCGTCAATCTGCTACTCTAAGCGTGCAAGTGGCATTTCTATCGTCTGACCTAACGGCAGAAGATAAAAACGCCACGATAAGACCACGAGACATATTGCTGACACTCGCCTACTTCGCTAGAGCGACAAGTCAAATAATCTGATGGTGTGTATACCGAAGGTCTTACAGTACGCCCACCACAGTAGATCACGTGAAGCTGCATAAACAGTTTCAGCGTTTTAAATTCTAACATTTTACCGGAGAATATCTAGAAAATGTAGAGAACTGGCATTTGCAAATTACTGCAGAACGATTGTTCTGGCGCCACTTCGCTTAAGACAAGAGAAATTAAGGCTCGTACATAGGCATGTAGACAGTCGTTTTACCTTCGCTCCATTTGTGCGTGAAACAGGAAATGGAATGAGTAGTAGTGGAAAAGGTGCCTTCAGCCACGCACCGTATGGTAGCTTGCAGAGTATGTGTGTAGATGTAAATGTAGATGAAGCAAAAACAGGTGTTAGCAGAGTTTAACACACCCAATATTAATCTGTGACTCAGTCATTACTTGCTCATTTTACGGTTCCTTCCCGGATTTAATCAACGATTTATTGGAGCAGTGAAGTAAGAGAATAGCGCCGGTACAGCCGACTGGAATCGCCCGTCGAAAGTGATGTGCACTCCGCAGTCGAAACTCTGAAATTTGTAATTGGCATTCCACCCCGTAGCACAATATTAATACGCTCCGCAACAGTCGAATCCATCCTGCGCTACCACTGCTAAATGAAATCCGTTTCACGCATTGCCAATATAATCCCTTATTCAACGGTATGAGCTGCTCATTCCATGTCCTAAATACCAATGAATCGTCTGATGGCCTGCCTTATAGCTATTCAAACGAATCACGCGTGTAATAGGTTCATTGCTTCGGCTGCCATGTTTATTACCCACAAACTCTGAAAGCGACACGTGTATATATGGACTATAACTGTAAAACGTCAAAACTGTATGAAATCGTGGTGTCCGTTATCTTACTCTCATATAACTCCACTTTCCTCCTGGACAACCAAGGACCACGTGAAAATTTCAAATCCTTCTCATTTGGTCTTTTTTCCCTCCAATATATCTTTATCTTTTCATTTTTTTAGAGCGTTAACATTTTCCTGTTGAAACTACATCGTTCTGCTGCAGCTTCCGATCTTATGTTGTGTATTTATAAACCTTTCTTAATTTATCGGGTCTAGCTTGTTCCTTTTCCCTGAGGTGCTTCAAGGTACGTTCTGTCATTCATCCTATATAAATGTCCAACGAATATCAGTCTCCTTTCACTTATTGATTCTATAATTTGATACCATTGATCATTACTTCTTGATTTTCAGAATCTTTCCTTCATATTACACCTAAAATATTCCTCATGATTCTTTTTCAGTCATTTTATTCTTTATCATCAGTCGTCTGACTGGTTTGATGCGGACCATCACGATTTCTTCACATGTGCCATCTTCTTCGTGTCAGAGTAGCAATTACACTGAAAGTACACAATTATTAGTGGTATATACTATCTGAGCCGGCCGTCGTCTGGAACCGCGCGACTGCTACGGTCGCAGGTTCGAATCCTGCCTCGGGCGTGGCTGTGTGATATGTCCTTAGGTTAGTTAGGTTTAAGTAGTTATAAGATCTAGGGGACTGATGACCTCAGAAGTGAAGTCCCATAGTGCTCAGAGCCATTTGGACCATTGGAACTATCTGATAAAAAGCATCTGGGCACCTGTTATTGGACATGTTTTCAACCATCGCCTTTACGACAGCTTGAACTCTACTGGGAACGCATTCAAAGATGTGTCCAGTTATTGTGGATAAATGGCCTCCATTGTTCGTCAGTAGCCGAAACCAGAGAAAGTAGTGATGTTGGACGCTGGGATCTGGACCTCTCTCTAATTTATCCCAAAGGTGTTCCACTGGATTCAAGTCGGGACTCTTGGCAGGAGAGTCCATTTAAAGAACTTTATTGTTCACAAACCACTGGTACACGGACGCTGATTTATGAATGGGTGCATTGTCATGCTGACATGATCATCGCCTCTGAACTGTTCCTCTAATGTGAGCAGTACCCAATGCTGTAAAATGAGTTCGTATCTTTCCGCATTGAGAGCTTTCTTAAGCACGATGAGGTGACCACACCCTGATTACGAAAAACACCCCCACACCGCATGAACATCTCCTTCGTACTACTCTCCTGGAAATTGAAATAAGAACACCGTGAATTCATTGTCCCAGGAAGGGGAAACTTTATTGACACATTCCTGGGGTCAGATACATCACATGATCACACTGACAGAACCACAGGCACATAGACACAGGCAACAGAGCATGCACAATGTCGGCACTAGTACAGTGTATATCCACCTTTCGCAGCAATGCAGGCTGCTATTCTCCCATGGAGACGATCGTAGAGATGCTGGATGTAGTCCTGTGGAACGGCTTGCCATGCCATTTCCACCTGGCGCCACAGTTGGACCAGCGTTCGTGCTGGACGTGCAGACCGCGTGAGACGACGCTTCATCCAGTCCCAAACATGCTCAATGGGGGACAGATCCGGAGATCTTGCTGGCCAGGGTAGTTGACTTTCACCGTCTAGAGCACGTTGGGTGGCACGGGATACATGCGGACGTGCATTGTCCTGTTGGAACAGCAAGTTCCCTTGCCGGTCTAGGAATGGTAGAACGATGGATTTGATGACGGTTTGGATGTACCGTGCACTATTCAGTGTCCCCTCGACGATCACCAGTGGTGTACGGCCAGTGTAGGAGATCGCTCCCCACACCATGATGCCGGGTGTTGGCCCTGTGTGCCTCGGTCGTATGCAGTCCTGATTGTGGCGCTCACCTGCACGGCGCCAAACACGCATACGACCATCATTGGCACCAAGGCAGAAGCGACTCTCATCGCTGAAGACGACACGTCTCCATTCGTCCCTCCATTCACGCCTGTCGCGACACCACTGGAGCCGGGCTGCACGATGTTGGGGCGTGAGCGGAAGACGGCCTAACGGTGTGCGGGACCGTAGCCCAGCTTCATGGAGACGGTTGCGAATGGTCCTCGCCGATACCCCAGGAGCAACAGTGTCCCTAATTTGCTGGGAAGTGGCTGTGCGGTCCCCTACGGCACTGCGTAGGATCCTACGGTCTTGGCGTGCATCCGTGCGTCGCTGCGGTCCGGTCCCAGGTCGACGGGCACGTGCACCTTCCGCCTACTACTGGCGACAACATCGATGTACTGTGGAGACCTCACGCCCCACGTGTTGAGCAATTCGGGGGTACGTCCACCCGGCCTCCCGCATGCCCACTATACGCCCCCGCTCAAAGTCCGTCAACTGCACATACGGCTCACGTCCACGCTGTCGCGGCATGCTACCAGTGTTAAAGACTGCGATGGAGCTCCGTATGCCACGGCAAACTGGCTGACACTGACGGCGGCGGTGCACAAATGCTGCGCAGCTAGCGCCATTCGACGGCCAACACCGCGGTTCCTGGCGTGTCCGCTGTGCCGTGCGTGTGATCATTGCTTGTACAGCCCTCTCGCAGTGTCCGGAGCAAGTATGGTGGGTCTGACACACCGGTGTCAATGTGTTCTTTTTTCCATTTCCAGGAGTGTATTATGCTGGCACCAAGAATGATGGCAGATAAAGTTCTTCAAGCATCTGCTAAGCCCAAACACTTCCACCGGACTGCCACAGACTGTAGAGTGACTCATCCATATCCATACGTATTCCTGTACTGCGGCGTAAAGTGCACCGAAGTGAGTATCCTAATCGATAGGATATATTAACTATTTCTCCATGAACATTCGTGGGACAATAGCAGATAATGTTTCGTTATACGACTCTAAATGCTGTCTTTTATCGAAGCATAGGTATTAAGGTACAAAGAAGGGCAGCACGTTTTGTGTTATCGCGACATAGGGGAGTAGAGTCACAGACATGGTACGTGAACTGGAGTAGCAATCATTAAAACAAAGGCGTTTTTCGTTGCGACGGGATCTTCTCATCAAATTTCAATCACCATTTTTCTCCTCCGATTGCGAATACCTTCTGTTGGCACCCACCTACATAGAGAGAAATGATCATCACGACAAAATAAGAGAAATCAGGGCTCGCACAGAAAAATTCAAGAGATCGTTTTTCCCACGTGCCGTTAGAGAGTGGAACGGTAGAGAGACAGCTTGAAGGTGGTTCATTGAACCCTCTGCCAGGCACTTTATTGTGAATAGCAGAGTAATCATGTAGATGTAGAGTCATAAAAGTTATTTTCAGATTTCACATTCATAATCGACTATTGTGCTCTATACATGTGTGACATTCATTTCAGTCCACATACTTAGTTACATCATACATTCTCTAACAATATTCCTTTATATACGGAATACTTATTCTACAATCCATTCCCTTTGTAAATACATCATAGTTTCTCTATATTCCGTATAATTCTTAGGTGAAATTTTTGTTGTTAATCATAATATTCGGTATGGTAATCTTTGGTAACGAAATTAGGATCCTGACCAGGAACCCATGCACCTGCCTTTCGTAGGCATTGATTCACCACATAAGCTCTCGAAGAACACATCACTGCCTGCTTCACAAAATCGGTTTCCAAATGCGTCTCTAATTTTTGCACTGGCTCACTTGCATCTCCTATTGCAAACACTCCGTAGTCTGTAGCTTAGTAATTATTCACCACCAAACCAGTTCGCCCATGTCTACTTGGCTCAACAAACTGCAAAACGAAAAATTCATCCTGGAATTTTTCAGGTTTTCTAACAATTGTGTGGCTTCTTCCATCTCCGCTGTCTTCATCCCTTTGGGTACTTAATACACCGCCGGCCGAAGTGGCCGTGCGGTTAAAGGCGCTGCAGTCTGGAACCGCAAGACCGCTACGGTCGCAGGTTCGAATCCTGCCTCGGGCATGGATGTTTGTGATGTCCTTAGGTTAGTTAGGTTTAACTAGTTCTAAGTTCTAGGGGACTAATGACCTCAGCAGTTGAGTCCCATAGTTCTCAGAGCCATTTGAACCATTTGAACTTAATACACCCAACTTCCTTGAAAATCAGTTTTAGCTATGCAATTTTTCTATAACCCTAATTTTTTTCCCCTTACTCTTCCTTTCCTTGGCGGTTTCGCTGTTTCTGGTTGTAGTTCCAGGAGTTCTCGTTCAAACGATTCAGATTTCTTTTACGTAGATTTTACACTCGCTACGTTATATAACCGATTACGCGTTAGCGCTTCAATTGACGAGTGCAACCGACGCTACGGAATAGCGCGTGCAGACTTTGTTGCTAGTTCACTTCTCGTTAGGAGGGTCTGAATTGTAGGGTGTACTGGGCAACGGAGCCCTTTGAACTCCGCCCTTTGACATTTGCATCCAGTGAAATTTGCACTGCGCGGCCTCTCCCGCCAGAGGTTCGAGTCCTCCCTCGGACGTGTGTGTGTGTGTGTGTGTGTGCGTGTGTGTGTGTGTGTGTGTGTGTGTGTGTATGTGTGTGTGTGTTGTTCTTAGCATCAGTTAGTTCAAGAAGTGTGTAAGTCTAGGGGGACGATGACCTCAGCAGTTTGGTCCCTTAGGATTTCACACACATTTGAAGATTTTTGAAATTCGTACCCAGAAAAGGTCGATGAAAATCCACTAATCCCCCTGTCCAAACTCCACAACTTTCCCGGCCGGTAGAAAATCCCAAGGCATTTCCGTGATATTTTGCTTTCTAATAACTGCTAATGAAGAGGACTGGAGGTTCTCAAACAAAAACTATGGTTCCAAAATTTTTACAATTGGAACTGATCGTAATTTATGTTATTTCCTGTACGACACTGTAAACTTTTTTTTTTTTTTTTTTTTTTTTTTTTTTGTGGACGACTCTTCAGAAACCACAATGGAAAACGTACAAACCAAATTTCAGACAACAAATATGGTCCATACCCACGCATACAATACATATAATGTACATATGACGCGTTGTCATATTAGCTAAAAGGCCGTGAGTATTCACGAAGATAGGTTATATAATGCATACATACCTTCTCCTTCCATTCCTAGCGCTCCATGCGTGCGTCCTCTTTACGCGAGATGAAAACATGGAAATAGTTGATTATAATTATAATTCGTCTATTCATTTTCACTATCGGCAAGTATAAGATACATGAGCATTATAAAACTGTACATTAAGTAAGGCATTCTTCATAAGGATAGACTATGCATCATAAAATAACTTATGTAATAACATTCAATCTTTTAAGGTGACAATACTTAACATTATTTTTCATTTTACGACAGATTTTTACTTCGTTTATCGTATGGCAGCTGCCACAGAGTGTGGATCATAAAAGATGAATAGTACTATTTAAACGGTAAAACAACTAGAAGCACTGCAACATGCATTTATAAGAGAGCATATAGTAGTACATTCTGTCGACTACTGGTTGGGTTGTTGGGTTGATTTGGGGGAGGAGACCAAACTACGAGGTCATCGGTCTCATCGGATTAGGGAAGGATGGGGAAGGAAGCCGGCCGTGCTATTTCAAAGGAACCATCCCGGCATTTGCCTGAAGCGATTTAGGGAAAACACAGAAAACCTCAATCAGGATGGCCGGGTGCAGGTCGACTACTGGTGATGGTCATCGTCCGGCTGCAGGATGTTTACATCACTGGTCACTTGCACGGCAGCACGAACAGGCAGGCACAATTCTCAGTGGGGGCGGGGGGGGGGGGGGGCGTACGGAGCGCTGATTACTCTCGGTGTGCAGATAGGTCGTGATTCTATCAGAGTACTCTCTACAAATGCTGAACACAAATATCACAGATCTTTTTGTGGGCACAACTTTCAAAGCAGTGCGCGTAGTTTTTGTACATCCGTCCGAGCCGTGTGGATGCCGCCATGCAAATGACCAGCAACGCAAACAACCTGCTGCTGAAAGAACAGCATCAACAATGGTCGACTTAACCTTCACTGCTATGCTCTCTTACATACGCTTTTTCCACTGGTTCTAGTAGTCTGAATGTTTAAATCTCGTTTTTCTACTTTTACGGGCATGCTCTATCCTGACACTAAAAGCTGTTATGCATCGCCAGCTAATTAAAACCATTCTTTGTTTTTATGTCAGTTATTTCATGATGCATGCTCAGTTCTTTTAAGACTTGTCTTACTTAATACACAATTTCATAATGCTCATAAATTTTCCACATGGCAATAATGACAAGGATATGCGAAGTTATAGCTATAAACAAAATTTCGTTCATGTTTTGAAGTCACGTAAGGACACAGGCATGAAGTGGTAGGAGTGGGTTCAAATTCAAATGGCTCTGAGCACTATGGGACTTAACTACTAAGGTCATCAGTCCCCTAGAACTTAGAACTAATTAAACCTAACTAACCTAAGGACATCACACACATCCATGCCCGAAGCAGGATTCGAACCTACGACCGTAGCGGTCGCACGGTTCCAGACTGTAGCACCTAGAACAGCTCGGCCACCCCGGCCGGCCTGGTAGGAGTGGGATGAAAAGCTACCTAACTCTTATGTCACCTATATACGAACATCATTCTGACCTTTTAAGTAGTATGACAACTCAGCTTATGTACTTTACTTGATCAATGTGCTGATCCACGGTTAATGACCACATTTTACGCTTACTGTAGGACGTGAGGTCCGCCAGTTATGCAAAAACACCGTTTTTTCCCATTACCCAAACATGTTTCAGCACCATTGTACATCATCAGTGGGTTTCCGTTTTATTGATTCTGTAATGTGAACATTTTTATTAAATGATTACAAAATTATGGGGATATTTAGTTCAAACAATAGTTCGTTTCTATTGCCAATACCTTTACACTTGGTATGCATGATTTTTCCGGATCACTTATGTATTATTTACTACAGGTAGCTTGTCATCTGCAGCCAAACGATGTTGATGAGAAATTCTGCTGGGAGTTAACCTATCATCTAGAATGTAATTTAGTTTGTCGTGATATTTAGCGCCTATATTCGATTTTACTTAAGTTTTCGTGAACAAGCCCTTTTATTCTGCGCATGCCGGCCGAAGTGGCCGTGCGGTTAAAGGCGCTGCAGTCTGGAACCGCAAGACCGATGCGGTCGCAGGTTCGAATCCTGCCTCGGGCATGGATGTCTGTGATGTCCTTAGGTTAGTTAGGTTTAACTAGTTCTAAGTTCTAGGGGACTAATGACCTCAGCAGTTGAGTCCCATAGTGCTCAGAGCCATTTGAACCGTATTCTGCGCATCATGGTGACGTGTCATGATGTAAATATAACACGTATTTTCCACAAATAAGGTCGTAAAAGCACTTTTCACTTCACCAAAGGTACTGTGAAGAAACGGTGCTTTTACATAACATCCTACAATCCTACAATTTCAACTGCAAACACGGTCAACACAGGGAGCTGCAAATCCAAATGATGAATATTTTACGCTTATTTTAAAACAAGATTCGTCAAACAGAAGACATACGATTTTCAGATTCACTGTTTCTAATAAATAGAAGAGTTCTGTGACTGCATCCGACAGAAATAAATTATCATTCCTTCTGATCATAAAAAGTTTGGAATTACAGTTGTTGTCGAGCATCTCCAGTCCTCGGCTGTTCTACCAGTGATGTAAACATCCTACGAGTTACAGAGCTGGAACATGGGGGAGAGGAGGGCTTTGCTAGACTTCTTCTGGGCACAAATATCACTGGGCGCAGTCCACTGGGCGTTCATGACAATTTTTGTGGAGTGGCACTTCTGTGAAGACGGAATGTCCAAGTCACCTCAGGTAGTTGTTTGCTTCCATGTTAGTTGGCTTCGCCAACACAACCGAACTGTTACAATAGACTGAAAATGGGTAAACCAGCCTGAAACTGGTAAATGTAAAATAAAAAGTCATGAAAAAGAGACTCTTCATAATTTTTTCAGTTTTTCAACATATTACTGAAACTAGTTCCTAGAAACGTGTGTGGTAGACAAGATCACGCTGTGCCACACTGCTAGACAAGCAACAAATTCCTAATGTGCTTGTGTACTACCTGCTAAGTACCACTTGAGCCGTCCTCTCACCGGACGTGAAAATGCGCTTGGGAGAGGAGCTTGTGACGTCACAGCGTGGAGTTTCACGTTCCAGAAGAAAAAAATGAAGAAGCTGGCACGTCAGCTCTTTGCCCCGTGGAGCGGAACGTGGCCAATTAGAGGTGCGACATCGTTTTTACGTCGTAAGCAGGACTTAAGAGCCGCCATATTGTATTGCGTTAAACTTCGTATTTGATGGGTTTTCTTTGTCGTACGATTATAAGCTTTTCAAAGCATCGTCATATTGGACATCTCTCGTAAACGCGTCGTTCAGCTACGATTTGCTATAATAAAATGACAGGTGGTTAAAGGTAGTTATTGGTAGTTAAACGCTTCCTGTATTTGAAATTTTTAGTGGTGTAACTTTAACGCTGTGAAACTATAGCGTTTCGATGGTACGGCTTTCTGGTAAAATATGTATGTACAATATCAGATAACGAAATTAGTAAGTACAGTAATTTGACAGGTTGTACCACATATGGAGGTCCTGTAGCCATGTTGAAGCCATAGCGTATTCGATAGCGTCTTGAGCTGTGCAGGGAAAGGTAGGAAGTTCGCGTCCATCTCCTACAAATTTTCCTTTTTCGCTTTTATCTTGTAAAATATTCTGCATGTTTCTCAATGATTTCACGGAAGTGTTATCTACACGAGTCGTTGTTATTTATGAAAAATAATATGCTTGCTGCAGTTCTTGTTGCAATAGCTTATGACCAGAAACCTTAACGTGATATTTATATCTTGCCAGTAAATATCTTTTTCACTGATAATTAGAGACTTAAAAAAAAATCCTCTTCCATTCTAATGAAACTGCGAAACGAATCTCGATCTTGAAATCTATGTTCCTGATGTTTTGACCAGATCTTTGAAGGTTCTCCCGGCGACTCTCAGTCTTGCCGACTGATGTGTTGGACTTTTTTATTATTATTTCATCCCACCACACCCCATATGATCAGTGTGCGGGAGCGCTGTCAGCGGTACAGGCAACCCACCCTTTAACCAACTGAGAATAAAAATTAAATGATACGAAAAAGAATCAAGAAATTAATAGGGGAGATAATTATATTGGGTTTAAAGCTTTTTAGAGGATAAATATAAAATGATGTGACCTCTTGCACTGGTATTTACAAACAGTTATAATAAAAGGTAAAACGATATAATAAGAGTAGGTTTAGAAACAAATTTGATGCCTAAACACTGATGTTTAAAACAATCACTTTCCTGTGGATAAGAAGTGGAAGGACATGCCCTGGGATAGTTGTTGAAAAGGGAAAGGTTGGTCGGCGAGAAAGGAAAGTGATGGTATAAGGATGGAGGACTAGTGTGTAACACCGATAGGGTAAGAGTGGCTGCTGGGACAGAAGAAGGGGTGAAGTAAAGGGGGGAACAGGTGACGGAAACGGGTCATGGGGAAAGAAATGCAGATAGGACAAATAAAGAGTAAGGAAATCGTGGCGATGGGAGGGAGGGGAAGCCTTCATCAGTTGAAATCAGTAGACTTATAGTGGGTAGGATGGGTAAATGTCAGACTGGAGTTCGTGATCTGGGACGGGGAGGTGGTTGCAGATTCTTTCGGAGGATACTTGGAGGGTGTGTAGGTGTATGGTTGGTGGAATGTGTTGGTGACGGCTCGGCAGTATATGATGATTGGAAAGTAGAGATGTTTATTAGTGTCGAGTTCGCAAATATTGTAGATTGTTTGGAGGAATTCAATGTGAGTGAGGAGAGGCGGGAATTTGATGATTTGGTAGACCCTCGTGGTAAACGGATGCGAAAAGCGATGTGGAGTGCACGGCACTCTAGGACCTGTAGGGTCTGATAGCACTTGGGTGGGACAGAGATCCACGCAACATTTGCACAGCAAAGGATGGGTCCAATCAAAATTTAATAGGTGTGGAGGATATTCGAGGAGTGCAATCCCCAAGTGCGTCCTGTTAGTAGTTTACGAGTTGGATGTCGGAGAGCCTTGTCGATCTTACACGTGATCAGCGGAGATAATCTTTGTCAGAGATAAAATTTAACTATCAACTGTGGCCCGTCAAGGATAAAAACATATCTGTCGATTCTGCTGCAGAGTGTGAATAGGAGCTTCTTTGAAGATGTCCAGCGCAACTCTGGACGAAACATCAGGAAATGAAAAGTTTCTTCGACCACACCCATACAGCCTGGAAGACTTCAGCAACTATGACATCCGGTCGTAAGGGCCTTCACTGTATGACAAGTGTTCCAACCCTGCTTACAGGACACTCTTTCCTATAGGGTACAGTGCACCGTGTGGAGGCACTGCCAGTCACTGACCGCTTTTAAAGTGCGTTTGGATTCCAGGGCGTAGCGGATAACGGGGAGGCGAGAGGATACCGACAGGTAGAAGATCTCGGGAAAGCTGGTCCTACTGCGCATCACGGAGTGTCAGTCGGCGTGCACTGACAGAGACAGACTGGCTGCGGGTTGGTTGGTCCCCAGGGCGTGCGGCCGTGTTAACACGGCACGGCGGGCCTAATTGCGCCACGGCGGCCGCACGGCCGCATGCGGACAGCGCCGGCTGTCCCCTGAGAAGGGGCCTCCCCCCACCCACCCTACAGCACAGCTGGTCACGAGGCGCGTGGGTCGACCTGCCACGAGTTCTCCCCTTAAACACGATCCTTTGCGTCTTCATCGAACTGAGTTAACCCTTTGACTACCAATTTTATTTCAAAAATACTAATTCTGGTTATGTTAATTAATGTCTTTTTCAGAAGTGACAATAAAAAATGGTTGAAATGACTCTAAGCACTATGGGACTTAACATCTGAGGTGATCAGTCCCCTAGACTTAGAGCTACTTAAACTTAGCTAACCTAAGGAAATCACACACAGCCGGCCGGAGTGGCCTAGCGGTTCTAGGCGCTTCAGTCTGGAACCGCGCGACCACTACGGTCGCAGGTTCGAATCCTGACTCGGGCATGGATGTGTGAGATGTCCTTAGCTTAGTTAGGTTTAAGTAACTCTAAGTTCTAGGGGACTGATGACCTTAGAAGTTAAGTCCCATAGTGCTCACAAGGGAACCTCCCCATCGCACCCCCCTCAGATTTAATTCAAAGTTGGCACAGTGGATAGACCTTGAAAAACTGTACACAGATCAATCGAGAAAACAGGAAGAAGTTGTGTGGAACTATGAAAAAATAAGCAAAAATATACCAACTTAGTAGTCCATGCGCAACATAAGCAAAATCAAGGACACAGTGAGTTCAGGAGCGCCGTGGTCCTGTGGTTAGCGTGAGCATATGCGGTACGAGAGGTCCTTGGTTCAACTCATCCCTGGAGTGAAAAATTTAATTTTTTGTTTTCAGTTTATGTCACAAACTCTTATGTTTTCATCACTTTTTGGGAGTGATCATCACATCCACAAGAAAACCTAAATCGAGAAAGATAGAAGAATCTTTTTACCCATTCGCCAAGTGTACAAGTTAGGTGGGTCGACAACATATTCCTGTCATGTGACGCACATGCCGTGACCAGTTTCGTATAGAATATGTCAGACGTGTTTTCCTGTGGAGGAATCGGTTGACCTATGACCTTGCGATCAAATGTTTTCGGTCCCCATTGAAGAGGCACGTCCTTTCGTCGACTAATCGCACGGTTTTGCGGTGCGGTCGCAAAACACAGACACTAAACTTATTACAGTGAACAGAGACGTCAGTGAACGAACGGACAGATCATAACTTTACGAAAATAAAGAAAGTAAACTTATCACTCGAGGGAAGACTTGAACCAAGGTCCTCTCGTTCCGCAGCTGCTCACGCTAACCACGAGACCACGGCACACCTATGCTTGCATTCTCCTTGATGTTGCCTGTCTTGCGCATGGACTACTCAGTTTGTATATTTTGCTTATTTTTTCATAGTTCCACACAACTTCTTCCTGTTTACTCGATTGATCTGTGTTCAGTTTTTCAAGGCCTATCCACTGTGCTAACTTATAACTAAATCCGAGGGGGGTGCGATGGGGAGGTTCCCGTGTCAGAGCCATTTGAACCATTTTGAACTGCAGGTGCTATGTTGGACCAAGCTTTAATTCGTGGGTACAACTCCTTGATGCAGTGCGTCCAGGAAGGAGCAAAGTCAGCCCTCTTAGCGCATCTGGTAACGGGGTTGCCTATCTGGGGTGCGGACTTAATCGATGTCACAATCTGGTAACGATGGCTACCAATGAAACGTGAGATCAGCACAACCTACAGGTGCTGTCCGTAATTACAAAAATTCTCCTAGGTATCAGTAAGCCTCCCTTTACCCGTGAGACACTGATACATAGCAATAACATGCAACAAATTACGATTGGTTCTCCAATAAATCTGAATATTTTAATTTGAAGTCATATTGTCAAGGGAAAGGAGACAGTCGCAACCCCCGAACAGGCACGTCTGTTTGCTCTGCTTAACGACACGGAGAGAAAGAGTGACTTCAGCGAAAGTTAGGCACCTGAGAAAAACTGCCGCACTGTGGTAAACACGCGACCGTTCACGAGAAGAAAAGGTCATGGACAGCCCTTGCTCGACATAGGTATCGACCAGGAACTCATTGCACTAGGACCCAGACAATGCAGAGAATGCGAGGAGTCACTTCTTTTGAGGGTAGGGTTACCATATTTCCAAATGAAGAAAACCAGGGATATCACAAATAACCAGTATGTGAATCACAGAAGATTGTATATATATATATATTTGGGCTTTTTTTTTTTTCTACAAGAGCGTATTTCTCGCTTCCTTGAACCTTCTTAAGTAACCCTTTCTTAACAAGTTCTTGGATTTGATGTTATCACAGTATTGAGAACAAGTGAGATCTTCATAGTTCCACGTTACATTTACAGCTATCTTCAGGCGTATTCGAACGTCCTTAACAATCACAACGGCTAAATTCAATGACGACGCCACGACCACGGCCTACTTATGAGCAGTACGCTACTCTTACAGGAGCAAAGATGAAGATCAAGTCTCCGTCTCACGATAGTTGATGATCATCTGAAATGTTGCCAATGTGATTTTATTTCTCCCAGTATACGCCAATATTCAGTTTCAGAGCGCAAAGATGACAGTTGACATCACAGAATGATAACTTGACATGGAAGTCCAGAAATCATTACTTTTTTATAAATCTACAAGCGGGGATGAAAAAGAGCAATAAAAGCCCGGGGGAAGCCGCATAAAGCGGGTGACTTGGTAACCCTATCTGAGGGATATTTATTTTCTAAATTTTACATTATTGAAACTCGGTATATAGCCAAAGTCAATGCGCTAAATTAAGTAGTGCTGCAGAACTAGCCAGCAGTGAGCAGGAAGCCAGAGGTAACAGGAAGCAGGAAGGCAGAGGTAACAAACGGACCATATGGCTCGACGATGAATCATGAATGTGGAGAGGGGAGCTTTAGCCTTGAAAACGGATCTTGCGTATTTTGTGTATTTGTTCAACTTGTTCAAATGGCTCTAAGCACTATGGGACTTAAAATCTGAGGTCATCAGTCCCCTAGACTTAGAACTACTTAAACCTAACTATTGCTGTTATATACCGTACATTCGAAACGCTGCTAAATAGTGCGAGCACACATGTCCATATATCGTATAACAGCACAGTCTGTACATACGTATGTTCGTTCCACCATGACTAGTAACTTCTGCACTAAACCACAGTAGTTCGCTTCCTGAGTTCATATAGCTGAAAAGTGCCGGTGACACTCAGGATCTTTGTTTTTTGTTATTACATTTCCGCTTTGTGGGGTTTTGAATAGTGAAACAGCACTCGAAAAACAATACTCTGACTTGTATCTGTAGTTGATTTAATTGCAGGAAATAAAGAAAACAGTTTTAAACTGAGAAAGTCAATACCCGACTTGTCTTTTATCCACAAGCAATTTAAAAACATTCAAAAGCTTATTTGAAAGTAGACTAATATCTGGAATATTTCTTTTCCAAATAAAGTAAATCCAAAGGCCAATAAAGTAAAAGACTTCAATATTGCTAAAAGCTAAATTCATAGAAATTAAAGAAAATCATAGTATTTTTCGGTGAAAGACGTATAACGAAAAGGAAGATAATTAATCTTTAGACGGGGAAAACAAGTTTGCGTGTTATGGAAAAGCGATTGATTGTAACTGAAAAGTTAGTCCTTTTAATTATAAAAGATTGAGATTAGCGAAATATTTAATTATGATAAAATTTCCATAGTGTCAAGGATATTGTTGTAGCAAGGCGCTACTTGTAGAGCTTATCGTTGATTGACAACGAAACATAAACAGCATAGCATTATATCTTTGCCCTGTGAACGTATTCTCCAATATACCGGGTGATCAAAAAGTTAGCATAAATTTGAAAACTTATTAAACCACGGAATAATGTAGATACAGGGTAAAAATTGATACACATGGTTGGAACAAAAAAAAAAAGTTATCGGGCCTTTTTTCTTCGAGGAAATGCATGATCCTGGTTTTGTAACTGCTACCGTGAGGGTGAGAGGTACGCCGATATGTTACAGAATCGCATCATCCCCAGCCTGGCTGATACACCTGGAATGTGCTATGTTTATGCAGGCTGGCGCTCCACCTCATATTGCTAGTCGCGTGAAAGATCTCTTGTGCGCGTCGTTTTTGGTGATGATCGTGTGCTCAGCCGCCACTTTCGTCATGCTTGGCCTCCCAGGTCCCCAGACCTCAGTCCGTGCGATTATTAGCATTGGGGTTACCTGAAGTCGCAAGTGTATCGTGATCGACCGACATCTCTAGGGATGCTGAAAGACACAATCCGACGTCAATGCCTCACCATAACTCCGAACATGTTTTACAGTGCTGTTCACAACATTATTCCTCGACTACAGCTTGAAAGGTCTCTGTTGGACTCCTTTCATGTTAATTTCTTAAATCTGTTGTCATTTACGGCATAAATTCCTCTTCTAAATTTACTGTGGTGTTTCTGACTATCTTGGAGGAGACTGAGCAGTGAAACGTGTTACTTTTACACATAAACAAGAACGATCTGTCACACTACTACACTTTAAAACACAGTTTATATGTAATTCATGTCACACAGTCTCATATGGAACCTACATCCGCTTTCCTTTATATACTGTATATGATAAGATACTGTCATCCCCCTTCCCTTCTGTGTGAGAGGATGAATGAGCAAATGTATTTCTAGTTGCATGCTGGATGGTAGCAGACAAGCCTGTCTGCTAGAGAACAGTAGGACCAACGTCGGAACAGGTAGCTACGCTTTCTAAAAGCAAAGAGGTTTCTATCCTTAGTATGGTCCTGTCCGTCCCTTGTCATGTTGGTATAGGAAGCTGCCTCTCTGGCCACTTCCGTTTGTATTTGTGAGCCACCCTCAGGAAGGGACCAGGTCAATCTGTCCGCGGCGAGCGTCTGAAGTGGTAAGATCTCCGGCTAAGCGCGTGTCTGCTAACTCCGTAGGACAATGGATTTCTTACGTTCAGCCTAACTGAAAATTTAATCACCTTTATTTCAGGTTTAGCTCTAAAATATCTAATGTTATCTTAAATTGCAGCGCAGTGTAATTCGAGTGTGAAGTTCAGAATATATTCCGATAGTTGCTTTGTCACCACTTTGTGAGTAAAGTGGAACCACATGTTGATCAGTAACTCTAACTAAGAACATCAATCTTAAATGCGAATGTGCGTGAGATTATAACGTCTCGTCTTGACAATATTTTTCAATATAGCAACTTTTCTTTACGTTCAACCCACGTGGGGTGTACTTTGTGAGACCAGTACCACGTGCTCATACAATGGTTTGACCCATCAGGTTAATAATAAGACGATAGTAACCAGTTTGAGTTTTTTCTTTTGTAAATTGCTTTTCGATCTAATTTATTTTAATTCTCAAAATTATTGTGGAGTTACACTATTTGTGTAAACCAAGTTGACCACGTGAAGCATGTGGTGTAATCATCAAAGTAGCCCTCAGCTACTCTTTTCGGGAAGATTTCACAGGGAGTTAGTATGAATTTAGTATACCAGTGTGTGGTAATTACATGACGGACAGGATTGTGCTACGAACGTAACTTCTTTGGGTGAACATTGAATCGGTTGGTTGTGGTTAATTTCCTCTTGCATGTGTTTCAACGCTCTTCGTGTGTTATTTTATGAATGCAGTGTTGTATGTAGTCTCCCAATCTTGGCTCCATATTTGGCGTGTTCCGTAAGATTACAATCTCACATTTTCACAATCCTAAATAAGGCACCAGTTTAGTTATGAATCAAGTTTTATATGCTGAAATTTCAATGATCAATGTTAAAATAAATTTCCAAATATAAACTTATTTATTTCATTTTATTTAAATTCTCTTATATATATATATATATATATATATATATATATATATATATATATATATATATATATATATATCGCCGGTTGTCGTATGACTATTAAAAGATTATAATTAATGTTAGTCTGGTTGGGAATTTGGTAAGCTAGACTGGATACCTGGTGAAACAGTTGCGCAGTAATGCAAGGTTATCTTCCCCAGACAGCTCACAGCTTTTAACCCGCTTTTATTGTCTATCAGCACCGCTTTCATAGCAAATTAAACCAACAACGTTACAAGCTATTGTTGAGGGATGATGGTGGACATATTGAGCATTTCCTGTAAAGAACATCATCTTTGCTTTGTCTTACACTGTTACGCTAATTATTGCTATTCTGATCAGATGAAGCGCCATCTGTCGGATTTTTTTGAACTTTTGTATTTTTTTGGTTCTAATAAAACCCCATGTCGTTCCAAGCATGCGTGTCAGTTTGTACCTCTCTATCTACATTATTCCGTGATTTATTCAATTTTCAAATTTATACTGACTTTTTGATCACCCGGTATATTGCTGTTATTGGTAAAGTAAATACATAATTCCTACTCCCCGTAGACTCTCGCATGTAGTATTTTTCTGGTGATTGATACTAGCTTTGGTGGTAGTTTATCTTTCGAACCTAGTGAACCCTGATAGATACGTTGTTGTAATTAATTTCCAGATAGCTACTACTGACCACATTGTATCAAGAAAATTGTTATTGTATCCCTCCTTTAGCAGATAGTGAGGTCGTAGCGAGAGGTAGTGTAATTTATAGTGTGAGAACTCCTCCCGAGCAGGCTATGAAGGCCCAACGGTACTGACTGGTCGCCGTGTCATCCTCAGTTCACAGGCGTCAGTGGATGCGGGTATGGAGGGGCATGTGGTTAGCACACCGCTCTCTCGGCCGTGTGTCAGTTTCCGAGACCGGAGCCGCTACTTGTCAATCAAGCAGCTCCTCATTTTTCCTCACATGGGCTGAGTGCACCCCGCTTGCCAACAGCGCTCGGCAGACCCGATGGTCACCCATCCACGTGCTAGCCCAGCCCGACAGCGCTTAAATTCGGTGATCTGACGGGAACCGGTGTTACCACTGCGACAAGGCCGTTGGATATAGCGTGAGAAGCTGAATATAAAATCTTGCTTGACGTCGTTGTGTTAGAACAGCCGATTATTTGAAGTCGCACGGGTTACGTCGTTAAGTGTAGGCAAGATCTTGTCAGGAGAATTAATCGTAGTATTACGAGAGTGAGCTACATGGGTTGACGTTGCTTTTCTCCTACGTAATAGAGCTTGTTCTTACAGTGAATCTCATACGATTGAAACTTGGTGCAAAGTTGGCGTTAGTGGTATCTAAAGAGTGACGCAGTACAAATGTGTCCTCCAATTTGTGCCGTACATTTTTGTTACAGCCGATATACGAGGTGCATTCAAGTTCTAAGGCCTCCGATTATTTTTCTAACTAACTACTCACCCGAAATCGATGGAACTGGCGTTACTTCTCGATGTAATCGCCCAGCAGACGTACACATTTCTCACAACGCTGACGCCATGATTCCATGGCAGCGGCGAAGGCTTCTTTAGGAGTCTGTTTTGACCACTGGAAAATCGCTGAGGCAATAGCAGCACGGCTGGTGAATGTGCGGCCACGGAGAGTGTCTTTCATTGTTGGAAAAAGCCAAAAGTCACTAGGAGCCATGTCAGGTGAGTAGGGAGCATGAGGAATTACTTCAAAGTTGTTATCACGAAGAAACTGTTGCGTAACATTAGCTCGATGTGCGGGTGCGTTGTCTTGGTGAAACAGCACACGCGCAGCCCTTCCCGGACGTTTTTGTTGCAGTGCAGGAAGGAATTTGTTCTTCAAAACATTTTCGTAGGATGCACCTGTTACCGTAGTGCACTTTGGAACGCAATGGGTAAGGATTACGCCCTCGCTGTCCCAGAACATGGACACCATTTTTTCAGCACTGGCGGTTACCCGAAATTTTTTTGGTGGCGGTGAATCTGTGTGCTTCCATTGAGCTTACTGGCGCTTTGTTTCTGGATTGAAAAATGGCATCCACGTCTCATCTATTGTCACAACCGACGAAAAGAAAGTCCCATTCATCCTGTAGTTGCGCGTCAACATTGCTTGGCAACATGCCACACGGGCAGCCATGTGGTCGTCCGTCAGCATTCGTGGCACCCATCTGGATGACACTTTTCGCATTTTCAGGTCATCATGCAGGATTGTGTGCACAGAACCCACAGAAATGCCAACTCTGGAGGCGATCTGTTCAACAGTCATTCGGCGATCCCCCAAAACAATTCTCTCCACTTTCTCGATCATGTCGTCAGGCCGGCTTGTGCGAGCCCGACGTTATTTCGGTTTGTTGTCACACGAAGTTCTGCCTTCATTAAACTGTCGCACCGATGAATGCACTTTCGACACATCCATGACTCCATCACCACATGTCTCCTTCAACTGTCGATGAACTTCAATTGGTTTCACACCACGTAAATTCAGAAAACGAATGATTGCACGCTGTTCAAGTAAGGAAAACGTCGCCATTTTAAGTATTTAAAACAGTTCTCATTCTCGCCACTGGCGGTAAAATTCCATCTGCTGTACGGTGCTGCCATCTCTGGGACGTATTGACAATGAACGCGGCCTCATTTTAAAACAATGCGCATGTTTCTATCTCTTTCCAGTCTGGAGAAAAAAAAATTGGAGGCCTTAGAACTTGAATGCATCTCGTATACTTAGTTACGCTTTAATAATTTAACCAAAGAACTGGAAAATTTCGAAAAGAAATCCGCATAAATGTGCCCTGGTCACCCTTACAATTCATGAGCCCTACTATGTAGTTAACTCGCTTCTAACTCACAAAGTGTGTCAGTATCACTGAGGGTGAACTGCAGATTAGTGTGGGGTAAGATAGCAGTACATCCTAGTTCTACCGCCGAATACAAAGAAACCAAAAGGCAGAGAGAGCGGAACTTCACGAGTATTCCTACTCTGACAAATCGATTGCAGTAGCTGTGGTCCCAGGTAAAGCGCGCGCGCTCTTTGGTACTGTCATTACGTCTGTCATTAGGACGCAGCGGCGCAGTAGCTCCGGACGAATGGCTCGCCGAACAAACAGCATTTGCGCGCAGCGGACTAAAGCGGGCAGTCCCTGCGGGGAAGAACGACCCGCGAATGACACGCGACGCTGTGCGACGCGTCGCTCCGGCGACCGCCTGCTTTGCAATCGATAATCCGCGTAATTGCAATCGCCGGCCGCTGCAGTCTGGTCGTCGGCCGCCGCTTGCGAAAAGCTGCCGCACACACGGCGCCGAATTTATCGCCTCATAAAAGGACAATATCGCCGCGCGTCCGCAGCGACGGTCCTGCGGTCCTAGAACGGCGACGGGGATAACTGCACGTCCCGAAGACTGAGCCCAGGTGTCGCGGTGTCTGAACTTGATGATTTCTGTTTACTATTAGAAGGTGAAAGACGAAGGTAATGAGAAGTAGCAGAAATGAGAACAGCGAGAAGCTTAACATCAGGATTGATGGTCACGAAGTCAATGAAGTTAAGGAATTCTGCTACCTAGGCAGTAAAATAACCAATGACGGACGGAGCAAGGAGGACATCAAAAGCAGACTCGCTATGGCAAAAAAGGCATTTCTGGCCAAGAGAAGGCTACTAATATCAAATACCGGCCTTAATTTGAGGAAGATGTTTCTGAGGATGTACGTCTGGAGTACAGCATAGTATGTTAGTGAAACATGTACTGTGGGAAAACCGGAACAGAAGAGAATCGAAGCATTTGAGATGTGGTGCTATAGACGAATGTTAAAAATTAGGTGGACTGATAAGGTAAGGAATGAGGAGGTTCTACGCAGAATCGGAGAGGAAAGGAATATGTGGAAAACACTGATAAGGAGAAGGGACAGGATGATAGGACATCTGCTAAGACATGAGGGAATGACTTCCATGGTACTAGAGGGAGCTGTAGAGGGCAAAAACTGTAGAGGAAGACAGAGATTGGAATACGTCAAGCAAATAATTGAGGACGTATGTTGCAAGTGCTACTCTGAGATGAAGAGGTTAGCACAGGAAAGGAATTCGTGGCGGGCCGCATCAAACCAGTCAGTAGACTGCTGACAAAAAAGAAAAAAAAATTAGAAGGTTCTGCAAACGACCTTGCCACAGTGGTGACAACGGTTCCATTCAGCTCACCGAAGTTAAGAGCTGTCGGGCTTGGCTAGCACTAGGAAGGGTCACAGTCCGGGTCTGCCGAGTGCTATTGGCAACCGGGATGCACTCAGCTGTTGTGAGACCAATTGAAGAGCTACTTGATTGACAAGAAGTGGCACCGGTCACGAAAACTGACAACATCCGGGAGAGCAGTGTGCTAACCACATGTCCCTCCGTATTCGCATCCTGTGACGCCTAGGGGCTGAGGATGACACGGCCGCCGGTCGGTATCCTTTGGGCATTCGTGGCCTGTTCGGACGGTGTCTGTTGTATTAGAAGGTACTGCTAAAAAAGTAACGAAGACCGTTATTGTGAATCTGCAGGTAAACACAGAATCCAAACGACGGTGCCAGCTTATATATTTCATGTGCAAAAGGCATTCTTAGAAATTACGATGTTTCGTTGAAAGGGTACAGTACCGCCCGAAATTGAAAATAGGTACAACGTACTTCATTATTCTTGTCTGAACAACATATTTTTTCTAATAATAACTCAATTTCAATTAATACAGCGAAGCCGGATACCAGTGTGGGAAAGAATGACAATTTATTTATTTAATTGATCACATGTGCACTCCCACAAAATAAATCCCTACATCCAGTTTGGTGAGATCTGTGAAATGAATGAATGTATTGTCGTCTGCTAACCACAGATAGTGAATGTGAATATATGATCATCTTTGAGACGATCCTTTGGCCACCTTTGGTGGAACCAAAGAGAGGAAACTTACCGGAGCTTTGAGCGCCTGAAATGTGGCTGACCAATACGGTAGCATGGTCTTCCCCCACCTCGACAGAGGTGCGAGATGACCTGAAGAACGGCCATGTTTCAGCACTCTGCCGCTGGATCTTGTGCTGTTAAGAACTGTCTTGGGTGTGATCCGTAAAGACAAAAGAGTGGAGACATGGTATGCATGTGGAATATTTAAGAGTAGTTTGAAATAATAATTTCTCTATTTCAGGAACTTTTGTGTGGAGAATTAAATGTCAGGCAGGTAATATTAATGGGATCGTAGTAATCTTCGGAAGTGGCCAACGGTCACAATGAAACCACGTGTAGCAATAAGTTGAAATACTTCCGTGTGCTTAAGTTAAGCTGAATTACTAGCGTGTGTACTATAAGTTGAAATATTTAAGAAATAGCGTGTGCAGGACTTGAAATTAGAGGCGAGTACTTCCACGTGGTGAGTACTGTGTGAGTCTCAATCTGTGTATGAATCAAAGGATAAAGAGAAGTACTCGTCCATGGTATCAGTTGAGGACTCGTGTGTGTGATGAATATGTTCTTAATATTACTTTGCGAGATATGTTTCCGTGTGACGCTTGATTCGAACTATAACACTCTGAGAGAGAAACAAGGTGAGTCAGCCGTCTATCCAGCAACGCCACTTGACTTGCATTGCACAGGAAGACGTGCATATATCTCCAGAGTTCATAGTAGGAAAGTAGAATTACGAAGTGGGGCAGTGTCGTGTGAAACTGGGATAAATATTAATTGAAGAGGGAAAGCTGAAAGTGATAATGTTGTGACTATTCCCTGTGTAGTATTTCATATTGTAGTGTGGTGTATGTCATGTAATTTGGGTATGTGTGGTTTGCATGGGAGAGTAGCGAGGTAGTTTCAAAAGATTAGTGGGTTATGCTTGTTCCTTCGGTACCGCTCGGTCTGGAGGAAAGTTTCGTGATGATGATTGTGAGAGTCGAAGTGTGAGGTATAATAAAAGAGCCACCATCCTATCCAGAAAGTGCACTGTAGCGTTAAGTAATTACGAGACCATAAGATAGAGATTCACCAATGTAAAGCCATGCCCACTGGGCGGAATTTCTCACGTGTTATTGTTGTAGGTTATAGAGTTTGTGTGTTTAGGTTATAGAATTTATCGGAATAAATAAGACAGTGAAAAGAAAAAGATTTGTGGCCTTTTCCTTCGAATTGTATGTTGTCATGATATCCAGAACTTATAATGTGTGCGCCACTCATATTCAGTGCGATGGCCACCTGTTGATAAAAGCCGTTAAATAAAAAAAAGAAAGAAAATGTGGTATTGCCAGCGCGTAGTGAACAGTCAGAGTTCTGTAAATTACTGATAGTCAGATTGCGTTTCCGTTGCGTATTATTCATACAGGAGGATAATTTGTAACCTAATTGTGAGTACGAGAGTTCATGTTACTCGATAAATAAGAATGAATCCACTCGCTTGGCAGACCACTCATCTTGCAGGCCTGACTGCTTGATGCCACAGTATGAGCAAGGCATGTGGATGCCTCTCATGGTTATGAAGTTTTAAATATTACCACGAAACACATAATTTACGTAATTAAAACGTTTCGTTTGCAGGTTCGTGTCTGCACAGTGAAGTTCTTGCGCCACAGTACCGCAACACATCACCAGATGAGCCAAAACGAAGCAGTGTAGTCGCTGATAAGATGGACTGGTGACCGAACCGCACAGTAACCCTAGGTCCGGTGTCGGGCGGCGGTGAGGTGGGGTCAACTGCTGTGGCCTGTTGTTGGATTGTGAGCCACTGACGACTACGGCGGGACGAAGCCTCTCCGTCATTTCTTGGTCCCCGGTTAAATACACAAATACACCATCCGTCCGATGTGACCGATCGGTTCTAGACGCTTCAGTCTGGAACCGCGCGACCGCTACAGTCGCAGGTTCGAATCCTGCCTCGGGCATGGATCTGTGTGATGTCCTTAGGTTAGTTAGGTTTAAGTAGTTCTAAGCTCTAGGGGACTGATGACCTCCGATGTTAAGTCCCATAGTCCTCAGAGCCATTTGAACCATTTTTAACCTTCTACGTACAAGGGGAGATACATGAATAAAATTACGTAAAAGGGAATAAATAGAAACACTAATCGGATATCGAACACGGGATGCAAAAGTGAGACGCCCCAACGCTAGTACATCCAATATTATTGACCACTAGAAGGAATGTCAACTACATCGAAAATTTTGTCATGGGTAAGCGGAGACACATCTTCGCTTATTTCGTCCCGTTGTAAGTAGGCTGTCTAGGTTATTTTTATTGGTAACGCCACGTAGCGCTCTATATGAAAATCATTGAATGTGCTGTGTGCAGTCTGAGGCAGGTTGGCATTGTTGTAATACTCGCCATTGTAGCGTTGGGCAGTTCGATGTGAACAGCGCGTAGCGTTGCGCAGTTGGAGGTGAGCCGCCAGCAGTGGTGGATGTGGGGAGAGAAATGGCGGAGTTTTGAGAGCGGATGATATAGACGTGTGTCCATCAGAAACAGTACATTTGTAAGAAGGGATCTCATGAACTGCTATATACACTCCTGGAAATTGAAATAAGAACACCGTGAATTCATTGTCCCAGGAAGGGGAAACTTTATTGACACATTCCTGGGGTCAGATACATCACATGATCACAGTGACAGAACCACAGGCACATAGACACAGGCAACAGAGCATGCACAATGTCGGCACTAGTACAGTGTATATCCATCTTTCGCAGCAATGCAGGCTGCTATTCTCCCATGGAGACGATCGTAGAGATGCTGGATGTAGTCCTGTGGAACGGCTTGCCATGCCATTTCCACCTGGCGCCTCAGTTGGACCAGCGTTCGTGCTGGACGTGCAGACCGCGTGAGACGACGCTTCATCCAGTCCCAAACATGCTCAATGGGGGACAGATCCGGAGATCTTGCTGGCCAGGGTAGTTGACTTACACCTTCTAGGGCACGTTGGGTGGCACGGGATACATGCGGACGTGCATTGTCCTGTTGGAACAGCAAGTTCCCTTGCCGGTCTAGGAATGGTAGAACGATGGGTTCGATGACGGTTTGGATGTACCGTGCACTATTCAGTGTCCCCTCGACGATCACCAGTGGTGTACGGCCAGTGTAGGAGATCGCTCCTCACACCATGATGCCGGGTGTTGGCCCTGTGTGCCTCGGTCGTATGCAGTCCTGATTGTGGCGCTCACCTGCACGGCGCCAAACACGCATACGACCATCATTGGCACCAAGGCAGAAGCGACTCTCATCGCTGAAGACGACACGTCTCCATTCGTCCCTCCATTCACGCCTGTCGCGACACCACTGGAGCCGGGCTGCACGATGTTGGGGCGTGAGCGGAAGACGGCCTAACGGTGTGCGGGACCGTAGCCCAGCTTCATGGAGACGGTTGCGAATGGTCCTCGCCGATACTCCAGGAGCAACAGTGTCCCTAATTTGCTGGGAGGTGGCGGTGCGGTCCCCTACGGCACTGCGTAGGATCCTACGGTCTTGGCGTGCATCCGTGCGTCGCTGCGGTCCGGTCCCAGGTCGACGGACACGTGTACCTTCCGCCGACCACTGGCGACAACATGGATGTACTGTGGAGACCTCACGCCCCACGTGTTGAGCAATTCGGCGGTACGTCCACCCGGCCTCCCGCACGCCCACTATACGCCCTTGCTCAAAGTCTGTCAACTGCACATACGGTTCACGTCCACGCTGTCGCGACATGCTACCAGTGTTAAAGACTGCGATGGAGCTCCGTATGCCACGGCAAACTGGCTGACACTGACGGCGGCGGTGCACAAATGCTGCGCAGCTAGCGGCATTCGACGGCCAACACCGCGGTTCCTGGTGTGTCCGCTGTGTGATCTTTGCTTGTACAGCCCTCTCGCAGTGTCCGGAGCAAGTATGGTGGGTCTGACACACCGGTGTCAATGTGTTCTTTTTTCCATTTCCAGGAGTGTATATTATGACTTTTGAACACTATTAAGGTAAATACATTGTTTGTTCTCTATCAAAATCTTTCTTTTGCTAGCTATGCCTATCAGTAGTTAGTGCCTTCAGTAGTTTGAATCTTTTATTTAGCTGGCAGTAGTGGCGCTCGCTGTATTGCAGTAGTTAGAGTAACGAAGATTTTTGTGAGGTAAGCGATTTGTGAAACGTATAGGTTAATTTAGTCTGGGCCATTCTCTTGTAGGGATTATTGAAAGTCAGATTGCGTTGCGCTAAGAAATATTGTGTGTCATTTTAGTGTTGATCAGAATAAGTAAAGAGCGAAATGTCTGAGTACGTTCAGTTTTGCTCAGCTGTTTGAAAATCAAATAATGTAAGAGGTTTATCAGCACAGTAATTCATTAATTTTTCTAAGGGGACGTTTCACCGTCTTTCACAGGGCGAAATATCTGAGAAATCGGATTATAGCACTTGCCGTGTTCATGTCGTCAGCATCTCGTAGCAGAGCGTGTCAGTAGTGTCATCGAATGACGTTTCCAGTTCACATCCGCAAATTGATCCTCTCGAAGTGTGTGTTTCCGAATACACGTCACAAAAGACAGGCGGTTTTATCTGTTACGGCAGGCGCACAGCGCGCCGTCAGATGGGCTTTTAGGGGAACAAGTGTTTCGTATGTGCGACATCGGACCGCAACAAGAGAATGCCTTGTGACTGCGAGGGGGCAGGGGCCTGGCGTCTCGTGGGAGGCTCTGGCGTGGCGCCCGGCGCTGTCGCGGCCCGGGCAGGCAATTTGCCTGAGACACCGCCCCGCGCCCTCCGCAGGGGTCGTAACACAGCGACGCCGCAGCCGCAACGCCCGCTAGGGGGGCGGCGCGGGGGTGGTGGTGGGACAGCGCTGCAGGAAACGCGTGCGACAGCCGCGCCTACAATACGGCCGTCCATTCGGGTTCCGCTGCGCTGCCACTCACTCCCTCCTATCTGGTCCTCCGGATTCTCATACCAGAGGCCAACTGTGTGTGTAATCGCGGTACACCCTCATAACACACCAGCTACCCCTTATCCCCTCCCATTTACAAAACAGCTTCTAATTGAACATTATATATCACCTCGAAGGGAACGATCTATTGATACGTAATCAGCATGGTTTCAGAAAACATCGTTCTTTTGCAACGCAGCTAGGCTCTTTACTCGCACGAAGTAATGGCCGCTATCGACAGGGGATCTCAAGCTGATTCCGTATTTCTACATTTCCGGAAAGCTTTTGACACCGTTCTTCACAAGCAATTTCTAATCAAGCTGCGGGCCTATGGGGTATCGTCTCAGTTGTGCGACTGTATTCGTGATTTCCTGCCAGGAAGGTCGCACTTCGTAGTAACAGACGGCAAATCATCGAGTAAAATTGAAGTGATATCAGGTGTTCCTGGGACCTCTAATGTTCCTGATCTATATAAATGATCTGGGTGACAATCTGAGCAGTTCTCTTAGGTTGTTCGCAGATGATGCTGTAATTTACCGTCTAGTAAGGTCGTCCGAAGACCAGTATCAGTTGCAAAGCGATTTAGAAAAGACTGCTGTATGGTGTGGCAGGTGGCAGTTGACACTAAATAACGAAAAGTGTGAGGTGATCTACATGAGTTCCAAAAGAAATCCGTTGGAATTCGATTACTCGATAAATAGTACAATTCTCAAGGCTGTCAATTCAACTAAGTACCTGGGTGATAAAACTACGAACAACTTCAGTTGGAAAGACCACATAGATAGTATTGTGAGGAAGGCGAGCCAAAGGTTGCGTTTCATTGGCAGGACACTTAGAAGATGCAACAAGTCCACTAAAGAAACAGCTTACACTACACTCGTTCGTCCTGTTAGAATATTGCTGCGCGGTGTGGGATCCTTACCAGGTGGGATTGACGGAGGACATCGAAAGGGTGCAAAAAAGGGCAGCTCGTTTTGTATTATCACGTAATAGGGGACAGAGTGTGGCAGATATGAAACGTGAGTTGGGATGGAAGTCATTAAAGCAAAGACATTTTTCGTCGCGGCGAGATCTATTTACGAAATTTCAGTCACCAACTTTCTCTTCCGAATGCGAAAATATTTTGTTGAGCCCAACCTACATAGGTAGGAATGATCATCAAAATAAAATAAGAGAAATCAGAGCTCGAACAGAAAGGTTTAGGTGTTCGTTTTTCCCGTGCGCTGTTCGGGAATGGAATGGTAGAGAGATAGTATGATTGTGGTTCGATGAACCCTCTGCCAAGCACTTAAATCTGAATTGCAGAGTAATCATGTAGATGTAGATGTAATCAGTGTACAGATGACGAAGGGCCTATTGTATATAGGATATGACCTTACATTAACACAGAAAATGACTTCAGATAAAGCTTAACTGTGAAATATTCTTTGTATAATCGTTAATTCTAGATTATATCGCGGTGAAGTAGGATCAGCTTCGACTGGCGAAAATACGCGGATCAAAGTCAGTTTCAAATGTAATCGACTGATTACAGTGTAGTAACACAACAAAACAATGCTTTTGTTTTGCGCAAATACAGATGGAAATACAAATGGTTCAAATGGCTCTGAACACTATGGGACTTAAAATCTGAGGTCATCAGTCCCCTAAATTTAGAACTATTTTAACTAACTTAAGGACAGCACACACATTCATGCCCGAGGCAGTATTCGAACCTGCGACCGTAGCGGTAGCGCGGTTCCAGACTGAAGTGCCTAGAACCGCTCGGCCACAGCTTCCGGCGATGGAAATACAAAAGAAGTTGTTGTAAACACGTAAATACACTCCTGGAAATTGAAATAAGAACACCGTGAATTCATTGTCCCAGGAAGGGGAAACTTTATTGACACATTCCTGGGGTCAGATACATCATATGATCACACTGACAGAACCACAGGCACATAGACACAGGCAACAGAGCATGCACAATGTACAGTGTATATCCACCTTTCGCAGCAATGCAGGCTGCTATTCTCCCATGGAGACGATCGTAGAGATGCTGGATGTAGTCCTGTGGAACGGCTTGCCATGCCATTTCCACCTGGCGCCTCAGTTGGACCAGCGTTCGTGCTGGACGTGCAGACCGCGTGAGACGACGCTTCATCCAGTCCCAAACATGCTCAATGGGGGACAGATCCGGAGATCTTGCTGGCCAGGGTAGTTGACTTGCACCTTCTAGAGCACGTTGGGTGGCACGGGATACATGCGGACGTGCATTGTCCTGTTGGAACAGCAAGTTCCTATGCCGGTCTAGGAATGGTAGAACGGTGGGTTCGATGACGGTTTGGATTTACCGTGCACTATTCAGTGTCCCCTCGACGATCACCAGTGGTATACGGCCAGTGTAGGAGATCGCTCCCCACACCATGATGCCGGGTGTTGGCCCTGTGTGCCTCGGTCGTATGCAGTCCTGATTGTGGCGCTCACCTGCACGGCGCCAAACACGCATACGACCATCATTGGCACCAAGGCAGAAGCGACTCTCATCGCTGAAGACGACACGTCTCCATTCGTCCCTCCATTCACGCCTGTCGCGACACCACTGGAGGCGGGCTGCACGATGTTGGGGCGTGAGCGGAAGACGGCCTAACGGTGTGCGGGACCGTAGCCCAGCTTCATGGAGACGGTTGCGAATGGTCCTCGCCGATACCCCAGGAGCAACAGTGTCCCTAATTTGCTGGGAAGTGGCGGTGCGGTCCCCTACGGCACTGCGTAGGATCCTACGGTCTTGGCGTGCATCCGTGCGTCGCTGCGGTCCGGTCCCAGGTCGACGGGCATGTGCACCTTCCGCCGACCACTGGCGACAACATCGATGTACTGTGGAGACCTCACACCCCACGTGTTGAGCAATTCGGCGGTACGTCCACCCGGCCTCCCGCATGCCCACTATACGCCCTCGCTCAAAGTCCGTCAACTGCACATACGGTTCACGTCCACGCTGTCGTGGCATGCTACCAGTGTTAAAGACTGCGATGGAGCTCCGTATGCCACGGCAAACTGGCTGACACTGACGGCGGCGGTGCACAAATGCTGCGCAGCTAGCGCCATTCGACGGCCAACACCGCGGTTCCTGGTGTGTCCGTTGTGCCGTGCGTGTGATCATTGCTTGTACAGCCCTCTCGCAGTGTCCGGAGCAAGTATGGTGGGTCTGACACACCGGTGTCAATGTGTTCTTTTTTCCATTTCCAGGAGTGTATATAACTGGCAAATTCTCGCACTGCTGAAGATTTTTTTTCGATCTACAAGGTTAGGTTAAGGTACATATTAGCTACACTATGTGATAAAAGTATCCGGGCATCTGGCTGAAAATGACTTACAAGTTCGTGGTGCCCTCCCTCGGTAATGCTGGATTTCAATATGGTGTTGGCCTACTCTTAGCCTTGATGACAGCTTCCACTCTCGCACGCATACGTTCAATCAGGTGATGGAAGGTTTCTTGGGGAATGGCAGCCCGTTCTTCACGGAATGCTTCACTGAGGAGAGGTATCGATGTCGGTAGCTGAGGCCTAGCACGAAGTCTGCACTCCAAAATATCCCAAAGGTGGTCTAAGGATTCCGATCAGGACTCTGTGCACGATAGTCCATTACAGGCCGTGCATTATGAACAGGTGCTCGATCGTGTTGAAAGATGCAGTCGACATCCCCAAATTGTTCTTCAACAGTGGGAAGGTGCTTAAAACATCACGTAAGCCTGTGCTGTGATAGTCCCACGCAAAACAACAAGAGGTGCAACCCTCCTCCACGAAAAACACGACTACACCATAACACCACCTCCGAATTTTATTGCTGGCGCTACACACACTGGCAGATGACGTTCATCGGGCATTCGCCATACCCACAACATGTCATCGGATCGCCACATTGTGTACCGTGATTCTTCACTCCACACAACGTTTTTCCATTGTTCAATCGTCCAATGTTTACCCTCCTTACACCAAGCGAGGCGTCGTTTGGCATTTACCGGCGTGATGTGTGGCTTATGAGCAGCCGCTCGACCATGAAATCCAAGTTTTCGCACCTCTCTCCTCACTGTCACAGTACTTGCAGTGGATATTGATGCAGTTTGGATTTCCTGTGTGATGGTCTGGATAGATGTCTGCCTAGTACTCATTACGACCCTCTTTTAACTGTCGGCGGTCTCTGTCAGTCAACAGACGAGCTCGGCCCGTAGGCTTTTGTGCTGTACGTGCCTCTTCACGTTCCCATTTCACTATCACATCGAGAACAGTGAGCCTAGGGATGTTTTGGAGTGTGGAAATCTCGCGTACAGACGTATGGCACAAGTGGCACCCAATCACCTGACCACGTTCGAAGTCCGTGAGTTCCGCGGGGCGCGCCCCAATCTGCTCTCTCAAGATGTCTAATGACTACTGAGGTCGCTGATATGCAGTACCTGGCAGTAGGTGGCAGCACAATGTACCTAATACGAAAAACGTATGTTTCTGGGGGTGTCCGAATACTTTTGATCACATAGGGTATGTACTAATGAGTGCAGGCAATAATTTGCCTCGTAACAATTTATGAAGACGTCTAGCAATTTACGTGATCAATTTTGAGGCATTTTACCTATAAACACTCAGCAGCAGAGTAACAGAGGAAAATTCGAAATATTCGCCGTGAGCAATTACGGACGTTGATGTTGACAACAGCCAATAATGATTGAATGTCTGTTATAAATGTGCTCCCTAGGCTCTATTAGCAGTAACTGTACAACGCCTATTAATTATTGAACTATCGAACACGTGACTGTACTGCTATGGCAGCTGCATGAGCACTGATGAATAAAGGAGAAATAAGCATGTATAAATAAATTGTTTAGCAAGTTGTCATTTACCAGGGGTCATTTGTGCAGCTATATCGATAGCAGAGGGCTTGCGTTTTGGCCTCTCGTATGAAAGAACTGACGTTAAAATCCGGGCAAATTCTAGGAATTGTTTTTCCATTTGATACTACTTCTTCTGCTGTACTGGGCATAAAGATAGTTATAACAACACTAGGTTCTGAAACCACGTAACTCTTTCCATTTTCGGAGATTTCTGGTCCACTGTGGTGGGCAGCATTCTGTGTGCAAGAAACTTACACCATGTTAATTACGGTTTATTGTTTTCTTGCGTTTACGTTGCAGATACCTGAGTACTCTGATGTGTTTGCTGACGACTACAAAAGAGCAAACTCACTCTCGAAATTAAGTGATAAACCATTTAAGCTTGAAAAAAATGTACTGCGCAGCTGTTAGAACTAAGGTTGTGTACGAATGTGGTGAACTCACGAAAAGAAACCAGCCACTGACTCCACTTTTATCGTTAAGATTTTATGGTTCAGGAAGCTTTCATGATGACTGACGATTTGTTCAGACGTAGCTACAGCTTCCATTATTGTCCTCAAGGTATCGGCGTGCATTGCCTGGCTGAAGAACGAATTTCTCAAAATATCTACGGAAGAAAATAACATGACGATAACGCAGCGTGGTTTTTATCTCCTGGTGGCAAAAGTGCAGAGATATTTAGGAATTGCCACTGATGGTTTATTTTAAACGCACAAACAACCTCAGACATTAAGCTTCATTAAATTGTGTAAAATCATCGCACGTAACTTCAGCATGATAATCGTTCTACAAAGAAAGTCCACAACCAACAGATAATGAAGTTAACTGTACTTACAATACAATGAGTGCGAAATTTGTTAACAATGTATTTACAAAGAAACGGTTACTTCTTTTCCTTGATCGTAGTAACGTTATCAGATGTTTTTTGAGTTCTATTGTGTCACTATATTGGCTCAATACGATTTAGTGCAAAAAATTTTTTGTTTGGGTACAAGTTCGAAGATAGGTTCTTTTTCTGTTTACTTTTCTCCATGTTCATAACAAAGCATTTTCAGTAACAAATACCGTGTATCTACGATTAACATCTGTGTCCGAAGCATGGTAACAGTGTCGATAGCAAATTTCTGCCGTGTTATCAAGCATGTTTCTTGCTATCTTAGATCAACACAGAACCTCCTTTGGTGGATCCAAGTTTAATGTTATACAATAGAGTGAAATCCTGAAGAGAGTTCAATTTGTGGACTAACGTCAAAATTGATCGCCAGTCATATGATTAGCCCTTTGTGTGTTATGAACACGTAGTTAAAATGTAATGAACGATAAACAAGTTTTCATTATTTTGTAGCACGTATTTTAACGTTTATGACGTCATATCACCTGAAATATGGGCGTACAATGATATAAATTTGCATGTAAATGTGGACAATGCCAGCAAAGTTTGTCGCATGTGGTATCAGTAATGAGGAAATAATAATTTAAAACGTTGATAATGAATATCGAAAATGTAGTAAGCGACAGAATTTTTTCCTTTCGTTTTCTTGCGGTGGGTTTCAGGGAGAAAAAGCTTTGAGAAGTTTTTAATGTTATGTGTAAAGTTTGTTGGTAGTCGCGAAGTGTTCATAATCTCAAATAACTTGATGAATGTATTACGGGTAATTTGTGCACAGTAAATTTCGTCGCCTCAAGACATTTGCACAGTTTGTAAATTCAAGACTTCAGGTACCCCTCACCAGCAATTTTAGAGAGTTGAACTTCCATTTACAAGACAACAAATGAGTTAGTGTGTTAAATATGTGACTTAAAGAATGTAAAACTTTCATTGCTGAAGACGAAGCGAAAATGCAGTAGACGATAAACATCTTTCCTTTCATTATTTTGTACCTCGCATTTCTGTAGGCATGATGTCGTATTGCCTGTACTATGGGCGTTCAGTGATTTAATTTTGCTAGCAAATTCAGTGTTGCATGTGGAAAATATCTACAAAATCGTTGCGAATGGACTTAGTAGCAAAGAAGTAATAAATTGAAACGTTGTGCCTGGTGATGAATAGCGAACATCTTCTATTCATAATTTTGCCGCGAGTGTCAGCGAGAAAAAGTCTTCAGGAATTTTTAAGATTATATGTCAAGCTCGTTGGAAGTCGTGAAGTGCTATTATTCTCAAATACTGGATGAATACAAGGGTACTTTCTGACCCCAACATGAAGGTAGCAGCACTTGTCTACAAAAGTTGGCAGATTCGCCTGCCCATACGTTGTAGCTCAGTCATCAAAATTTCATCCATTTTGGAAGCGCAGTTGCTGCCTCACAGTTGTTTCAGTGAGTCGATGCGAGTGTTTTGGTGAAAATGGTATAAAATCTAGTATCGAGCTTTCGCTAGATTTTTGTTTTTGAAAGACAATACACCAAGGCAAATTAAACACGAGTTGGGCGCTGTGCACGAGGAGTCTGCATCACCATTTACTACCGCGAAATTTTGGGCAACTGGATTTAAACGAGGCCCTACCAGTTTGGGTGACGATGAATGTTCGGGGCGGGCAAAAATTGCAACCACTGACTCTATAACATTGCTCAGGTTCATCGAACGGTGCTTGAAAACCGTCGAATTAAGGTTCATATTGTTCGCATAGGCTATGAGTATACTCAAACATGTGTTTGTCACACACTGATTGAAAATTTAGGGATGAGAAAGCTGACCACAAGCTGGGTGCCACGAATCTCACTCTGCTGTGTCTCACACATTGGCGGTTGCCAAAATCCACGAAATGCGGTTTGAAGTACTTGACCACCCTATTCACTCACCAGCGCCAAGTGACTATTTTTTTGGTCCCTCGGATAAAAGTTGAGCTCGGAGGACAGAGATTGCCTTCGAATGAAGGGGCTGTCACCTTCGTAAACAAATATTTTGTAGAGAGAGACACTATTATCTGGAACGGATAAAGAGATGACAGCACCATTGAGAAAAGCGTACAGGACCGAGCGAGGTGGCGCAGTGGTTATCACACTGGACTCGCAATCGGGAGGACGACGGTCCAATCCCGCGTCCGGCCATCCTGATTTAGGTCTTCCGTGATTTCCCTGAATTGCTCCAGGCAAATGCTGGGAAATTCCTTTGAAAGGGCACGGCCGACTTCCTCCCTTAATCAGATAAGACCGTTGACCTCGCTGTTTGGTCGCTTCCTCCAAATCAACCAATCAAAAGCGTACAGGCTTACAACGAGATTATGTTGAAAAATAAAAGTCAATTTATAGAAAAAACGCCCTACTTCTTTGTTAGGTCTGAAGCTTTTCAGACTACCCTTGTATAGTCTGCGTGATTGGCGTACTGTAAGTTATGCCACCTCAAGACTTTGACACAATTTCCAGCATCAGTACCTGAGTTACTGTGTTAAATTATTAATGAGCAGATTACGACAGTATTTTAAATTTTTTAATCGCGTCAAGAGTTTCATGAGATAATGAAAATCAAAATTTTGTTTCCCCTGAAAGTTATTGAGTTGGCAACTTCAAGTGAGACCGGATGATAACTTTAACTGTGTAATAACAGGGTGTAGATTCATCTAGTCAACTGCAACACCTGTGAAGTTCCTCCGTATAGTCCTATCTTAGTTATTTATTAATTTCGAACTCCTGTCCAATACATAGTAAAGCCGTAATTTACGAGAGGTATTCAGTAAATGTTGCTACACCTTTTTTCTGAAAAAAAGACTAGTTTCATAAACCATTCCAGTACACCATATTATACCTCATTCTTTTGTTTATAAAACCCTGTTTTTCAAGATAATCGCCGTTCAATGCGTCGGCCTCCGACACCTTACTGGGAGGGGCTGTATGCTCGCATGGTACCACTGAACTGGTCGACTTCAAACCCAATGTCTCGTTGCATCGATAATCTCTCCAGCATCCATGCACTGCTTCCCACATGTTGCATCTTTCACTGGGCTAAACAGTTGGAAGTCGAAAGGTGCGAGGTCGGGACCGTAAGGTGGGTGGGTGGGGAAGAACGGTCCAATGAAGCTTTGTGAGATCCTCTCTGGTGCGCAGATTACTGTGAGGCGTAGTGGTTAGACACTGGACTCGCATTCGGGAGGACGACGGTTCAGTCCCGCGTCCGGCCATCCTAATTTAGGTTTTCCGTCATTTCCCTAAATCACTTCAGGCAAATGCCGGGATGGTTCCTCTGAAAAGGCACGGCCGACTTCCTCCCTTAATCCGATGAGACCGATGACCTCGTCGTCGGGTCTCCTTCCCCAAACAACCCCCCAACCCAACTTCTGTGAGGTCTCGCGTCGTCACGGAGAAGGATAATTTCGTTTGCACTTTTGTGGCGCCGACCACTCTTAAGCCGTTTCTTGAATATCTGGAGGGTAGCACAATACACTTCAGAGTTGATCGTTGAACCATGAGGGAAGACGTCAAACAGAATAACCCCTTCAGAGTCCCCAAAAAATCGACGCCACGACTTACCGACTGTGGGTGCGGCTCTGAACTTGGTCTTCGGAGGAGAGGTGGTTTGACGTCACCCCATGTCATGCTGCTTCGTTTCCAATTCGAAGCGATGAACCCATGTTTCATCGCCTGTTCGACATCGATGCTCAGCGTCGTACCGCGCAAACAAGTCCGCACATATGATCGTTGACGGTCTTCAGTTAGGTGGCGAGCAACCCAGCGGACACCCAGCTTTGAGTACCCCAACTAGTGAACGAGTGTGTCGGTACTACCGACAGAAGTCCAGTCGAGCAGGGAGCTATTCGATTTTGATCCATCGGTCACGTCCAATGAGAGTGCCCGCATCTTCCAGCATTGCAGAAGTCAACGCTTGTTGCGACGATGACAGACGCCTCTCCCAAAGACTCGCCGTGCTTTTGTTCACTGCCAGGTCTCAGTATACAGCGTCCAAGCGCCTATGAATATCTGGCATGTTTCCGCCAAAAGAAACTCTGTAATACACTACTGGCCATTAAAATTGCCACACCACGAAGATGACGTGCTACAGACGCGAAATTTAACCGACAGGAAGAAAATGCTGTGATATGCAAATGATTAGCTTTCCAGAGCATTCACACGAAGTTGGCGTCGGTGGCGACACCTACAACGTGCTGACCTGAGGAAAGTTCCCAGACGATTTCTCATACACAAACAGCAGTTGACCAGTGTTGCCTGGTTAAACGTTGTTGTGATGCCTCGTGTAAGGAGAAATGCGTACCATCACGCTTCCGACTTTGATAAAGGCCGGAGTGTAGCCTATCGCGATTGCGGTTTATCGTATCGCGTCATTGCTGCTCGCGTTGGTCGAGATCCAATGACTGTTGGCAATATATGGAATCGGTGGGTTCAAGAGGGTAATACGGAACGCCGTGCTGGTTCCCAACGGCCTCGTATCACTAGCAGTCGAGATGACAGGCATCTTATCCGCATGGCTGTAACTGATCGTGCAGCCACGTCTCGATCCCTGAGTCAACAGATGGGGACGCTTGCAAGACAACAACCACCTGCACGAACAGTTCGATGACGTTTGCAGCAGCATGGACTATCAGATCGGAGACCGTGGCTGCGGTTACCCTTGACGCTAGATCACAGACAGGAGCGCCTGCGATGGTGTACTCAACGACGAACCTGTGTGCACGAATGGTAAAACGTCATTTTTTCGCATGAATCCAGGTTCTGTTTACAGCATCATGATGGTCGCATCCGTGTTTGGCGACATCGCGGTGACCGCACATAGGAAGCGTGTATTCGTCATCGCCATACTGGCGTATCACCCTGGGTGATGGTATAGTGTGGCATTGGTTACACGTCTCGGTCACCTCTTGTTCGCATTGACGCCACTTTGAACAGTGGACGTTACATTTCAGATGTGTCACGACTCGTGGATCTACCCTTCATTCGATCCCTGCGAAACCCTACATTTCAACAGGATAATGCACGACCGCATGTTGCAGGTCATTCTGGACACTGAAAATGTTCGACTGCTGCCCTGGCCAGCACATTCTCCAGATCTCTCACCAACTGAAAACGTCTGGTCAATGGTGGCCGAGCAACTGGCTCGTCGCAATACGCCAGTCACTACTCTTGATGAACTGTGGTACCGTGTTGAAGCTGCATAGGCAGCTGTACCTGTACACGCCATCCAATCTCTATTTGACTCACTGCCCAGGCGTATCAAGGCCGTTATTACGGCCAGAGGTGGTTGTTATGGGTACTGATTTCTCAGGGTCTATGCACCCAAATTGCGTGAAAATGTAATCACATGTGAGTTGTAGTGTAATATATTTGTCCAATGAATACTCGTTTATCATCTGCATTTCTTCTTGGTGTAGCAGTTTTAATGGCCAGTAGTGTAGCTTTCTGCTTCAAAGGTATCTCTGTTAAAGGCACCACTTTGAAGACTGCGTACAGCGCTGCAACCTGTCAGAGCTTCATGAAACTGTAGGGCTGAAGAGCGAATATTCCACGATGTCCCACAGCAAACTCTGAATATTTTTGAATCTAAATTCGTCGAAAAAAAAGTATTGCATTACTTACTGAGCACTCCTCGTACCTGTTGGGTCGTGAGGTCGACGGCGGGCAGGTTAGCGCCCGCATTCCTTGCGCGGGCTGTAGAGCAGTTCCGGAAGTTTACGCAGAAAGCTGGAACAGCTGGCCGGACAAACGAGCCGTCCTGGCGCGGATAGGGGGCAGTTTTGGCGCCGTTTCCGCGTTGCTGGCGGAACACCAGCGGCGGCGTCGCCCTCATTACGTTCGGCAGTATTTTCCGCCCAATTAGCGGCACAAAACCGGACGAGCAGCATGGTCGCGCAAATGGTGCGTAATTCATTTGCACAAGGCGCGGCGCGGGGCCAAACACGGAATGAAACTCCGTAATCGCATTTACTGAACACCGACATACCACGTGTGATGCGGCAATCTGTGATCCGGATTGCGTGCACCTGATTAACACAGCCAGAGCGCCTACTACAGTGTGTCATTTGCGGAGTAAGCCGCGGGGTATGCATCGCCGGCGATGCGAACTGCAAGTGGCTCCGGTATTAAATCCGTTAGGGATAATATGTTATTCATATCGCTTCAACATTGTACACGAGAGTAAAATAGTGGATCTCACGTTGTTTACCTGCAATTTATCTTGTGCCATCATTTGCGGTGGATACTACAGTGTCCATTACGCACAGAATCATTATCTGACGTACACAACAATGCCTCAGGCCGTCGCCGACACACATGAGAGTGGTAGGTCACACACAGATCGTCTTCTCGTGAGAGACATATTGTGTTTAACCCGCTCTCATAAGTCATGTACGAGAGCGTGCTGAAAACTAATCCCTCCGAATATTTTATATGAAAACTCTTAAAGTTTTTTAATAAAATAAACGTTGCTAGCATGATACTGATTTATTCTTCATGTCTGTCCGCCGCAACAGTTGAGTGCTCAGCGTGACAGATTGCCGTCCTACGGGCCCCAGTTCGATTCCCGGCTGGGTCGGGGATTTTCTCCGCTCAGGGAATGGGTGTTGTATTGTCTTCATCATCATTTCATCCCCATCCGGCGCGCAGGTTGCCCAATGTGGCGTCGATTGTAATAAGACCTGCACCAAAGCGGCCGGACCTGCCCCGTAAGGTGTCTCCCGGGCAATGACGCCAAACGCTCATTTCCATTTTCCATTCTTCATGTCTCTATTTGTCAACATTGTCACCCTAGTGACGAGCACCTCCCAATGACAGACTAGTTTGTTGATTCCATCACCGTAGAATGTTCGAATTTGTTGACGAAGCCACATCCACACCGCTGCAACCAAGTCGGGATTATGTGGAAGACCATCAATGACAGTGAACCCAAGGCGTCGGATTTCTGCAGATGTCGCACCACTCGTGTGTAGGGTGGCAGTGGCATGCTGAAGGAGAGGATGTCCCACGTGTGGATGAGTGTTTCGAATTCCGATCTCGATTACAGAACGCTTTTTCTCATGCATTGACATAGGTACGGTACACACTGCCACGTTACATGCTGCATTCGGAGTCCTCAAGCGGCAGATGGCTACAAATATGTAGACATGAAGAATGAATATGTAGAATATTAATATCGATGTTTTACGCTGAAGAGCCAATGAAAGTGGTACACCTGTCGCTGTCGTGTGGCCCCTCCCCCCTCCACTCACCGCCCCCCCCCCCCCAAGGCACGGTGAAGTGCCGTAAACGACATAGCATGGATTCGACTAATGTTTCATGTCTGAAGTAGTCCTGGAGGAAACTGACACTATGAATCCAGCAGGGCTGTCAATAAATCCGTAAGAGTACGAGGGGGTGCAGCTCTGATCTCTTCTGAACAGTACGTTCCAAGGCATCCTAGAAATGCTCAATAATGTTCATGTCTGGGTAGTCGGGTGGCTAGCGGAACTGTTTAAATTCAAAATGTGTTCCTGGAGCCACTCTGTTTCAGTTCTAGACGTGTGCAGTGTCGCACTGTCCTGCTGTAATTGCCTAAGTCCGTCAGAATGCACAATGGACATGAATGGATGCAGGTAATCAGACAGGATGCTTACGTACGTGTCACCAGTCAGAGTCGTATCTAGACATAACAGAGGGCGCATATCGCTCCAACTGCACACGCCCCATACCATTATAGAGCCTCTACCAGCTTGAAGAGTCCCCTGCTGACAAGCAGGGTCAGTGGATTCATGAGACTGTCTCCATACTGTAAAGCGCATCCACTCGATACAATTTGAAACGAGACTCGTCCGAACAACAACACGTTTCCACCCATCAACAGTCCAATGTCGGTGTGGACGGGCTGAGACGAGGCATAAAGCTTTGTGTCGTTCAGTCATTAAAGGTACACGAGTGGGCCTTCGCCTCCGAAAGCCCATATCGATTATGGTTCTTTGAATGGTTCGCACACTGACACTTTTTCATGGCCCAGCATTGAAATCGGCAGCAATTTGCAGAAGGGTTGCACTTCTGTCACGTTGAACGATTCTTTCAGTCGTCGTCAGTCCCTTTCTTGCACGATCTTTTTACGGCCGCAGCAGTGTCGGAGATTCGACACTGCTACCTAGGAGGTACTGTTCCCATTGCTCGTGCTCCGACTGTAACACTACGTTCAGACTCACTTAAATCTTGATAACCTGCCACTGTAAGTACCCGATCTAACAACTGCGCCAGACGCTTGTCGTCTTATATATGCGTTGCCGACCGCAGCGACATAGTCTCCCTGTTTAGTTGTCTCTATATTTGAATACGCATGACTATACCAGTTTCTTTGGCGCTCAGGGTATTTAAAAATGTTTGAGAATCATCACATACAAAATTCGAAGGCATTACTTGAGACGACCTGCTAATTCGGCAGGACAGGAAAGGTAGTTTAAGTTGTGGAAAGGGGCCAAAATAAGCGACTGTCAGTTACACTCGAACATACAATCGTTTTTTTTATCAAACATTAAGGGCAAACAAAAATTTAAAAAAAAAACACAGCTTTAGATTTGGAACTTAATTAGCGGCTGAATGCGCCGTACAATCTGATGCCTTAAGGGCAAGACCTTTGATTTAAAAATCGCTGAAAGCCAGTAACTTAAAGCTCAGCCAAAATCAATAATTTAAAAGGGAATGCCTTATCTTAAGACGGTTCCTTAATTAGGATTAAGACCCAAACAATCCGACACTTTAAAGGCAAACAACTTAAATTCAAAATCGGCTGAAGGCCCAACACTTTTCACTCAATAACATTAATTTTAAAAATGCCAAAGGCTTTACGTAAAACAGTTCTTAAATTAGGCTGAAGGCCCAAGCCATGTGACGCCTTAATGGTGAAACAGCCTTAATCTAAAAAGAACAAGGAAGAAAAGGCAGTACACCCAAGGGCGCTCAGAAGTTCTGAGGGTCGGGCTGGAATTCAAACAGGTGAGAACCTCGTCTACGGGTCAGTTGGCTGAAGGAAGCATGTGTGCGTCTCCGTGGCATAGTTGCCTCATGATTCACACGTCTGCACCGCACTGCGCCTTCTGGCTGTGTACATTCCCTGTTAAAGGCTGGTAGCTAAGCCACTAGGTGTCTGTTGGCCGACGACGTTGAAACCATTGTCATTACATTTACTATCCTCCAATGGTCATATGCCGTCAAAGGATCGAAATCGACGTTGTCTTTCCAGGTGTACTAATGTTTCTTCAGGCATATATTGTAAGGTGGGTATAATTTCGCACCTCACAAGCACTCCACATCCACATACTTTGCCATGAACTACAACCACAATTAGATATCATTTCATAGGTTGTACATCGAATATATGTATATTTAAAGGAGACTGACATTGTCACGTACGCCTTGTAAATAATTGTTAACGCTTATTGCATGAAAGGTGACGGAGTGTCTTTATTTTAAAAATGGCATAATGAATGATTGTCTATACTAGTAGAGGCTGGAACGCCAGTGGAGATGAAACGGCAGGCAGAACTCAAGCTCTGGGAGGAAGACCCGCACAGATGTTGGTCCTGCTTAAACCCAGTAAGTAGCCAGACCGACGTCGTGGCACCTGAGCTCTGGAGCACGATAGGGTGACGCCGGCTGCTATTGAAGTAGGATAATACTTCCGAACTCTGCAAATTTTGAACGCAGGTGAGAGGAACGAAGGAGCGGCACCTCGGAAATCACGGAGGATGGGTTATTTCCAAGGATTTTTACTCAGAAGCGTACCATGCACGAGTATAGGTTTTTCCTCGCAAACTTTCCGCACTGGACGCAAAAGACTAAAATATGGTTGGTCGGCGTTCGTTTTTTTTCGGAATTACGAGGGTGGGGAGCTGAGCCTTGCTGGGAAGCCAGCGGTGGAGAGATGTGAGGGCCCGTGTGTGACGGTCGCACGATATCAGATTTGTTGATACAGACGGACCTGCTGTCTTTGCTCTCAGGAGAGTTATACTTAGAACAGTTAGGCATTGTACTGTTGCGAACCTATACGATTCTGGACTTCACCTTCGGGTTGGAAGTTGCAGCGTTCAGTAATTGAGAGCACTTCCTCTGCCTGTACTTACACTGAGACGTTATCTGAACTCCGTTCTTGTGGCTGGGGGTTCGCGTTTTTCGTCTGAAGAACACAGAGAGGAGAAGACAGTATTAGGGTACATTAATCAGAGGACCGCCTTCTGCCGTCCTACTCTTTGAAAGAGTTTATTTGTGGCTTGAGTTCTTCCATCGTCGCAGACGAGTACGAAAACCATCACTTCGACGCACCGGACGCAGTACATACGGTGATATCGCAAATTGCTTCGGCTTATTAGGGCTATAAACGCTAAACGGCGTGATCACGCTAGTTTATTTCTACTGTTTCCACACCACCATAGATCATGTTTGAAAGTAATGTCTTTTAGTGTTTGGTACGTAGATGATGTCAGTCATTTCGCGTTATTGAAATTAGATCGCGCAGTCATAATAAGGGGTAGAGTTGGGCAACTGATTAATAATTTTACTTACTAAATGTAAACTTTTTAATATAAAGATTTTTTTAATCTACAGTTGAAACGTCCCCTTTGAACAATTCTACACGAGACTGTGCTTAACCTGACACACAATACTTTGTTAGCGCAACGCAATCTGACTTTCAAAATTCCCTACAAAAGAATGGCCCTGACTAACATTAAACTATACCTTTCACAAATCACTTACCTCACAAAAATCTTCGCTGCTCAAGCTACTGCAATACAGCAAGCGCCACTACTGCCAGCTAAATAAAAGATTCAAACTATGGAAGGCACTAACTACTGATAGGGATAGTTAGCAAATGAAAGATATTAATAGAGAACAAACAATGTATTTACCTTGATATCATCATATATAAATATAGCAGTTCATGACAAATTACAAATCTCCGCCATCTCTCTCCCCACATCCACCACTGCTGGCGGCTCACCTCCAACTGCGCAACGCTACGCGCTGTTCACAGCCAGCTGCCTAACACTACAATGGCGAGTATTACAACAATGCAAAGCAGCCACAGAATGCACACAGCACAGCCAGTGTTTGTCATACAGAGGTGGCGTTACCAATAAAAAACCTAAACAGCCTACTTACATAGAGAAAACATAAACAGCCTACTTACATAGAGAAAACATAAACAGCCTACTTACATAGAGAAAACATAAACAGCCTACTTACATAGAGAAAACATAAACAGCCTACTTACATAGAGAAAACATAAACAGCCTACTTACACAGTAAATATATATGCAGCAACAACGTTCATCATTCAGAAGTATTAGTTGCCTTAATCATTCGTTTATGTTTAGGTTGTAATTTATATGTTAAAGTCCATCAAGAGATCCTAAGATCTGCTTCAGGGGGTAGTCAGACTGGGCCAGATCTTCATTTTAGCGTTTATTATTTTCCGTTGCGCGCATTTATACACCCGCCTGGAGTAGCATCTTGGAATATCATAGCCAGGGCGGGCAGTAGTGTAGTACTGAACGATCGGGGAGCTATCGTATAGAGGTGCTTAGAAGGTGACAAGCGTTACAGCTACGCAAGCATGCGTGGTAACACAGCGCCCGTCCAGTAGCTCCGGGATGTTGTCAGAAGGAAGCGCCCGTTGGCTACGGTGTGGCCGTGTGTCCGCTCGGGACTGTGGCTGTGTGAGGGCTCGCAATCAGCGGGGGCGGGCCTAATCCGGTTTGCTGGCACACGGCGCCTGCTCTGCAAATCTCTATCTTAATTAAATCACCCGCTCGCTGCCGGATCGGCACGCCTGTATTAATTCTGTCCTGATTGCGAGCAGTCGTACAGCAGGTGCCGCTCTGCCCGTTCCGCTTGGACCGTTTTTGTCGCCGTCAGCTGCCGGCTTACTCGCTCCTTCCGCGGCTGCACTCACTCGCGCACCAGCCGCCCCAGGGCTACTTTGTATTTGCTTGCAACAGGGTCTGTATTACCACTACCGTTCTCGCTACACACCGCGTCACTCGTAGCAGAGCTGTAAAACGAACTAATACACACAAGTGAGGTGTTGCAGAACTCTGCAAATCCTCCACGTTCTAGAATGCTCTGCACTACGCCTCGCCTTCAGTACCGTGTATCTGCGTTCCCTTCCACCCTCTCCCCCCTGCCCCACCCGCGCCTTCGTGAATACCGTCCCATACTGAACAGCTTAGGATCTCCTACATCCTTCCGCAGTTAAAAACTTTTCAAAATCCAAGATCACACGAAATATTTTTATTCAAGACAACCGCTTTCAACAGTCTTAGCTATCATCTTCAAGTCTTAAACATTATTTTACAGTAAAACGTGTTCATTTTACGCTGACCTCATGCAAAAGATGTCAAGTGGATGTGCCGTGCGCTGAGTTTTAACCACTTCACATCTTGTGCCTGAGGTCAGCGCAAAATGAACACTTTTTACTATAAAATAATGTTTAAGACCTGAAGACGACAGCTAAGACTATTGAAACCGGTTGTCTTGAATTAAAATATTTTGGGTGATCTTGGCTTTTCAACGGTTTTTAACGATTAAAACAGATAGCAAATATCAAAATCTTCTCGGGTTTCCAGCCGGATCAAACTGTCATCTGACGACAGTATTTCAGCTGTCCACCTGGCCGCCATCATCAGGTGAGAAAAGCTACGCTGCTCTCGCCGATAACTGATTCCACTCGCAAATGACTGTACCTTTATATGCATCGGAAGTACAACACCGCATGCGCATGCGCTAGATACAGTGGGCACGCGCTCAATCATTCCTGCTGCCCCCGGGCGCAAAAAGAATTGCAGCGCCTCCGGTGGTGAATACTGTTAAAAACGATATATCGTTACAAATGATTATTCATAGCCGGCCGATTCAGTTGCCGTTGTTTCTTAATATCTGATCTCTTCAATATTCTCATAATGAGAAACTACAATTACCTTTTCGCAGACTTGACAGCAACAAGCCCATCTTTCAACTCTTGTGCTTGCCGCACTTGTAACAACACATCCTACCGACTTTGCAGCTACACACACCATATGCTGTCCCTGTTAAACTTTGACCACCTTCTCCACCTGACTTCGAAATCTGCCTAGGTATCAGCGCAGCTTTTACTTAATACTTCTTTTTCTCTCCCTATCAGGGCCCCTCTTAGTACCACTGTCCTCCCTCATTTTCCCAAATTAGAGTTTTACGTTCTGTTGACCACCAAGTCTTTAGAGACGGGCTTCATTTGGAGTCCCTGGGCCTATATGTTTCACCCTACATACTTTAAAAAACTATTTTCTTGTACCTTAGACCAGTGAATTGATGTTCTACCCACTCTCTCCCCTCTCTCTCTCTCTCTCTCTCTCTCTCTCTCTCACACACACACACACACACACACACACACACACAGAGAGAGAGAGAGAGAGAGAGAGAGAGAGAGAGGTATATAAGAGTCGGCATGCCCATTTTCCTGGTGTTTTGCAAGATATTTGCAATAGAGTTTTGCAACGTGTAACTGGAGTCAGACCAAAGAAAGAGTGCTCATTTCTTTCATGCGACGGCCATTGTCGACAAAAAGCGTCGGTTTGTTTTCTGTTACAAACAAAATGCTTTTCCAAGTGGAATTTTATGTGGCCATAGGGTAGTCCCATGTTCGACAGGTGCGCTATTCGCCTTATCGACAGGTATCAAAATGGTCAATCAAACTAGGTAAATAACCAGACTCTAGTAGCGAAGCACACTGGACTCGCATTCGGGAGGACGACGGTTCAATCCCGTCTCCGGCCATCCTGATTTAGGTTTTCCGTGATTTCCCTAAATCGTTTCAGGCGAATGCCGAGATGGTTCCTTTGAAAGGGCACGGCCGATTTCCTTCCCAATCCTTCCCTAACCCGAGCTTGCGCTCCGTCTCTAATGACCTCGTTGTCGACGGGACGCTAAACACTAACCACCACCACCACAAAAAATCTAGTAGCGAAAGGAACACCCTGGCCCTTGCTGACTGCCACCGCTTCTCACACACTGTAATGACGCCACTGGACAGTGGGTGACTGGAAACGAGTGCTTTGGAGTGAAGAATCACTGTATACCGATCGGCAATCCAATGGAAGGGTTTGTCTTTGGCGAGTGCGTGGAGAACGTTACCTGCAGTCATGTGTACTGTTAACAGGCAAGTGCGGAGAAGGCTGTGTAACGGTATGGGGTTTTTTAGTTATCAGGGTTGGTCCCCTAAACGCAGGAGACTATGGACACATTTTACAGCATAGTGCACACAGCAAAGTAGACGAGCAGTTCGGAGACGATGGTTGTTGGTATCAGCATGATAATGGGTGCGGTCATAAAGGAGTATCTGTGAGGCAATGGTTTGTGGACTTCATCATTCCTGAAATGGACTGGCCTGCCCAGAGTGTGAACCCAGTGGAACACCTTCGGGATAAGTCAAAACGGCGACTTCCCTCCAGACGCCAACGTCCAAAGTCACTACCTTCTCTGGTTCCGGCCTCTCAGGAAGCTAGACCTATCTGCAAGTATCCAAAGCAAGTGTAAAGGTGAAGAGTAGACACACTCGTATTAATGATCACTTGTAAATGGCTGAACGGTTTTGATCATGTAGTGTAGTATTATGTGCAGTCGTTTCGTCATCGTTGAGTGTGGAATCTGCAAGGTTGTCGTCTGGACTCTCAAAAACACAACCTTTTTCACTTTTGCCGGCCGAAGTGGCCGTGCGGTTCTAAGCGCTGCAGTTTGGAACCGCGAGACCGCTACGGTCGCAGGTTCGAATCCTGCCTCGGGCATGGATGTGTGTGATGTCCTTAGGTTAGTTAGGTTTAACTAGTTCTAAGTTCTAGGGGACTAATGACCTGAGAAGTTGAGTCCCATAGTGCTCAGAGCCATTTGAACCTTTTATTCACTTTTATTCACTCTGACTAACCAGATATGTGGAAGTCAGGATTAGTTACTATTCTGTTTTGTTTAGTTTCGTGAACGCGTTTTCTTTTTTTTTTTGTTTTTTTTTTTTGTTTTTCTTTTTTTAAGTTACTTTCTCGGATGGTTATCCATTACGTTGCAGACTGTTACCTATCATTTACACTTAAGCGGTAAAGAAACTGGTACAGGCATGCTTATTCAAATACAAAGATATGTAAACAGGCAGTATAGGGCGCTGCGGTCGACAACGCCTATGTAAGACAAGTGTCCGGCGCAGTTGTTAGATCGGTTACTGCTGCTACAATGGCAGGTTATCAAGATTTAAGTGAGTTTGAACGTGGTGTTACAGACTGTGATCGAGCGATGGGACACAGCATCTCAGAGGTAGCGGTGAAGTGAGGATTTTCCCGTACGACCATTTCACGAGTTTACTATGGATATCACGAATCCGGTAGAACATCAAATCTCCGACATCGCTGCGGCCGGATAAAGATCCTGCAAGAAAGGAAACAACAACGGCTATAGAGAATCGTTCAACGTGACAGAAGTGCTACCTTTCCGCAAATTACTGTAGATTTCAGCGGCGCGGGATTAGCTGAGCGGTCTAGGGCGCTGCAGTCATGCACTGTGAGGCTGGTTCCGGCGGAGGTTCGAGTCCTCCCTCGGGCATGGGTGTGTGTTTGTCATTACGGTAATTTAGGTTAAGTAGTGTGTAAGCTTAGAGGCTGATGACCTTAGCAGTTAAGTCCCATAATACTTCACACACATTTGGATATTTTGCAGATTTCAGTGCTGGGCCGTCAACAAGTGTCGGCGAAACGTCATCGATATCGGCTTTCGGAGCCGAAGCCCCACTCTTGTACCCTTGACTCGACACAAAGCTTTACGCCTCGCCTGGGCCCGTCCTGACATTGGACTGTTGATGACTGGAAACATGTTGCCTGGTCGGACGAGTCTCGTTTCAAGATGTACCGAGCGAATGGATATGAACGTGTATAGAGACAACCTCATGAATCCATGGAACCTGCATGTTAGCAGGGGACTGTCGAAGCTGGTGATAGATTTGTAATCGTGTAGGGCGTGTGCAGTTGGAGCGATATGGGACGTTTGATACGTCTAGATACGACTCTGACAGGTGACACGTACGTAAGCGTCTTGCCTGATCACTTGCATCCACTCATGTCCATTGTGCATTCCGACGGGTTTGGGCAATTCCAGCAGGGCAATGCGACTCCCCACACTTCCAGAATTGCTACACAGAGGCTCTAGGAATACTCTTCTGAGTCTAAACACTTCCGCAGGTCGACAGACTCCCCAGTCATGAACATTATTGAGCGTAGCTGGGGTGCCTTGCAATGTGCTGCTCTGAACAAATCTCCATCCCCTCGTACTCTTACGGATTTATGGACAGCCCTGCATGATTCATGGTGTCAATTCCCATGGACATAGGTCGAGTCCATGGCACGTTGTGTTGCGGCACTTCTGTGTGTTAGTGGGACCCTACACGATATTAGACAGGTGTACCAGTTTCTTTGACTCTTCAGTGTTAAAATAGTCTGTTTTCATTCTAATGCAAATTATCACTATCAACAGCAGTCTCTATTCCCCTACTCTTCAGCGCTTTGTTGTATGTTGTGAAATGGGTACTTTGGGTTCGTGGAATCCGTGAGTTATCTCCAAAGAACCTCAGGGTGCTCAGAATCGCTGATATTATAAACAGGAGTACTGTATTGCACTTTTCCGGTGACGACACTGTAAATAGCATTGTAACTGGTCGCTGTCTTTTTTAACGTTGTCTTAGGAATCTGCCACTTGTTTTATTCGAGCCACGGTGCAGAAAATTTGGCACCCGGCGCAGTCGGTTGGTGCCAGGCGCGTAGGTGCGACGGTAACAAAGCGAGAGGGGCGGGCGCGGAGCGGGACGTAGCGAGACTTTGCGGAGGTAAACAGTGGGACGGCTCCAGCAGCGGCAGGTGCCATCACGTTCGGCAAACAGCGGCCGCCGCCGAGAGGGGCGCCAGCGACGAAAACAGCGCCGGGGGCTGCTGACGGCATCAAGCCACAATTACCGCCGGCTCAGCTGCGCGCTACGCTAGGGGTCGTGGATTCGACTCCTGCAATCACGAATGGATTCAATTTTCGTGTGCATGTCTTTCGTAGACAGTGTGTAAGGTGCCAGGCAAATCCAACACCTTCCATGAAAACCCTGACATGATAAGCAAATCCAGTAGTATGTCACATAGCTCCGAATAAATCGTGACATTAAATTAACCAAAGTAATACGAGTAACGAGTGAGCAAATGGAATAGAACAGACTAACACAAGAATGCCTAAATGCATGTCATACCTTCCCACCGTGAGACAGACGCAGTTCCGAGGGGAGAAACGAGAACAGAAGCCGAGAGCAGAACCGTGTTAAGCTGGAAGGCCCTACGATAAGGGACGGACGGACACCCACGTCGCCAGCTAACCGCTAGGACCACACCACCCGCAAGTTTTAGTGAGAGACTTTTTCGTGTCTCTGTTACGTCAGGACCACCCCCCAGCCCATGTCAAAAGTTAGAGCCCTCCAGAAGAACAGTATAGATCTTACGATAACACAAAAAGGGCTACACCACCCGCAAGTTTCAGCGTGAGACTTTTCCGTGTCTCTGTTACATTGCAAACTTTAAAAACATTGCTCCGCCACGAAAAGTATAACGTTTCTCATTGGATAGACAGAATTTTTGTAGGCGGAGCTTAAGGTTAACATTGAGATCCTGATTGGTCAGATGAAAACACAGCCAGATAGTTTTCTTTAAAACCAACTTCGGTAAATTGTAGTAAGGAGAAATTAGGAGAGAGTTGTTTCGGAGACGGCGAGGTGAGCGGAGCTGTGCTGGCCGCCGCCCCCTGACGAACACCGACAAGGTAATGAACGCATGCGATGCCGCATAACAGCGCATAAAGCTTCACTCAGAACGGCAGAAGTCTCATCTGTTACACCCCCTTTTTGCGTAATACTAGTGTCGATCGTCAATTAAAGCTCATGGTGTTCACATTTGCCACTTGAAGTAAAAATCTGAAATGTGATGATTTTTCTGTTATATAGTTATTGAGAAGCCACATAAGCCACTGTAATTTACGATAAGTTAGATAAGTAATTAAAGATAATTGAGGGACACTGTAGACCATTTTGATTAGTTTTCTCTTTTGTGAAACTTAATTTAAACCTAGATTATAGATGTGATATGGCATAGGTCATCCTTCGATCCATTGTAGAACTTGGAATATTCGTTCACATTTTTGTTGAATGCAGTTGGTTTTTACCATCCTGTATTAAAACATTTCCTTTTATCAATAGTGCAATTTATAAACAATGTTTTGTGAGTAGAATAAAATTTCCAATGGTAAACTTAACTGCTTTTTCGTCGCTATTTTAGCAGCTAACTAAAAATAGGAAAGCCTTGAACCCCTTCCACTAAATTTAGTTAGTATTAAGATTCTTTTACAGGGAGTGCAGTGGAGCTGACGCTGAAATCATTAAGTATTTGATTATATCATCACTAGTCTCACTGAACTCTTCTGAACTCTACTTGTCATGTGTGGTCTGACGTCTCCTTACCAGCAACAAGTTCCAGGTTCAAACTAGTCAATTCCCTAAACAACACGCTCAGAGCGTCCTTGCGCGAAAGTGGTAGGGAGACACGATATAGAACAAACAGACACCACGCAGAATGTTAGAAGTGTTCTACTTCAAAAATCACGAGTTACAGAGTGCTCCATGTCTCTTAACGTTCGTAGGCCCACTGGGGACAATACGACATTATAAGCACATTGGAAATAGAAGGTGCTTTCAAAGCCGCGTGGGATTAGCCGAGCGGTCTCAGGCGCTGCGGTCATGGACTGTGCGGCTAGTCCCGGCGGAGGTTCGAGTCCTCCCTTGGGTATGGGTGTGTGTGTTTGTCCGTAGGATCATTTAGGTTAAGTAGTGTGTAAGCTTAGGGACTGATGACCTTAGCAGTTAAGTCCCATAAGATTTCAAACACATTTGAACATTTTTTGGTGCTTTCAATAAGTAAGTTAGTTTTCAGGATTCCAAAAGCCCATATTATTCCCACACTCTTGGCAACAAAACCTTATTGTTCAACACAATCTCTGTTCAATGCGACGGCCTTGGGCCACCTTACTGTGAAGGCCTGTATGCCCGCATTGTATCGCTCTACAAATGGTTCAAATGGCTCTGAGCACTATGGGACTTAACATCTGAGGTCATCAGTCCCCTAGACTTAGAACTACTTAAACCTAACTAAGGACACCACACAACACCCAGGCATCACGAGGCAGAGAAAATCCCTGACCCCGCCGGGAATCGAACCCGGGAACCGCTGACATCCCTCCAATTCCGCTTGCCCACTAGCAGCTTAGCCTGTCTGCAGGCCCCTAGGACTACATCCCAAATCGTTGGATCAGTATATTTTGGGGGAACTGTTGGGAGATGGTGACTGTGTCAGAATGACAGAGCACCCTATCATAAAGAGGGAGGCAGTGGTTTGTGGAGAATAACATTTCTCGACCTGAACCGAATGGAAGATATGTGGGATGAGAGACAACTTCGACTTCGCTGCAGATCCCACCATCGAACATCACTACATGCTCTGGTTTCGTCCCAGAGAAAGAATGGCCTGCCATTTATCCACAGTTTTTCAGACACCTGCTTGAAAGTATCCCCAGCAGAAATGAATCCATCATAAAGCCGTAGATTGGACGCAAACAAGTGTCTACATCTACATCTACATTTATACTCCGCAAGCCACCCAACGGTGTGTGGCGGAGGGCACTTTACGTGCCACTGTCATTATCTCCCTTTCCGGTTCCAGCGGCGTATGGTTCGCGGCAAGAACGACTGCCGGAAAGCCACCGTGCGCGCTCGAATCTCTCTAATTTTACGTTCGTGATCTCCTCGGGAGGTATAAGTAGGGGGAAGCAATATATTCGGTACGTGATCCAGAAACGTACCTTCTCGAAACCTGGACAGCAAGCTACACCGCGATGCAGAGCGCATCTCTTGCAGCCTGCCACTGGGTTTTGCTAAACATATCCGTAACGCTGTCACGCTTACCAAATAACCCTGTGACGAAACGCGCCGCTCTTCTTTGGATCTTCTCTATCTCCTCCGTCAACCTGACCTGGTACGGATCCAACACTGATGAGCAATACTCAAGTATAGGTCGAACGAGTGTTTTGTAAGCCACCTCCTTTGTTGATGGACTACATTTTCTAAGGACTCTCCCAATGAATCTCAACCTGGTACCCGCCTTACCAACAATTAATTTTATATGATCATTCCACTTCAAATCGTTCCGCACGCATACTCCCAGATATTTTACAGAAGTAACTGCTACCAGTGTTTGTTCCGCTATCATATAATCATACAATAAAGGATCCTTCTTTCTATGTATTCGCAATACGTTACATTTGTCTACGTTAAGGGTCAGTTGCCACTCCCTGCACAAAGTGCCTATCCGCTGCAGATCTTCCTGCATTTCGCTACAATATTCTAATGCTGCAACTTCCCTGTATACTACAGCATCATGCGCGAAAAGCCGCATGAAACTTCCGACACTATTTACTAGGTCCTGATTCTTTTGTTCAGATAGTGTACCTTGATGCCGATACTGTTCGATTGTTTTCATGGACAGCACGTTCTCTAAATTTACCATCCACTGAAAACATCAGTTCGTCATTGACGAGAGTCTGGTACATCACCAACCGCTAACCATTGCTGCTGATGAACTGTGTCATACTTGTGAAATACCATCGAATGTCATCAGTGATCCAAGTTCAGTTAGATTTGACGCCCATTTGGATTGGAGCCAATGTTACTGTAGTAACCTTCATACATCCAAACCACCGACCAATTTACCCATGCATTCGTCATACACTACTGTACAAATGTAGCATGTTAAAATCCATTATTTGTTGCTGTTGTTCAATGGTCGCCATAGGTCAATCTGGCGACATTTTGGTGTACGTCGAAGTTCTCACCCCCGCAGCGCAGATCCTCGTGCCCGGGTAGCACGTGGAATATTCGGCGAGGCCGGCCCACGTCCGCCGCCCTGTGTACGCGTGTGAGGCCGAGCGGCGGCGCGCCGCCCCCGGGCACCGGCCAGCCCATTGTTCGGCGCAGCGCTGGTCCACCGCACAATGGCCTCCCGCCCCCGCATGCCCCCGCACGCCCCTGCACGCCACCGGGCTGCGCGTTCCTGCTGAACCGGACGAAAAACGCCGCCGCCACAATGCATCGCCCCTCCAGCTTACTAAGGCTGAACCCGTGTCGCTACCAACTGCCGTCGCATCCCCATTTTTCAAAGCGCATGTTTTCCTAGAAGTCTCTGCATGAAACTTACCATACGCCCTCCCAGGCTCTAAACACGGTCTGGTTTGAAACATCTCCGATATACGTAAACATTGTTTTTGACTGTCATTCTTGGTAATTTTACGTGTATAAGTCGTGATAGGCTCGTTTCTTTGCTCAACGTTTCGTCTGCTAATGCTGGAGTCGTCCTTAGTCTACAAACTCCGAAGTGTTTATACAGGGTGAAAAGTATTTAAACCGACAAACTCTGGCAGATTGTAGGGGACATCAAAACAAATATTTTTCCCTAATGTCATTTTTTCCTATGTGGAGTATTTAAACCGGTAGGGGAAGATTTCTCTGGCGACAAATTAATTAAAACAACATACATTTTTCTATTTTTTTTTATGACCAAGAGACAACACATTAACACAACCAAATTTCAGTTACAGTAGATTTTCAAAAATGCCTCCATTGACACGTAAACAAAGGTTACACCGTCGGATCATGTTCTGTCTGACACGGGCAAAAACCCCAGAAGTATCCTGAATTGTTCCTGCTGCTACTACTATCCGGGCAACTAGATCCTCTTCAGATGCAACAGGAGTTGCTTAAACAAGGTTCCCCATCTCTCCCCACACAAAAAAGTCCAGAGGGGACATATCTGTGGATCGAGCAGGCCATTGTACAGGAACACCTCTGCCAATCCACGTTTCTGGGAACCTTCGGTCCACGAATCGACGCACACGACGACTGAAATGTGCCGGCGCTCCGTCATCTTTGAATCACATGCGTTGTCTTGTAGGGAGCGGGACGTCTTCCAGAAATTCTGGCAATGCTCTCGCGAGAAAGTTGTAATAGTACCTGCCATTTAATTGCCTAGGTAGCAGATACGGCCCAATTAAACAGTCCCCAACAACACCGACCCACACATTAACGAATAACGGCACTTGATGAGCGCTAGTAACTGTGGCATGTGTGTTATCCTCACTTCAAACATACGAACTGTTCCAGGTACCACTGCGAAAAGTGTGCTCTGGGTGGATAATCAACTCGTTCCAGGTTGTGGACACGCAGTAAATGAAATGGACGCAACAACTGCTCTCGAAGGACTGTTCTTACATTCGTCTGATTCGTCCCCATGTTGCGTGCAATTGCACGAGTGCTGATTGAAGGATCCCGCTCCACATGCTGCAAGACAGCTTCCTCAAATTGCAGCTTTCTTACCGTGCGACGGCGTCCCTGTCCAGGTAATCTGCTAAATGACCCGGTCTCACGCAGATATTGGTACACAGCAGCAATGGTCGTATGATGCGGGATACGGCGATTAGGATATTGTTGTTGATAAACCCGCTGTGCAGCTCATCCGTTGTGGTGCGCTACGTAGTACTCACTCCAGGTGCATCGCTCCATTAGTAAACAGAGACAGTGCACTACTACACTGGTGGAAAGCAGTTGCCTACAACAGAAGATCGTAATACGGCCTCTAACAACTGAAGAGCGTAATGCGGCCACCACCGGTTTAAATAATCCTCATAGGAAAAATGACATTAGGGAAAAATATTTGTTTTGACGTCCTCTGCAACCTCCCAGAGTTTTTCGGTTTAAATACTTTTCACCCTGTAATTGTATAAGTACACTCTAACACGTAGAAATCGACGCATCTCGAAGGAATTATCCGAATTGGGGCGGAGAGGGGGGGGGGGGGGGGGCGCAGTTGCTAGATGTGAAGTACATGTAGAGACAAACAAATGATTACAATTTCAGAAGAATTCTATGACCTATTCAAGAGAAAGATCTTCACAAATCGAGCAAGCCAACAAGCGTTGGCCCACCTCTGGCCCCTTACAAGGTTATTAGGCTTGGCAGTGGTTGATGAATTTTTTGGATGTCTTCTGAGGGATATCATGCCAAATTCAATTCAAGTGCCGCGTTAGATCGTCTAAATCTCCACATGGTTGGGGAGGCCCTGCCTATTATGCTCTAAACATTCTCAGTTGGGGAGAGATCCGATGACGCTGCTGGTCAAGGAAGGGTTTGGCAAGCACGAAGCCAAGTAATAGAAGCAATAAAAAAGGGCGTAGAAATTCGTCGACGTGTCGCAGTGCTGTAAAGATGCAGCAGATGACCAAAGGGGTCCTGCTATGAAAAGAAATAACACCCCAGACCATCAGTCTTCGTTGTCAGGCCGTACGGCGGTCGGTAGTCGGATTGATATGCCACCACTGTCTGGGACGTCTGCTGACGTCTTCATTGGTCATCGGGTCTCAGTTCGAAGCGAGATTCATTAATGAAAGCAGTTGTATTCCAGCCAATGAGATTCCAGGCTTAAGACCTAACTGTCGCCATCCATAAGGCCAGAAACCTGGAGTGGCGACCTGGGGTGCCTTTACTTTTCGTAACAGGTCCCCTTTGGTTTTCATCTGCAGCACCATTACAGCACAGCGGTACGTTGACGACATTATACGCCCCGTTTTGCTGCCTAACACCGTCTTGGTCTCCGGATCTCTCCCCAACTGAGAACGTGTGGAGCCGCGTAGGCAGGACCTTGCAACCAGCACAGGATTCTGAATATCTCACACGCCAATTGGACATAATTTGGCACGATATCGCTCAGGAGGACATTCAACAACTCTGACAATCAGTGCCAAGCCCAATAACAGCTTGCATAAGGGCCAGATATGGATCAACAAGTTATTGACTTGCTCAATTTCTGGAGCTCTTTCTCTTGAATAAGTCATTCAATTTTTCTGACACTAATCATTTGTTTGCATTATATCACGTCTATGGATTTCTGTCAAATTCGTGTAATTCATATGTGGTACATCGTTTCCTTGTCTTAGTCTGTGTATATAAGAAATTAGTCTACTGATCTTACTTAAATTTGAATATTACTTGCTTGTGTCAAAAAATTTGGTTTATTGTCTTTTATGAGTAAACGAAACCCACACCTCAATATATTTAAACGTTATGGATATACGCTCACTAGACAAAAGTTAGTCATCCCTAGAGAAATCATTATAAACATCATCTAATACAGTGTAATTCTACCGCTGGACTTGATAATCGCCTGGATTAGGTTACGAAAAGAGTGTATAAGGTTGTGCAGGCTTGTTGCATCCAGGTTAAGCCTCTCGCTAAGGATTTGATCTTGCAGTTCCGCCAATTGCGGGGAGCACATGTCGACGATTTAACCACTGTTCTAAAATGTTCCACAGATTATCTGTGGGATTCACGTTGCTGGCCAGTCGAGATGTAACGGGGTGGGGGAGAGGTCGGAAAACGAGTCACCGTTTCTTCTAGCCTGATGAACTCGGCTGTTATCGTCTTTAGGTGGCTGTCCGTGCAGCGGCCTTTTGAGAGGTGACAACTTCAAATATTCATTGCATGCATTCCCGTCGCAATGTTCTATCCCTAAAAACTGGGGATGGACCTTTATCCACTGCCTGCAGCAATTGCTAACGGGTTTGAAATCAAGTTTGATTCACAATCCGGTCCCTCTCAATCAGTATCTTTCCTCGATCACAATTTTGACGTCTTATTTCATGACCACTTATGTTACACCACGTCTTGTAGACAAATTAGAGAGTCCGCCGTGAAATACCCAGAAATACAGCGACTCCACAGTTTACCCGTGTGTCTGTACGATGTCCGCCTGAAACAGAAATGACTCACTGATCGATACTGCATTACGGTCACGTAGAGTAAGTATGTGAGTGGTTGAAAAAGTCACCCTATCACTGGGAAAAATGTAAAGGGCTAACGATTCATCTGTTGATGCAGTGGAGCGACTAATTTTTTTGTCAGTGATATTAATTCTGGTGGCCTATATGGGTTGCCTTCTTTTGGAACTAAGACTTTATTTCATAACCAACCGATTCACTATTTGTCACCTTGGGTATTATCAAGCTGCATCACTGAGAAAACTATAATGCATATAGCGTAATATTTTACACATATACTTTGGGGAAGGCGAGGGGGGGGGGGGGGGAAGGGGAACATATGATGGTTTCACTAATAAGTGTTTCGTGAAGTCCATAAAATAGGGGAAAAACACTACCCTTATGCTACTTTCACTTTGCCTTGAAAAAACACATTAAAATACATTAGTGTAACAATTAAAATGAAAACACGTATTGTGTGGGTAACGTCTTAAAATAAAACAGAATGGATGTCAATCAACTCAACAGGATGCCTGAATATGGTGCCTGTATTTACTGTGGTTGTGCAAGATCTTATTATGAGTCACAGCATGTTGTTTACTCCATATGGATGTGAGGAATATAGCATGTTAATATGCATTACAATATTGTACTGTGATACAGCTAGATATTCTCCAATGGGACGAAATTAGGTAATTATTGAACTGTGAAATAAAGTGTCTCTTTCAAAATGAATCAATAGCCTACGCAGCAAAATTACTTCCCTCAACAAATTTACAGCAGTTTTAGATCGATATATCTAAAAGTCTGCAAAAGACAAAAGACACATCATCATCCATCTATTGCCACTGAGAGGAGTCATTGTGTAAGTGCATGGGATGGCGTCTTCCATGCATATGTGTTGACTTCAACGTGCTGAAAGATACAGAGCTGACATTTTAACTAGGAATGGGGGAAGAAACTTTATTCTTCAGCGACGAAAATCCAAATGACAATTGGGGTTCGCTGTGAGCCAAACATGAGTGCCATAAAACTTCTCTTGACTGAACGGCACTACTAGAACGATTTTTCAGGTGAAAGACGTAACATGGTTTTCGGATGTGGTAGCATCGTTTGCCGTTCGTATCGACGACAGTCTCCTCTCGCCACCGAATGCGGGGTGGTGGTAGCAGCATAAAGAGTGGAGATCCCTGGTTACCACAAGTCACTTTCTATTCTAGCGCGGAAAAAGGAGCGAAGTGCGAGTGCGAAGCTAAGAGCGGCTCGCTATGGGGATAAGCCGGCGGCGGTGGTGGCGTCTGATGTGCCGTAAAGCCGGAAACGTCGCTTCTGCGCCGCAGCTCGGTCTCCCTGGGGATCCCCGAGCTCAGTGCGATCCCGCCAGTGCTGCCAACTCCGGGCGTGCGGCGCTGGCGGTGGCGACGCAGCGCAGCACAGCGCATATTCGGGGATCAGCGCCGCGCCGGATCACGGCCAGATTTCTACAGTTTACTTCATCCTGACCTGCCTCTACGTTTCTCTCTGCCGGCCAACTCCATGCCTAGGTGTGACACTGTCTGTCATGCATGCGGAGTTTGTTTCTACATTTAATAATAAGTATTTTTCTTTTTTTGTCGTAAAAAGTCCCTAACCAGCTGGAACTGGAGAGCAGTCATACGCCTTGTCAGTGGAATTTTGGTTTGAAACCCGACAGGAATTGCTGCAGTCAATGAATGCTGGTCCACCTGAACCAGTTTTCAAGAGAACACTGCATAGGGAATTGCTCACATTGGAAAAATTGAGTCAGTTACCTAGCAAAAATCCATCGCCCACAGCGTCACATGAGGCTGCACGTCTACCATGGGCCAAACAATACAGAAACTAAACAGTGGCTGACTGGAGGTGTGTCTGACAAGTCACAATTTGCCACTTTTTCAAGTTCAGCAAGTCACAGAGTGCATGGACAACCTGGGGTGTGTGGAGAGTGCATGGACAACCTGGGGTGTGTGGAGAGTTTAGTTGAGACTGCAGATAGTTCTAATTTCTAGCCAGAGAGAGTTCTGTGATTTGTTAGGGGTGTCTTTCGTACCATGAATGGGGTTCATTCAGATTATAGTGAACATGGATCAGTATTTTGTTTTATTATTCCCAATGACTAATCGTAGTCTTTTCTTCTACACCTTAAAGACTAATCTGCTATGTACTTACGTTCATAGTTTCACGAACATTGCACTGTCCAAAATCACCCCATCTTAATCCAACAGAAAATGTCTAGGACCGTTGCGAACTGTGGCTGAAAAGTAGCAACTAGCATCTACGCAATTTGATAGCTCTGTGGGCTCCAATAATCAACCAGCGGTTTCAGATGGATATGGCATACCTGAGGAGATTTTTAGACTCTCGTCCCGGCCAAAATAAATCTATTATCAAGCAGTAAGGCGGCGTAACACCATATTACCTCGATGGCTCTAATGGGTGACTAATTTTGTTTTGGTGCACCTACTTTTTGAGTTACTGAACAAATTCCTCTTTTGTGCACCCATAACACTATCCAAAATTAGCTGCTCTTCTCATCGTCGTTGTTTAACAGATATTTGAAGTACGCTGGTAATATCAGCTACCACTCTTAATAACTCCACCACACTACCCTGCTCTGTTCTCAAACGTTCAGCCTTGGCCCAATTTGCGAATATCTGCGTGATCAAAAAGAGATTTTCATCGCAGGAAAATGTGATCATCAATGTACATACTATAAATAAAAATGGAAGCTATGGGATGTACTTTCTACATAAATACTCTGAATTTGTCTATAAGGGCAAGTACTCATAAAAACGTCTCATTATATCGTGATATCTTGATTTCACATCAAACTTTTATTCTCCTGAATTGGTAGATGAGATTTGAAATTTCTGTAGACCTCTTGTGAGCAACTTGAGAATAGGGAAATAATACCTTAGCATGCTACTTGGATGGTTGGGTCTGTAGCTAAGGACGGATATGCCTGTTACAAAGCTCGTGCAACTCAGAGGCAAATGGCTACTGAAATAAGACATTGGTGTTGTCCATGCACCTCTGCCTCTTCTATTTGCTCGTCTCTCTACACTGCAATCCACGCTGGAATCCAAACTACCTCACCTGCAAAGGACAACGTGCACTCTAAATGATAGTCATTTGTTATGGTAAGATTCTTCACAGATTCTAATAGGAAAAGAACGCTGTACAGACAACGCAATTCACACTAGAATATGTTCGCACGTCATCAGTTCCGTAGCTTAAGTTCAGTACACAACAGATATGTTACGAAACTGACGCATTCCACATTCCTGTCGCTTTCGTTTTATGCAACCCGCAATGTTGTATCTGAGATTTTCACTTTCTCTCAATCGCTATGCACAACTACTAGTCCTACAGAGCAAAATGAACAGGACCTTTCTTGTAGGAAATGTAATGTATTTAAATTTCATACTGGGATACGTTTTCGCTGGAGGCCACGGGTTTAAAATTATTCAAGAAAAATTTACAAAATTGACCTTTAAACATATCGATACACTCGTCCCCTCACCACTCAGGATTTCTAGTATTTCGTGACACTTCCTCCTACAAAAACTTCCCACTATGGGAACTATTCAACGTTTTCGACATTTTTGGGTCTTCATTGACCAGCCTTTTTACCCCACCGCCTTAGTCCAGCACTTACAAATCGTAAAACTAACGTTTTAGTAAATTTTGTTCAGCAATTTTTTTAATTTTAACAGCATAATATAAACAGTTACTGTATTAGTTAGGCCTTTTGACTGTGAAATTACGGTGCTTGTAAGGTTTGTTTCGATCGAACGGTCAGTTTAATAAGTTCAACTTAATGTTTACGCAAGTCGTATTTTTTTTCATTACCTTCACGGGGACGTTTAAATTAACAGTGTTAACGAAACAGACGAATTTGCTGGTGGAATAGCAGTCCAGTCAAAACTGACCAAAAAAGGCTGTATACTGGGAATAGCTCGTGCAGTCCGAAATTTTTGTACAGTTATTGGAAGGAGTGACACGAACAACGTCCTAGAAATCTTGACTGGTTAGGGATTATTGTGAGGGTGGAGTTGTGTCTGAAGGTCACTTCGGTACGATTTTCTTGAATAACTCGAAAACCGTGGTCTCCAGCGAAAACATATCCCATTAAATTTCCTACAAAAAAAGATCCCACTCATTTTTTTTCCGTAGGACGAATAGTGTGCGCATAGCGAACGAGAGAAGAAAACTTTGCGCGTGGTCATATACAAGACTGCGGGTTTAACAAAATGGCAGCAGTAGTGGCAGCTGGATCACCCCACATGTGTATTGGTGGACGCCTCAATGGGTATCTACAGCACATTGATCCGAAAAGTCATTGTAATCAGTACACAATATCTGAACACTCCAGTTTACAGAGTGGTTCATTGTTGAGGGGGCTAAAATTTGTAAGCGATACGAAATCAATACTTGGCTTGTAAGAAACATTCCTCTTTCTCTCTTTTAATAACGTTCACTAATGCTTATTCCGCTGGCATTATAGTTAGGTAGTATTTCTGTTGTTTATGTAACTTTAATAGTTCTCTAGCTAATTTTCGTAATATGTGCTCAGAAAATCCATCGGAACTGACACACACATAGCTGCATGTCTGTTTCTTCGAGTGGACACATCGTCTAGCGTTATGGTGTGATTTCTCAAAAGTTTGCCTCTAAGTTCAAATGATTCAAATGGCACTCGGCACTATGGGACTTAACATCTGAGGTCATCAGTCCCCTAGAACTTAGAACTACTTAAACCTAACTAACCTAAGGACAGCACCTACATCCATGCCCGAGGCAGGATTCGAACCTACGATCGTAGCGGTCGCGCGGTTCCAGACTGAAGCACCTAGAACCGCTCGGCCACTGTGGCCGGCTTGCCTCCAAGTAGAATGTACTATGTCTTGTTTTATTTTCGAATACTGCTCTCTTTTGCTGTGAACACCACGTGTGAATAAAATGGAGTGCACAGGAAGCGCGGATCTCGAACTTTTGTCTGGAACCTTGGGATACAATCAACATGACGTAATCAGCACATACAACGGCAGTGTAGATGAATAAGCTCTTTTGAAGCGCCTTCGAAAGCTGTTCGACAGTGAATTTCCAAAACTATGGGGCCATACACTGAACCTTGTGGGCAACCTTTCCAGATCTTCTTTGTAATTTTGTCTTTGTTTGTTTCCCACTGTGCTTTTCTCTGCCTTGAAACTAGGCCATGAAACTACTGTAGAAGAATCTAGCATCATTCATTTCCGTCAGCTGAGTAAACAGGGCATCCCACGATAAATTTTCGATAATTGTCATGGTCAAAAAATGGTTCAAATGGCTCAGAGCACTATGGGACTTAACATCTGAGATCATCAGACCCCTAGAACTTAGAACTACTTAAACCCAACTAAGGACATCATACAAATCCATGCCCGAGGCACGATTCGAACCTGCGACCGTAGCTGTCACGCGGTTCCAGACTGTAGCGCCTAGAACCGCTCGGCCACTCCAGCCGGCTTGTCATGGTCCCAACCACATTTTATGTCATTACAAGAGTAATGACATAATTGGTCGCATCATTTATAGTCCTGCATTTATTGAATCGGAGCTGACGCAGTCCACACAACTGTCTATGACTTTGTAAGTTGTGTCGTGTATGTCTGAAGACAAGACGGGAGACGACGGTGGGCAGGCGGCGCGCTGGCGCCGGCCCGTCGGGCGCCCACCACCTGCCAGGTGAGGCAGCCAATCGATGTCGGCCCTCGGCCCTCGGCCACGCCAGGCCAGGCCGCCTAGCAACGTCAATAACAAGTGGCTGTTGTAGCAACGGCGCCCGCGCATCGATTCACGTGGCCGCGGCCGCGACCGCCTGGCGCCGAAAGCATCGCGCGGCACCGACGGGCACCGCCTGACACGTCACTACTGGCCAACCTCAGACACAAAGCATCGCATTGCACTCAAGAACCTGACTCCTACCTCCGCAGTAGTTGTCTTGACGTCCACAGCGTTCACACGCCACTAAAACAAGCATTTAGCTTGGATATTACTAATTTTGGGATGTTCCTCAAGGATCTATATTAAGGCCACTCTTTTTTGTAATATTAAAGCATCGCAATTTGGTGAAACGCAGGACTCCCATCGATGGAGTAGTTTCCTTGACTTCAGTAGGGTTCATATACCAAGAAATTCTGCACCTAACTGGACTATTTGCCATTTCAGGTTTTCCTCACAGATCAGTACTAAGGCCACTTCTTTTTACTGTATATATTGTTTTGATCGTGAACCATTATCCTTTGACGCACTCTCACCTGGCTCAGAACCCATTGCCATAAAACGTAACGTTGCGATGAATAAAGGACTACTGTCTCTGACATTGGTGAATACTCAGTATTGTAGAACACTCAGGATAATGTCGTTTATTGAAACTGAACTACACTTCTCGAACAATCACTATATACACACAAAACCAAATAACTTGTAGACGCCCATTCAACAAGAGCATCAGTGATGTCCATCGAGGCTGGTCCTAGCTCGGCGAGGAACTGGCTGTACTGCTGCTGCACTGGCCTTATAAAGCCGGCGGAGTGCACCAACTTTCTCTGTATTTGTGAGACGACGTCTGCAGAAAAAGGTTCGCATTAGTCTCTAGCAAGTTCTGTTTGTTTTGAAGAATTATTTTCCTCTTGGTTGCGCCTGCAAGTGCTAGTGTATGTTATATGGTACACAGGGGTGTCTTGAGTGTAGTCTGCGTGGCAGGGGCCGTTTGTGGTAGACATAACAGACGTAGTTGCCTTAGCTTCCTTAGGGTTTGTGTAAGTAGTAACATGTGGTGTTCCTCACAGATCCGTACTGAGTCCACTTCTTTTTATTTTTCTCCTGAACATAACGCCCTTGACGCATGTCCCGATTCCTGTTGCTTCTCAGCTATCCTCAACATTTCTGAACATATTGGCCACGAAGCACTAGTTGTCATCTTTGAGATACTTGGGAGAAACAGACATGACGCAGCTAATCCATCTGGTAGGCATGATATATGAGACAGGAAAAATATCCTCAGCCTTAGAGGAGTGTGTAAAATAACATCAAATTTCAAATAAGTCAGGCACTGACTGGTGTGAATGTTAGAGAATCATCAGTTTACAATTTAACAAGGTATGACTGTGAAATACTTACTTGAATTATTTAAACAAGAGTGGAAAAACTGGCAGAAGCTGACCTAGGAGAAGATTAGCTTGGGTTCTGAAGAAATGCAGAAACAGGCGGGCTGTAGTGACCTTCAGACACAACTCCACCCTCACACCAATCCTTAACCAGTCAAGATTTCTAGGATGTTGTTCACGTCACTCCTTCCAACCACTGTACAAAAATTTCGGACTACACGAGCTATTCCCGTATTCAGCCTTTTTGATCAGTTTTGATTGGACTGCTATTTCACCAGAAAATTCGGCTATTTCGTTAACACTGTTAATTTAAACGTCCCCGTGAAGGTAATGAAAGAAAAACGACTTGCGTAAACCTTATGTTAAAATTTACTACACTGACAGTTCAATCGAAACAAACCTTACAAGCACCGTAGTTTCGTAGTCAAAAGGCCTAACGAACACTGTAACTTTATTTTATGCTGTTAAAATTCAAAAAAATTGTTTAGAAAAATATACTGAAACGTTAGTTTTACAATTTGTAACTGCTCGACTAAGCCTGTGGCGTAGTAAGGGTAGTGAATGAAGACCCAAAAAGGTCGAAAACTTGGAATAGTTCCCATAGTGAGAAGTTTTTGTAGGAGGATGTATCACGAAATACTAGAAATCCTGAATGGTGAGGAGTAGAGTGTAACGGTGTGTTTGAAGGTCAATTTAGTACATTTTTCCTGAATAACTCGAAAACAATGCCTCCAGCGCAAACGTATCCCAGAATGAAATTTAAATACATTACATTTCCTACAAGAAAGTCATGCTCATTTTGCATGTAGGACTATTTGTTGCGCGTGGTGAGTGAGAGAATGTGAAAATCTCAAACACAACATTGGGGGTTGCATAAAACGACAGCGGTAGAAATGTGGAATGCATCAGTTTGGTAACATATTTGTCATGTGCTGAACTTAAGCTACGGAACTGATGACGTGTGAACATTTTCTAATGTGAATTGTGCTGCCGGAACAGCGTTCTTTCCCTATTAGAATCTGTGTAGAATCTTACCGTAATAAATGATTATCATTTAGAGTGCACGTTATCCTTTGCAGTAGAGACCGTTTGGATTCCTGGACTGCAGTGTACAGAGAGAATGAGCAAATAGAAGAGGTAGATATGCGTGGACAACACCAAGGTGTTATTTCAGTAGCCACTTGCCTCTGAGGTGCACGAGCTTTTTAACAGAAGACAGGTTAAACAAAGGCAAACTCACGTTTACAGCTTTCAGCTTTTGTAGATTTAGCGAAGCGTTAAAAAATGGTTACTGGAATACAGTCTTCGAAATTTTAAAGTATGCGGGGGAACATACAGCGAGCGAACCATTACGTACGACTTGTACAGAAAACGGAAAAGCAGTAAGACGGACTTTTAGCCTGTTCTCCGAGTTACTTAATTTTTACATAGAGCTCGCAGTGAAGGAATACCAGGAATAAATATAGAAAAGTAATTAAACTGCAGGGCGAAGGAATGAAACCTTTCACATTTGGCGATGACACTGGTATTCTGTCGGAGACAGCAAGGAAGAGCATTTAAACGGTATAGATAGTGTCTTCAAAAGAGGATTATAAGATGAACGCCGACAATTATAACGAGAGTAATCGAGTGGAGTAGAATTAAATCAGGCGATGCTGACTGAATTAGATTAGGAAACGAGACACTAAAAGTAATGGATGAGTTGTGACTAGCATCGGTTTCTAAAAACTTCCGACATTAGGTAAGATGCCACTGACAACTCTTTGTAGTCCCACACATTTCATCTCGAACCTCGACAAGAAAAAGATCCGTAGGCTCGAGGAGCTGAAATTACGTATATAACGGTGAGTTTGCTGTCAGAATAAAAGAATAGAAAAAATCGGAATATCATGTTAAAAAAGTATGGTGACTGGTGGAGTGATATTCTTCGACGGACGAGGCAATTGGAAACTCTATATTTGCAGAGTAGTGGTGGAACCGATGGAATACTACCGTATAGTTGCCCAGATCATCAACGAACTCCAGCCGTGGTTTATTCTTGTGACGTAAATTCGACTAGGAGTTCATAACAGTGTTAAACAATATTCATCCGGCCAGATGACTTTCTTCTTTCCCGTCACTTTCCTTTTCAATGACCGTCTGTCACGATCACTCACCACTCTTTCTCAAGCGTTGTGACTTAGCGGATGTTGTTTTTTATGTTACTTATAATCCGTCTTGATTGCAAAAATGTTTATTCACATGACCGGTTTCGGTTCCTCTAGAACCATCTTCAGATCTGCAATTTCGGTTACAGGAGTAACCCGTCCACACACAGCACCCTTCACATGCTGCGTCTAATTTAATGTGGGCGGGTTACTCCTGTAACCGAAATTGCAGATCTGAAGATGGTTCTAGAGGAACCGAAACCGGTCATGTGAATAAACATTTTTACAATCAAGACGGATTATAAGTAACATAACCAGTGATTGGGGTATCCCTTCAGACATTGTCTGTTTTTGCAAATATATTGTTTTTTCAGCGGGATAGACTTAATACGGTGCCATGTGGAAGAGCAAACACTTCGGCTATCTTGGTTACGGAAGTACCCACCAACCGAGCACCAACAAGTTGCCCACCTCAGAATTGTCTTCGCTCCGACATAATGCAATAACACAACCAGCAGGCTTGGCTAGCGTATGCAGTTATGAGCAAGCATGCGTTTCTCCCGGTATTTCCACACTTTTGTTAAACCTTTGTACATACTCAGCAGGCTACTATACGGTGCATGGCGGAGGGTACCTAGTACCACCATTAATCATTCCATTTCATGTTCCACTCGCAAATGAAGCGAGGGAAAGTCGTCTGTGTGTATGCCTCCTTACGAGCCTTATGTCTCCTTTCTTGTCTTCGAGGTCCTTGCGCGAAATGCACATTGACGGCACTAGAATCGTTATGCACTCGGCTGCAAATGACGGTTCTCTAGATTTTCTCGTGTTTCGCAGAAAGAACGTCTTTTTTTCTTCAAGAGGTTACTGTTACCTGTTTAGTTCACCCTCGTCTTCAGTTCTCACGTATCAACGTGCAAAGTGTGATAGCCTTCCGCTTGTAACAGTACTGTAGTGCACAGTATTATTGCTCCCTTCTCCCTGTTTGTTGGGGGAAAATAGTAAGACGCAGTCATGCTGTGGAGACTTCAGTTTGCTTTGCGTGTACATGCACGTGCTCATAAAATTCTTGACTGCATATGTATCCAAGTGCAAATAATTTTCCTAGACTGACTGCGTCTCCTCAACACATGGTAAAATTTTACTGATCCATTACTGCTTCTAAACACATCCCATGTATATTTCCTCTACACGTAAGATTTCCAATGCGCTGAAGGGCAAACAAGAACTGGTGGGGAGGGGGGAGGAGGGAATAATTTGTGACAAATGACCCGATACAAGAGGCCATATTGGTGCAATTTGTACCCAGCAGGTATTAGCAGCACGCACCGTAGCCTGCTGTCGTAATATTCGAGACCAGAGCCGCCTAACCGTTACACCCCAATTACGCAGTCGGAGCATTCGTTGCCGCACCTGTTCCATTCGGCCGTAACGATTTCCCGTTAACGGCAAGCACGCGATACGCCGATTATTGCTACCGCTCCAATTTGGCGGTTTCCCTAGCGGTGACGTAGGGAAGCTGAAGTTGCCTTTAGCCTACAGAACAAGCCTTCCCTGCTTGCCCTTTCACCAGATAGTAGGATCTCAAAACAAGAAATCAAGTGACAATGAGCACTGGAAAGACGCTGGAGCTACATTTAGAAGAGCGGGGGTGCAAATTCCCCTCCAACCATCCACATTTACACATTTCCGTGTTTATCACATATCACTTGAGCCAAACGCCTGGATGGTTCCCAATCCAAGCTTCTTTTTTTTTTTTTTTTTTTTTTTTTTTTTAATCTTATGGGACTTAACTGCTAAGGTCATCAGCCCCTAAAGTTACACACTACTTAAATTATCCTAAGGACAAACACACACACCCATGCCCGAGGGAGGTCTCGAACCTTCGCCGGGACCAGCCGCACAGTCCATGACTGCAGCGCCTTAGACTGCACGGCTAATCCCTCGCGGCAATCGAAGCTTTTCATCCGTCTCTATTGACTATGTAGTCGGAGAGACGTTATGCAATAACCACCAAAAATAAAAATATAAACAGTAGTTTTGCGTACTCACTTCCTTCCTGGAGACAGCGTGGTGGCATAGGCATGATAGCAGGCATGGGAACACACTTCTGCTACCCACTCTTGAATAGCGTTAATGTGTTTTGGACCCACATCCGGTCCATATGAAGAAGGAGAGTGAAGAAAAGGTAGTTTACTGCTTATAGGGCCATAATCCGATGATTCATTGAGTTTCGGTGTGTTATGTAATTCCTCGAAGTAATTTATACTGGACTCTTCGTGCCACAAATACAAAATTACTCTGTTGCCTTCAGCGCATGTAAAGGCTAAACAAAGTGGGACGGTGATATTTCCAGGGCACTTTCTTTCAACGACCGCTATGCTTAGCACGACGGTGAAAATGGGCGTTCGACCGTCCAAGTGTAGGTTTTCCGGTATTTCCTTAAACTGCTCCGGGAAAATGCCGTGATGGTTCCTCTGAAAGCGCAGGGCTATCTCCTTCCACGTTCTTGACACAATCAGAGCTTGAACTCCGTCTCTAATGACTTCTTTGTCGATGGAACGTTAAATCGTAACCATCTTTCCTTTTTTATCTTTCAACGTGGATGTAAAGTAAGTGTCCTATGGCATTGTTCGCTGGGATATCTAGACGATTAGGTTCAGCCGTCGAATCAGGGAGGGTACTCTCACTTCGCACACAACGATCTCTTCCCTCGCGGTGTGTGTAGGGAGCAGGTGATTCTAATGGATGTCTGTTGGTGTATCATGTTTGTGTTGTATGATACCGAAGAAAGAAAGAGGTTGAGGGCCGGTGCCGACATTTAGACTATCTACGTGACCAGACAAGGAATGTGATGCATGAGACACCGCGGAGAGGTTTCGATTTTACTCGAGAAAATTGCCGAAAAGTCTGGTCATCAGAAAATGTACGTCGAGCGGGATTAGCCGAGCGGTCTCAGGTGCTGCAGTCATGGACTGTGCAGCTGGTCCCGGCGGAGGTTCGAGTCCTCCCTCGGGCATGGGTGTGAGTGTTTGTGTGTGTGTTTGTCCTTAAGATAATTTAGGTTAAGTAATGTTTAAGCTTAGGGACTGATGACCTTAGCAGTTAAGTCTCATAAGATTTCACACATATTAGAACATTTTAGAAATTGTAAGCCCTTACTGGCGAAAAACTGGCCGTGAAAACTCCTCCAGAGGAGAGGAGCGCTCCCCTGCTTTGAAATATTCTAAACGCTACTGCAGTACTTAACTAGAACACTGTAGTTTTACACCAGTTGCGGCACTGACATCGAGAAAAGGTTTTTGATTTGATATGTGTTGTGTGCATAGTTCCGCGTAGTCAGCGCGTACACAACTTTCCCACTAGAGCGCGCCCCGCTAAGCACATCAGCGCAGGCGCAGCCCTCGTCCGTCTCCGCTCTACGAGATGGCGCTGCCATAAAGACGGACCAAATTCTGCTTCCGCCGATCCGCGTATTACTCGTAATATGTAACGCAGCCAATGAGATTGCTGCTAACGTAGAACCTTTTCTCCTCGCGGATCACACTCGCGCAGTGATACCTGATCGCGTGAGGTATTATAACGAGTGTACAGACCTCCGATTTGTCAGTCTGCATTAGTCTATAGTCAAGTTTCAGTCTGCGTCTAATAAAATTACCATATTCTTGTACATAACCATGAAGATAAATGAATAGACACTTTGTCAAGTAACAGAGATATGTGAGAATAAGATTAACGTACCGAGACCAAAGGAACTTCAGATTGTCAACTGTAAACAGCATCCAGAATCAAGTTACGTAATGTCCATGATTTTTATTATTTTAATAAATGTGTGTGAAAATTAATCAAGTTCTGTTTAAAGTTGGTCACCGTCAATCTGCTACTCTAAGCGTGCAAGTGGCATTTCTATCGTCTGACCTAACGGCAGAAGGTAAACACGCCACGATAAGAAGCCGGCCGCGGTGGTCTAGCGGTTCTATGCGCTCAGTCCGGAGCCGCGCGACTGCTACGGTCGCAGGTTCGAATCCTGCCTCGGGCATGGATGTGTGTGATGTCTTTCGGTTAGTTAGGTTTAAGTAGTTCTACGTTCTAGGGGACTGATGACCATAGATGTTAAGTCCCATAGTGCTCCGAGCCATTTTTTTGAACCACGATAAGACCACGAGACATATTGCTGACACTCGCTTACTTCGTTAGAGCGACAAGTCAAATAATCTGATGGTGTGTGTACCGAAGGTCTTACAGTACGCACACCACAATATAATATTGCACTACTGTTAGATTGTAACTTTTCAATTGGAGACTCATAGCAGTCTGATGTAATAAAATATAAACGGTGCACAGACTTCCTCAGACGTCTTCCCAATGCCGCTTCTGACTCTTCTATTTGAATTCTGCCTTGCTGTTAATCATGGCTGCTCCGCTGTCTATTTGCACCAAAGAAGAGCAACGTTCAGTGATCCGTTTCTTGCGGTCGGAAGGCGTATCAGGGGCTGAAATTCATCGAAGACTTTCGGTACAGTACGGGAACAGTGTTTTGCCACAACTGAGTGTCTACGAATGGACTGAAAAATTCCGAAATGGTGGCACAAGTGTTACGCGCGATGAAGGAGCCGGACGACCGTTTACCGCTACAAATGAAGTAATCATTGAGCATTCGCGTGAAATGATTCTCTTAGACAGACGATTAACTATTGACGAAGTGGCACATCGTCTGCAAATTAGTCACTGTTCTGCCTACGAAATCATCCACAACAGACTTGGGTTTCATAAAGTTTGTGCAAGATGGGTCCCATAACACCTCACACAGTTGCATAAACAAACGCGCTTGGACATGCGCAAAAAACCTTCGAATCGCTATGGCAACAAAGGGGACAACTTCTTAGACAGGATCATTACTGGTGACGAAACATGGTTCCATCATTACGAGCCGGAGAGTAAATGGCGGAGTATGGAATGGAAACATCCAAATTCGCCATGCGAGGAAAAGTTCAAGACCCAACCGTCAGCAGGAAAACTGACGCTTACGGTTTTTTTGTGACGCACAAGATCCACAAGGGGCACAACAATAAACAGTGTACGTTACAGTGAGATGCTTACTGCCAGGCTAAAGCCTGCAATTCGAAGCAAACGCCGAGGATTGCTGTCAAAAGGTGTTGTATTGTTGCACGACAATGCCCGTCCGCATACTGCTGCCACTGGCGAAACGCTCCAGAAACTCAAATTTGAAGTACTGGATCATTCTCCATATAGTTCCGATCTTGCCCCTTGTTTGGCAAAATCAGATAGGCATTAAGGGGCCGTCGAATTGCCTCGAACGAAGTAGTGAAAGAAACGGTGCATTCCTGACTCGCAGCTCAACCGAGAACCTTCTTTTATGAGGGCATCAGGAAGCTTGTACAACGATGGACCAAGTGCGTTGAAACGCAAGGAGACTATGTCGAAAAATAATGTTCTTGTAAGTTTCCTATTTGATTACAATAAAATTTTATAATTAGTTTGCGGATAATAATTGAATTACCCTCGTATTATCCGGTCATTTTAGCATGTCGAGGGGTAGACTGATCGTGGGTAGTTAAAATGTCTGTCTCTTCATACAGTGCTCTGCAGACATCCACGCTTGTCTAAAGGAGCACTGCATCAAACTATACAGACACTGTCAGATACAGACATAGCCTAATGTATTTCATGCCAGGGCGAAGGCAGCCTGACGGGAAAATTAAATGTCACCCTGCGTGGGAAGCACATAACTGTGCGAGCGTTATGGGCAGCGGACACTGGGACATATGGAGGTTAGGGTCGGTCCTGGAGGCATGCTCGTACAGCCGAAGTGGTTAAGGCGACTTCTCACGACAAGCGGGTATTCCGGGTTCGAGTCGCGGTCCGGTACAGATTTTCATATGTTGAAACAGTTGACATCAGTGAATAGTCGCAGGATGTGAAACTGTGTCGTAATAATACCGATAGGGCCGCAGTGTTATGCTTGCACAGTAGGTGAAATCTCCTGTAGTTCCTCAGTAATGACAAAAATGGTTCAAATCAAATGTTCAAATGTGTGTGAAATCTTATGGGACTTAACTGCTAAGGTCATCAATCCTCTAAGCTTACACACTACTTAACATAAATTATCCTAAGGACAAACACACACACTCATGCCCGAGGGAGGACTCGAACCTCCGCCGGGACCAGCCGCAAAAAATGGTTCAAATGGCTCTAAGCACTATGGGACATAGCATCTGAAGTCATCAGTCCCCTAGACTTAGAACTACTTAAACCTAACTAACGTAAGGCTCAAATGGTTCAAATGGCTCTGAGCATTATGGGACGTAACATCCGTGGTCATCAGTCCCCTAGAACTTAGAACTACTTAAACCTAACTAACCTAAGGACATCACACACATCCATGCCCGAGGCAGGATTCGAACCTGCGACCGTAGCAACTAACGTAAGGACATCACACACAACCATGACCGAAGCAGGATTCGAACCTGCGACCGTAGCATCAGTGCGGTTGCGGACGGAAGCGCCTAGAACCGCCTGGTCACAGTAATGACAATACCCTCGCTTCCTTTCCTGTCAATGTGCATGTAACTATCTACAGTAGTCGAAAAGAACACAATCAACGGAAAGATGTATGCCAGTAGAGGAAGTGTTAGTTTTTGCTGCGGACCCAAACCTCTTGTTCTCTACCATCCCCATCACTCTCCTCCTTTCCCTGTTTCGTACACCAACACCTGCGATACATTGCTGTGCCTTTGTGCGGGCGTGTTTGTTGCGCGCGCGTTTGTGTGTGTGCCTTTGTGTTTGTTCGTTCGTTGAACTTTTTGTGTTGCGATCGACATCCCGGCTGGCGCCGAAAGAGCGGGTCGCGCGCAGTCGCCCTGGGATTTGGCCGATACAAATTACCCGCGACAGCGTCACGTTAATTAATCTCTTGTAATTAATACACGCGGCGCGGGACACTAACTGCGGACCAGAGCGGGGAGTAGCGAGTGGTGGGCGGCATTGGGAGGAGGAGAACAGAACGGAACAGAACAGGTGGAGGAGCTGCGGCTGTCATTGACACAGACACTGCACCCAATACACAACATTCGACGCGTAGGCCTCATACACACACATACACACACACACACACACACACACACACACACACACGCGAGCACGAGCGCGCGCGCTCTGATATGATGCCACAGATGCTTGCTCGGGCTAGAGATGACGCTGCATGCCAACATATTGAACATTCTAGCTTTCTTTTATTACTTGAAAACTCCGGTATATGCTATAAAATCCGTATTCACTGCTTTTCATTTGATTCAGCCCACATAAAGTAATTGTGACGCATTTCCTTCTCCATGACAACTCTCGGCCGCACACTGCAGGGGTAATGAATGAAGACTCTCCTGCAGCGTTTTTTAAAAAAAATGGTTCAAATGGTTCTAAGTACCACGGGACTTAACATCTGAGGCCATCAGTCCCCTAGACATAGAACTGCTTAAACCTAACTAATTTAAGGACATCACACGCGTCCATGCCCGAGGCAGGATTCGAACCTGCGACCGTAGCAGCAGCGCGGTTCCAAACTGAAGCGCTTAGAACCACTCGGCCACAATGGCCGGCGCAGCGTTTTCAATGGGGAGTGTTTCATCATCCACCATACAACCTGGACTTGGCTCGCTCTGAGTTTCTTCTCTGCTCACATGAACCGGTGGTTCCGAGGACAACATTTTGGCACAGACAAAAATGTTCAAATGTGTGTGAAATCTTATGGGACTTAACTGCTAAGGTCATCAGTCCCTAAGCTTACACACAACCTAACCTAAATTATCCTAAGGAAAAAACACTCACACATGCCCGAGGGAGGACTCGAACCTCCGCCGGGACCAGCCGCACACAAACAAAGAGCTGCAGACAGACGTAGAGAAATGGCGGTAAGAATAGGCGGCTGCCGTCGAAGGCGAGGGTAATGGAAAATTGGTACAACATGCAACTTCGCGGTTTCTAGAGGTCCGTCCTACAGAAATAATGTACACTTGCCTTGCGGTGATCCTTCTTCTGCAGTCTGACCCGAACGCCTTCCCTGTCAAAAGCGAATAATGGACTTCTACTGAAAAAGCTGTAGTAGAACCATTAGCTTTATATGAATTCAGCGATTGCAATAAAGGTTTTCAGGATCAGGTTAGCCAAGCCATCGATTCAAAGGTAGCTTGTGAGTGAAAATTTCGATATATTGGGACTTGTTTGATAACAAAAGCACTGTCAAGTCCGTGCTAATCTTTAGTTCCAGCTTCAACACACATAATCAGAGTCACTTGTAATAACTTATATGTCAAATCGATCCTAATACCAGAAAGGGTTACAGAACTGGTTACCTGTGATACTGTGCTCACTCAAATATTATACAGTTTGACCTGTACGAACGTTCAGTATGCGGTCACATCTTGCATAACTTGCAGGTTTTTGTAATTCAACAGTCACTGTTTACATATTAAATTCGGAATTTCACGCGTTCGACTTTTTCACGCTTCCGCGTCCACTTTTTTGCACTTCACGGTCAAGTTTTAACCATCATTCCGTAAAATTTTCACATCTATTCAGGGCTCCTTATATCCACTTTGGAACATAACCGTGGATGAGATCCCAACTGACTTAGGCTTCAAAAAGCAATTGTCTTAGCCGACAAAAGACACGCAAACGTATACTGTCCTCTGACTGGCTGATACATATCATAACCAATCTAATACTAATATTGAAACGCGTAATCCCGCGTCTTTTACTTTTTACTTTTGACCAGTCACAACTTAACACAGTTTTTAAGAACAGTTCTTCCTTAAATGATAAAGTGATCGGTATCTTGTATCCAAGTCCTATAAACACGATAGTTGCACTTTACAATTTCCCCTGAGTATAATTCACTTTCTGTGTACACAGCTATCACATTAACATTCAATCAGTTAATAAACATGACAATATTTATTTATTTAATACTTCGCATTTATTTACTACTATCTTTCATACTAATAATCAAACAAATTAGCAATAATTAATGAAAGACGCAATGATCACAGTAAATACAGTTTTGTTTCGAAAATATTATATGTTTTAAGTACGTTGTTGTTGTTGTGGTCTTGTCCTGAGACTGGTTTGATGCACCTCTCCATGTTACTCTATCCTGTGCAAGCTGCTTCATCTCCCAGTACGTGCTGCAGCCTACATCCTTCTGAATCTGCTTAGTGTATTCATCTCTTGGTCTCCCTCTACGATTTTTACCCTCCACACTGCCCTCCAGTACCAAATTGGTCATCCCTTGATGCCTCAGAACATGTCCTACCAACCGATCCCTTCTTTTAGTCAAGTTGTGCCACAAACTCCTCTTCTCCCCAATTTTATTCAATACCTCCTTATTAGTTATGTGATCTACCCATCTAATCTTCAGCATTCTTCTGTAGCACCACATTTAGAAAGCTTCTATTGTCTTCTTGTCCAGACTACTTACCGTCCATGTTCCACTTCCATACATGGCTACACTCCATACAAATACTTTCAGAAACGACTTCCTGACACTTAAATCTATACTCGATGTTAACAAATCTCTCTTCTTCAGAAACGCTTTCCTTGCCATTGCCAGTCTACATCCTCTCTACTTCGACCATCATCAGTTATTTTGCTCCCCAAATAGCAAAACTCCTTTACTACTTTAAGTGTCTTATTTCCTAATCTAATTCCCTCAGCATCACCCGACTTAATTCGACTACATTCCATTATCCTCGTTTTGCTTTTGTTGATGTTCATCATATATCCTCCTTTCAAGACACTGTCCATTCCGTCCAACTGCTCTCCTAAGTCCTTTGCTGTCTCTGACAGAATTACAATGTCATCGGCGAACCTTAAAGTTTTTATTTCTTCTGCCTGGATTTTAATACATACTCCGAATTTTTCTTTTGTTTCCTTTACTGCTTGCTCAATACACAGATTGAATAACATCGGGGAGAGGCTACAACCCCGTCTCACTCCCTTCCCAACCACTGTTTCCCTTTCATGCCCCTCGACTCTTACAACTGCCATCTGGTTTCTGTACAAATTATAAATAGCCTTTCGCTCCCTGTATTTTACCCCTGCCACCTTCAGAATTTCAAAGAGAGTATTCCAGTCAACATTGTCAAAAGCTTTCTCTAAGTCTACAAATGCTAGAAACGTAGGTTTGCCTTTTCTTAATCTTTCTTCTAAGATAAGTCGTAGGGTCAGTATTCCCTCACGTGTTCCAATTTTTCTACGTAATCCAAACTGATCTTCCCCGAGCTCGGTTTCTACCAGTTTTTCCATTCGTCTATAAAGAATTCGCGTTAGTATTTTGCAGCCGTGATTTGTTAAACTGATAGTTCGGTAATTTTCACATGTGTCAACACCTGCTTTCTTTGGGATTGGAATTATTATATTCTTCATGATTTGAGTACGTATTATTTAATAATCCCTAAGGTGCTGACACCTTTCGGCCACAGTCGTAACTACTTGCGACTACTGTTGGATCAGAACGTACATCTGTCATGCGAGAAACATGACTCATTGTATGTATCTGCTCGCTTCCGTATAGTTACATTGGAGCGATACAAGGCGCTACGACAAATATCAATGAGGCGACTATGTAGAGAACTAGCTAGAAGATATAGCCAGCTGTTTCAAATAAAATAGTTTTGATTTTCGCTATAGTTTCCATTTCGCGATTGATCCGATTTTACTTTCCGAATTGCCCTCGTACTATCAAGTGGTTTAGCGTGTGGTGAAATGTCATAATAAAAGCTGACGATGCCTGACTGGATGTAACAGGAGGCTTGGTGGCCCTAATATTGCCAGGAAAAATAAATTCAGAAACAAATAAATAAATAAAATGGAGGCTACGGACGAGACTACTTGGCAACGAGCGCCGTGGCGACCGCAGAGGGCGTGGCGGCGGCTGTGCGCGGCGGCCCGTGCCGTGGCGTGGCTCTGGGCCGACGCCCTTCCTTCCTGCCCCCCCTACCCCCCTACCCCACCCCCCACGCCACCCCCTAATTGCGCCGCCTCGCGGACCCCGCCCTTCGGCTGACGTCGGCGCGTGACGTGAGCTACCTTGGCTGGGCATCCACCGCGTCCCTGCGCCGCCGTCACAGTCGCCGGACGATCTACACTCTGCACTCTACACCAGCGGGTGGTTACAGGGCGGCACTAGCCTTGACATAGTACGGCTCCGGTCGAGTTGGCAATGCTGCACCCATGCAGTCAACATTGGGTTCCAAAAGGGTTGCTCGACTGAGAATGCTAGTCATATCGAAACCGTAATTCCCCTATAGATGGTGCTAGTCGTCAATGTAGCGCCCGTGAGACCTAGAGAGCCTGTATAGGGAGAGAGTGGCCAACCGGACGATACGGCGGCCATTTTTCTGCCAAACTGCGGGCGGCACTTTTGAATGGCCAGTAGTGGAGTAGTGGAGTACACACTCACCGAATCAAAAGCACACGACAATATGGAGAATTCATTCGTTAAATGCCTTTCTTTACACCTATAATATACTCATAGTAGCCTACTACGTACAGCACAGGAATATTTGATACAGTGGCTGTAAAAATTATTCGTTACTTGCATTTATCTCCTCAAAAGTTCGTTTACTAGACATATTGCAATGAAAGTAACGCAAATAAAAAAATATAGTTTATATCATTTGTTTTGTATCGGAAGTGCATAACGCTAAAGATTTAACGTGCCTGCATTACGTCAGATGAATGAAAGTCGTAAGCAGTTGTTTACTTGTTCCGCGCGGGATTAGCCGAGCGGTCTCATGGCGCTGCAGTCACGGACTGTGCGGCTGGTTCCGGCGGAAGTTCGAGTTCTCCCGCGGGCATGGGTGTGTGTGTTTGTCCTTAGGATAATTTAGGTTAACTAGTGTGTAAGCTTAGGGGCTGATGACCTTCGCAGTTAAATCCCATAATTTCACACACATTTGAATATTTTTTTGTTTACTTGTGACATGCAAAAAGTGTAAGACGTATTTGTACTTCTTGTCACGTCTTCAAACTTTTTGCATGTCACAAGTAAACAATTGCTTACGACTTTCTTATATATATATATATATATATATATATATATATATATATATATACTGAATTCCTCTCATAGATAACAAACGAAAAAGATTTAAAAAATCAGGTAATGTTAAATGTAGGCTACTGTAATAACGACCAAATATAACAAGAAAACTACCGTATCCCTTTTACCCCACAGTAAGAAGACCTATTAAAAACTGTCTTCAAGAGTACCTACAATTACTTACTACGAATAATGTTTCAGCAACCACGACAACTGCAGAAAACGTGCTTACAACTTCCCTGCGTCAACAGTCAGGCAATAATACTGAAACCAGAATAATTCCTAGTGTTCTGATTCGGAACGAAATAAAGTTTGACGCTATAAAGTCGAATGAGCATGGCACAACAATTACAGGAACTTTCCGTTTCCAGCAAGGACTGTCAGATACTGGCTTCAGAAAAGCTTGTGATGCTACCAGTAGCGTAAACGCTAATTACGTACTAAAAACTATATACAACTAAATCGAACATGCATGCACAACACATAACAAGTCTGTCAATAATTCAAATACCTTTTAATCGTTTCTAAAAGTGCTCTGAACTTCAATTCAACGCAAAAGCATGGCGAACATAGGATGTGCGAGAGACGTTTGGCAGAAAAATGGAGCCAAAGCTAATCAACCAATCACGGGAAACTTCACCTATGGCCACTCTCTCTGTATACAGGCTCCCTAGGGAGACCGTGTTTGCAGCTCCATCTGCTTCCCGTAACGGCTGACGACGAATGTGAACACACAGTAACCCAAGTTCCATACATCGGTGTCTGTTTCAAATCCGTAAAAATGTCGAGTTTTGTGTCTACGAACTAAGATTCGCGGACGGCATTGGTTTTCCTGTTATCATTTGAAGAAAACTGCAGTAGAAACGCATCGGAGAACATGCTCTTGGGACAACACAGTGTTTCGAGTGGTTCAAAACATTCAAACGTTGTGATTTTGACATGAGAAGCGACGAGCGTGAGAAACCATCTAAAACGTTCGAAGACAACTACTTGCAGGTCTTACTGGATGAAGATATTACTCAAACTCAACAGCAAATCGCGTAACAATTGAGAGTGACGCAGGAAGTGGTTTCTCTTCGGTTGAAAGCTATGGGAAAGGTACGGAAAGTGGGAAAACGGGTTCCGCAAGAACTGAGTGAAAGACAGCAAGCAAATCGAAAGACTACTTGTGAAATGCTGCTCGCGGATACAAAAGAATGTCGCTTCTCTATAGAATAGTAACAGGTGATGAAAAATTAAATTATTTTGATAATTCTAAGCGTCGTAAATCATGGGTGAATTCAGGCTAACCATCGACATCCATTGCAAGACCAAATCGCTTTGGAAAGAAGACAATGTTCTGTGTTTGGCGGGATAAGAAGGAAATCATCGATTATGAGCTGCTAAAACCTGGTGAAATCGTTAACATTGATCGCTACCAACAGCAAATGATCGATTTAAATCGAGAATTACGTGAAAAACGACCGCAATATAGAAAAGGGCAACACAAAGTCATGTTGCTCCATGATAACGCCCCATCACATACAGCTCAGGGAAAGTACAGCTGGGAAACACTAGGGCATGCTACTTATTCTACAGATTACGCTCCGTCCGATTATCATCTATTTGGATCACTGGTACACGCTCTCGGTGAACAACGCTTCAGGTCGTATGAAAATGTACGAAAATGGCGTGCTGACTGGTTCACTTCCAGAAGAACTTTTTTTTTTTTTTTTTTTTTTTGGCATGGCGTTCGTAGCCCGCCGGAGAGGTGGGAGAGATGTATAAATAGCAATAGAGACTATTTTGAATATAATATTGTTTATCAGTTTCAAACAACAGACATGTAATTATTGCAACCAAATTCCGGTTTCATACCTCTACACCTGGTAGTACAGGCCTTAAAAATAAGAAAACTTCGCAAGTTGGTATTGTCTGCGATTTTTCCAAGGCACATGAATGTGTACATCATGCTTTGTTCTCAGAAAAACTTAGGTTTTTTGGAATGGTGGAATTGATGATCTTACACCAGCTTGTTTGAATCATACCTGGATAATTGTGCTGGATAATTCAAAAAATGTTGGAAGAGTAGAAAAATTTTAATAATGGGGGCGAAATCACGAGGGGACTACCATTGGCTGCAAATTTTGGTGTACTCTTATCCCTTCCACAGTGTGTGTCTGGAGTTTCGGTACATGTGCTGAGATGTGATAGTGATTCTGAACAAAACCCATCATATGACCTATTCTTAACATGTTCCGAGGAAACTGGTAAATAAGGAGGACCAGAGTAAATGTAGGTGATAGTAAAAGAAACGATCAAATGTTTTGTTTCACTGTGCACTTTTCCTCACAAAAGACGTTCAAAAAGTGCCCTGTCAACGGCAATGCATTTTGCAGCTCTTGTAGACAGCTGATATGTTGCTGATCTGAGCTCATTCATGAGTCATTTACTTGAGCCCGTACATGTAAAATATGAGCAAAAAGTTCCATCTAGTAATGAGTGTCGTGGCTGCTATTTCAGTCAAAATATCCATAACTGGAGGAGCATCAGCCTTGCTGATGTACAAGTCAACTGTAGTGAAGATGTACTGAACACTACTGTTATAAGCAGTGGGTCACCTAGGTCAATGTGTATGTGGGAAAGACACGTGGTTTCTGAAAAAGATCTATGGTCAGTGAAGATGACACTACGTAGCATTATGTCGCTTTGGTTGTATTCCCTTGTGAATGCTCGTGAAGAAGGACATGAGACTGATGCCCGTGATTGTCAAACAGCTAAACGTCGGATAGAGTTATGAAAAGGGTACATGTTAATTTGAAGTTTTTTGTTCAGAATCACCAATACTATCACCCCTCCTGACTCACCCTGTGTATGTGAATGACCTTATACTTGACATCTAACAACCAGAATCGGTACTTTCTGCAGACGATACTTGTTTTATAATAAATCGTATTAGAGAGAAAGGAAGCGAAGAGGTTGTTCATTATGTTTTCCGAATTTTTATTAAATGGTTCTCAAAAATTGGACTCCCTGTAAATTTTGAAAAAACACACTATATTATGTACAACAAATAGTTACTTCAATTGATGTAGCACATGGGTGGGAGTCGGTGAACAGGATGGAATGCTTTAGTTTTTTGCGTGTACGTATGAAGACTTGAGCTGGAGGAAACATGTTACTGAGCTTTTCAAACAATCAAGCTCACCTACGTTTGCTCTCCATATAATTGCTAATCTTGGAAACAAACGAATTAACCTCCTGACATATTTTGCATATTTACCCTCAATAATGTCTTACGGAATCATTTTCTAGGATAACTTATCACTTAGAAATGATGTACTGATTGCACAAAAGCGTTCACCTATGGACGTCATGAACCTATCTCTTTAAGGAGCTAGGCATTTTAACTGTGCTGTCACAAAACATATTATAATCGGTAGTGAAATTCGTCAGAAATAATCGCTCACAATTTGAGAGGAACGGTGATGACATTACCTATAACAACAGGGGGAAAAATAACCCATTATTATAACCGCCTGTGGCTAAGAAAGTACTCCAGTTCACAGCAACAAATATTTTTGATTATTTGCCCAGCACCGTAAAATGTCTGACACTTAGCAGAGCACGTTTTAAATCTAACTTAAAATTTATTTCTCCTGAATAACTCCTTGTATTCCATCTATATTCAAAAACTGTAATCCGGTAAAAATATTTACATTGTCAGGACTAAAAAATGTTTTTTGTTAATGTTAATACTAATAACGTATACATATCCTGATACTGACCAGTTAAAAAGTTATCTGAGAAGAGAAAATATGTAGAATATAATAGGTTGTTTATAATAGTGTGGAAACGGTAAACAAAGGTATCCTTTCTTTCGAATAACATTGTCACGCCATCATGACACTAACCACAGTATCAGCAATAAACACTTTTCTGTTGGATCTCAAATAGAAAGACGGTATTGACATCACTGAATGAAAGAATTCAGGGTAAGAGCAGAGATACGGCCTTGTTTACAAAGGAAAAACACGTAATAACCGAAGCTGGCTTCGTCTTGGCTCCTCACATTGTTGAATCGAAGAAATCTTACCCAGGGGGGGGGGGGGGGGATATACAGGGTGAGTCACTGGCTATTGCCACGTAGAATAACTTCGAAAGTATGATAGTAGTAATAAGTATGTGGGACGAATGTTGCATGGGACAATGGGGGCCACAATATGACGTTGGTTTTTTGTTGCTAAGTGGGGTCGCGTCAAAGGTCATCTTTGTTGTTTTAAATGGGATGCTATAACTTGGTACATATTTTCTGATAGCAGCTATCGAGACGAATCCAATGATGTATAACAGTAAGGTCTTTGAAGGTCAACGAAGATCAAAAAGGTAGCATGAAGGTCCATTTACAGAAGGTGTTCGAAGTGATTACAATTGGTATCAGTGCAGTGCTGCAATCTTCTTATCATGGATTGAGTGATATTTCTTATCACATCGGCACTTATCGAAGCATATGCTCTGACAATTCTCTCTCGCATGTCGTGGAAATAGTAACTATTCGCCAAATACGTTGTATCCATCTAACGTGCCATTGAAATGTAAACACCATTCGACGATTTCGCAATACAACAGTAATAGGAACGGTAAGACTAGTATCGTTGAATCAAGCGAATGTGAATGATGTATTCCTTCGATGAACAAGTCGATATGGTTCTCATATACGGAGAATGACAACGAAATCCGGTGACAGCTAGAGACTTATACGCTGAAAGATATCCTCGACGTACTCACCCTACACGTCGTATATTTAAATATGTGAATGATAAATTGAGAACAACTGGATCTTTAAAGCATCGGAAACATATCCGGCAAAGGATAGTTACTAGCGGGGAAACTGAAATTGGTACTCTTGCCAATGTGGTTCGAGATCCTTGTGTTAGTTCGCGTCATATCGCAAGGGAATCTGGCATGAGCCAGAGTGGTGTTGTTCGTGTTCTGCATCGCCATAAATATCATCCTTACCAAATCAGTCTTCACCAATAATTAACTGGTACGGATTGTATGCATCGTACTGAATTCTGCCGGTGGGCTCAACTTCAGATTCAGAAGGATGACACATTTGTTAATTTGATTTTATTTACTGATGACGAACCATGTCAATGTTAATTTGCATAACATGCATTATTGGGCAACTGAAAATCCATGTTCGCTGCGGCAACTTGCTCACTGAAAACCGTGGTCGGTGAATGTATGGTGTGAGATTCTGGAGGACAGAATTATAGACCCCTGTTTCACCGAAGGAAATCTTAAAGGTAGTAAGTACACTACATTCCTGCAAGGACCATTAGGTCTGTTATTGGAAGAAATACCTTTAGGAACAAGAAACAGAAAGTGGTATTAGCATGAAGGGTGTCCGGCACATTTTTCGCTGATGGCTAGAAATGAGTTGCAGAGGCAATTCCCAACTCATTGGATTGGTCGCGGTGGAGACGTGTCGTGGCCATCTCGTTCGCCAGACTTGACGCCTCTGCAGTTTTTCTTCTTGGCATTCGTAAAAGAGATTGTTTATAAAGACATTCCAACTACACCTGAAGATATAAGAGAGAGAAGTGTCAGAGCATGTGCTTCGGTAAGTGCAAATGTGATAAGGAATACCACTCAATCCATGACAAAAAGATTACAGCACTGCATTGATATCAGTGGTCATCACTTCGAACACCTTCTGTAAATGGACGTTCATGCCACCTTTGTGGCCGTCGTTGACCTTCAAAGACCTTACTGTTACACATCATTGGATTCGTCTCGATAGCCGCCATCAGAAAATAAGTTCCAGACTATAGCATCCCATTAAAAAAAAAAGGTTGACTTTCATATCTTTGAAGCGACCCCACCTAGCAACAAAAAACCAAAGTCACGTTATGGTACCCGATGTCCAATGCCACTTTTGTCCCACAAACTTTTCAGCTTCTATCATACTTCCGGAGCTATTCTTGGCGGCAATAGTTAGTGACACACCCTGTATATAAAGAAGAATACTGGACGTCTTGTGTATTTTAGACGCCGAAATAACAATCTTCAGTTAGCGCTGACAGATTTACTGCTGCTGGATGTACGTCACAGACTCGAGTTGCTGTCATCGATGTTATAAGCAATTTGCAAAAAAAGTAGTAGTCAGAGTTCAACAATACGATTAGCTTTGTATATACTGATGATAGTCCAAACTGGAACGAACATGTTATTGAACTTTTCGAACAGCCAGGTACAGCAGCTTGCATATTTTAACCAATTAATGTCGTAAGGTATGATTTCTAGTACAGTTAGCAATACATTGGCGTTCTAAAGTATGGAATATTAAGAGTTAACGAACTGTCGACGACGAGATTCGTTAGAGACGGAGCACTGCAGTAGTCATCAACCCCATCAGCCCGAAAATGTATACTACAAGCTACTGATTAAATGTGTCAAATTCATTATACCCGTATAATCCTTGTGAAACAGATTCGTGGGGTATGTGCTTGTACCTGCGGGGCATAGAGGTTCGCCCTCTTCCCCTAACGAGAGTCAGTAGCAGCATCGGCAGCAGCTGGTAGTGCGGCGCGGTGCCATGTGCTGGGTGTCCGGGGCGATCGTTAACTGTGTGACCCCTTATCGTGGCCCGCCACGGTCCATTACCCGCCTTCGTTACTCGGCCGTCGGGTCCCCTGGCCAGTAGGCAACCCCGCGCTACAGATTCCGGCTACTGTCGGTCTCGCTCTTGCGGCCTATTAAGAGAGCTTACCGGTCTCGGAGCCTAACTTGATGCTGATGCTGAAATTAATTTTTCCACATAAAATTATTTCTTCATACAAACCACATTACTTAAATACTATGTAAATAATTTTTCGGCGGTAAACTGATGAGCCTATGCAGCACAAAATGGCGTACAAAATTCCTCTGCAACTAGTGCGCAACAAAACTGTTCGCGCTATGGAGGGTGAAGTATAGGGGCGCAGTCAAGATTAAACACATGTATGTTATCAGAATTAAACCCTTCCTCGCTGGTAGATTACGATGAAATATATCCAATATCCCGTTTTTCTCAGCTTACTTCCATTTACACCAACTATCAGAATAGTAATATGCTGCCGACTGTCATTCATGGAACTCCTGAGGTAAATGTTGGTCATAGTCGCTTTTTTCATCCCACTTTTGTCGAAAGCATATGTAGTTGAGGCATATGGTGGCACGTACTACATCTGTATCGACATTTTCTTCGATCTAGAATATTACAGTACCTTTACAGAGAAATCCCGGAGTCGAAAACGGCCCAGGCGCCTAGAGCGGCTAGACAAGGTGAATGCACACTTCCACTGAAACGTGATTTTCAGGTGTCAAGCATAAACTCCTGACAAAATCCTTTTGATCATATGTAGGTATAAGGAGTCAAATACGCAAAAATCCATCTTTTTAAAACTTTGACATCGGAAAACATCCTCAAGACACCTCACAACGCGTGCTTCACGTCGGAATAACAAGGAGTAGTTGCTTTCTCCAGGTTTGGGAACTGAAATCCAGTGCCATCATCAACAGACAAAACACCGTAGTATCAACTTAAACTCAAACTGACTGTTAATCAACCCTTACTGCTTCAAAGAGATCGCTACCAGGCACGAATGTTTGTCGACTTATTCATACTATTTAACCAAGCAAGATGTTTCTAGGTACAATGGCAGTACAAAAAAATTATCTAACAAAAGTACATATGGGAACTGAAGTCGCTGTCTACACTCATGGCGTATACTGTGACCATTCTGCGGAGATAAAGAAGGGTAACCTAATATAATCTTTCGTTGGTATGCTGTTCGCAATTATTTTTCTTTTTAAATACACACCTTATGTGGGACAAGGTAGTGCCTCAACCAAACAGAGTATGTTTACAATGTATCTCCTCCTGATAATTACATACAGCTTGGAGTGCTGTTTCATCAAGGCAGATTTGAACAAGGAACTTTCTGTGATCAGTCTTGCGGAAGACCAGAACAAATAAAAATAGGAATCAAGACATCAGAGAAGAGATTCAAGTGGATCTGTCAATAACTCATATACTGACTACTTCACGGCTCAAGTGGCTTGAAGAGGAGGAACGATAACCGCCTGCCAAAGCAATACTTGGGTAGAAATGTTCTGGCGAAAAGATCTATAGGGCAACGCAGTAAAAGATGGCTGGATCAGATTAAGGAAGACTAGAGAAGAAGACTAGTCTAATTAAGTCGGGTGATGCTGAGGGGATTAGATTAGGAAATGAGACACTTTAAGTAGTAAAGGAGTTTTGCTATTTGGGGAGCAAAATAACTGATGATGGTCGAAGTAGAGAGGATATAAAATGTAGGCTGGCAATGGCAAGGAAAGCGTTTCTGAAGAAGAGAAATTTGTTAACATCCAGTATTGATTTAAGTGTCAGGAAGTCATTTCTGAAAGTATTCGTATGGAGTGTAGCCATGTATGGAAGTGAAACATGGACGATAAATAGTTTGGACAAGAAGAGAATAGAAGCTTTCGAAATGTGGTGCTACAGAAGAATGCTGAAGATTAGATGGGTAGATCACATAACTAATGAGGAAGTATTGAATAGGATTGGGGAGAAGAGAAGTTTGTGGCACAACTTGACCAGAAGAAGGGATCGGTTGGTAGGACATGTTCTGAGGCATCAAGGGATCACCAATTTAGTATTGGAGGGCAGCGTGGAGGGTAAAAATCGTAGAGGGAGACCAAGAGATGAATACACTAAGCAGATTCAGAAGGATGTAGGTTGCAGTAGGTACAGGGAGATGAAAAAGGTTGCACAGGATAGAGTAGCATGGAGAGCTGCATTAAACCAGTCTCAGGACTGAAGACCACAACAACAACAACAACAGAGAAGAAAACAGGAAAACAATATCAAGACTAGATGTACCTCAAGACGGCTCGCTGGAAGGGCACGAAGGTAAGTCTCTCCTTCCTCTGCCAGAATTTGAGCCTCCTACCGTACGAGGCGAGCGCCACTGTAGAGACGCGGATTAGCCACCTTGCCCACTAAGCTAGATTTTTCATCTAAATATAGAGTGTGTTCTTTTGAAACTTCAAGCAATGTATGCAGGAGAGTCTGGGTTGTGAGTCGTGCGTGGCTAGGTCAATCAGTAAAAGCACTGGCCTTGAAAGACAAGCTTCCGGGGCAGGAACACAGATTTAATCGACGAGGAAGGTCTATATCATTTAACACTAGTAACACGTAATTTTCATTTTGGAACACATTTCAGTCCTGAATCTCTAAACAGACAAACTCTCATCATCATCTTCTGTACGTATCATTGTCTGTTAGGCCTTCTTCACAGAGCTAAGTTTTAGTATTACTCGACCGCCCCCACCCCCCACCCATCCCCCACAATTAGTATGCAACACCAGTTAAATATCAAATAAAGTAGGTGAGTTGTAGGTATAAAGATATAAACATTCAGCATTCTTGCCATACTTCTCTTTGGAAATAAATAACTGAAATCGATATGTGTTTTAATTATCTTCTTTTCTTTCCTGTTTGCTGTCTAAAGCCGGGTTTGTTATTTGATGATTGCAACCTATTCCTTCGCTTCTTTATCATTTTTTATTTTATTTTATTTATTTTTATTAGATCAGCTGTTCACAACACAGCTTCTACAGAGAAGTGATAGGAATGATAAACATCAGACGACTGACATAGTGTATTCCAAGAAGTAAGTCAATCACACACTAACTGGAACAGTATATTTACATATTAAAACCAAAACACATACTCGCAGTTTTAGCGCGAAATGGCCATATTTATTATCTTGAATGTCCCGCGAGAATTTCCTCGAAACGCAATTTTTTGAGTTTCAACAGTTTTATAATCGGTGCTTTAATTTTGACAGACTGTTACATTTCTACATATATAAGAATTAAGTTTACATCAGTACAGCATTGATTGTTAAAATCTTGTTCAGTTTTATCAAATAATATTCTGGAATACGAACGCTTTTGTCATCAATAACTTTTCAAACGTTCTTTGTGGAAAAAGAAACTGTTCTTTTAAAACTGGAGTAAATTAGATATCGACTGAAGTATGTCAATGCTTAAATACATACTTTATGTGAACTGTAAGTTTCGTGCTTAATGTGAAACAGCTTTAATAAACTTCCGATGTTGATTACACCTTACATATGTAATAGACGGTTTAAAAGAAATACAAAATGTTATTTATATCATTAGTTCCTCCTTTTTTGTAATTACTTCCTTTACTTCAAAATAAGTAATGCTTAGACGAACATTTATTACTATATTTTGTACATGGTTACAGTACAAAAGAAATGGTTGCAAAAGTGCTGATTGAAGTAATTACTTATATTGCATAGCATGTGCGACATAATACCGATTTAAGTTAGGATCGAGAGCTTTTATAAACTTTGGTATCAACCAGAACATTCATGAAATTTTAACTACCCTTTCCTCCCGTCCCCACCCCCGTCCCCCCGCACTAGAGATACCTCTGAAAATCCTTCCATGTCGTTTTGGATTTCTTAATGTTTCTTCACGCCGTCGGTTTGTATTTCTACAGCATTTATGATAGTCAGTTATCTTCCATCCTACTGATGTGGGCTGTCAGTTACTTTCGTATATTTCTGTTTTTCTATGTATGGAGGCATTAGTCTTAATTCCATTCCATTTTCTGCATCTAACTTTCGATCTTGTCTCGTGTATCATGCTATACGTCTCGAAAATCTCATTTCCGCGTGTTGGATTCTTAATGTACCCTCATTCGTTTCTTATCCAGCTTTCGCTTCCACACATTACATCTGTGGTATGACAGTGTTTCGTAGAAAATTATACACGTACATTTTCTCCTGCGGTAAATTATTCAGTGTGGAAAGACATTACTCAACAATTTTTCTTTCTAACTGACAATGAACTACACTGATGGAAAAATGGCAAACAATAAAAAGTAATCAATACAGAGTAATGAAGTTTCGGGAATACATTTGCCTAGTGATTAAGGCAGCAAGATCATAGGTTAATGTAAGCGCGAATGTGAAATGCTGGTACATTAATAACCGATGTAATCGCCAGAATGTTAAATGCAAGCAAGCAAACGTGCAAGCATTGTGTAGCACAAGTGCCGTATGTCAGATAGTGGGATAGAGTTCCATACCTGTTGCACTTGCTCGGTCAATACAGGGACAGTTAATGCTGTTTGTGAATGACACTGGAGTTGTCGTCGGTCGACGGGCTACAGCTCTGGCACCGAAGGCAACATATCGACACTCTCTGCAGCATAATGGGTTACAACAGGGACATGTGGACGACTGTTATCTTGTTGGAAAACACCCCCTGGAATGCTGTTCAGGAATGGCAGCACAACAGATCGAATCACTAGCCTGACGTACAAACTTGCAGTCAGGATGCGCGAAATAACGACGAGTTTGCTCCTTCTATCATACGATATTGCACCCCATACCATAACACCAGGTGTAGGACCAGTGTGTTGGCTGCAGGCCACCAACTGGCCTTCTCGTAACCAATACACAGCCATCACTGGCACCGAGGCAGAACGAGTTTTCATCAGTAAACACAACGAGCCTCCACCCTGTCCTCCAATGAGCTCTCGCTTGACACGACTAAAGTCACAAATGGCGATGATTTGGGGCAAGTGAAATGCACGCTATAGGGCGACTGGCTCGGAGCTTTCCTTGGAGTAACCAACTTGTAACAGTTCGTTGTGTGACTGTGGTACCAACTGCTGCTCAAATTACTGTACAATGCGCCAGATCCATATGCCAAACACTATGCTCTTCCTTGTCAGTAGTGCCACGTGGCCGTCCCGAGCCCGGGCCTCTGCCGGCCGTACTTTCTCGTGATCACCGCTGCCAGCCATAATGAACTCTGATTATATTCTTGCCAAGTCTTTCTGCAATATCGCAGACTTAACATACATCTTCTTGTAACTTTATTACACGATCTTGTTCAAATTCAGTGAGACAATGACAATGGCATCTTCGTCGCCTTTCATGCATTCATTACTAACATTAGCTCCCCACGCCCAATCGCAAACGTAACTAATGCTCACGACCATTAAAGAGTGTATTTAACCCTTTATTTGGCAAATGGTGAAAACAAAAACAAAAACAAAAACAAAATTTCAGTGCTTATATTTATTTATTATGCTGAAAGATATACAATACAGTCAGTTTTAGAAATTTTTGACAAAAATTATGAAATGTTGCTTACAAGCAACATTGCCAGCAGTAGACCACATTTATACGTACTATTATTTGCCAATAACCTCAAGCAAAAGGTTTCCTGTACGTGAATAATTTAATTTAGGAACACATTTATGCATTCCTGCTGTGTAATAGAACTGTTTCCTTTTCCCTTCTAGTTCTTCTTGCAATGGAATTTTTGGAAGTAGTTCCTCTTTGGAACGAAGCACAATACTAGATTGCATTTTGAATACATGATTGTAGAAAATACAGATGGACAATAACTCCATATTATCAAATCGGACATCTTGTGTAACTGTCGGAGGTGTTGGCTTCCTCCTCTTCTTTTGTGGTGGTGTTATGTCTATTGAGTGCCTTCCTACTTTCCTTTTCCCTGAAAACATCAAACCATTGGCAATATCTGCCCTGACTGACTTCAGTGAGGTCTTCTTGTCCAGAGATTCTCTTCGAAATACCAGCCAGGCATTTACAACACTCAGATCTAGCATAAATCCAAACAATCTCATGTACCAACACCTAGTTTTCATTGGTACTCTGTAGAGCTCTATCAGCATACCAGCAAGATCAACTCCTCCCATATGCTTGTTGTACTGACGTACAATACTGGGACAGGGTACATCAGTTCTTCTTTTTTCATTGCTGTCTCATCATTTTACTGTTGAGAGTGGTTGGACACCACAAAATGAGCTGGCAAGTGTCACGATTTCATTGTTTCGAATATCCGCCGTAAGCATAATATACTAATGGCACATGTCCCAACTATGGGCAATGTTGCTCACAGGCAACATAAAAGTTTTATACTATTTACGTAATTCAAAACAATATTAGATTGAAATGTTTCTGCTGTAAACTCACCTCTGGGTATTTCTTGGAGAAAATCTGCTAAGATTACTGCCAATTTATTGAAATCCACTCTTTCAGAACCAAAATAAAACACCCCTGTTGCTCACACGAATAGATCTCTGTAACACCACTGCACAAACCGCCATTTCGTGTGGAAAACCTATTATAACAACTGTCATTCGCAGTGTGTAAAGGAACGTTGCCTGGAGGCAACAGTGGCAGTAAAAGGCACTGGGGAGTGTTTGTTGTCCCATAAGGCCAACGTAAATTTGATGTTGCTTGAGAGCAACACTGCCAAATAAAGGGTTAAAGCAGGCCTGATTTGCAACCTGATAGTGGCTCTACATAGCCAATCTTACGCGAATTGCGTGAAATTTGAATAGACAGCCTCTTTCAGTTTTAGGAACATTCGTTTATATCGCTCAACTCTTTCTTCGTGTTGCAATTTTTTTTGCCATCGCTGTTGCATCGGTGACCTCAAGTCAGAAACCAGACGCACACGTGGACACCATGTCTGTTCGGAAGAGTGTGTAGCAAGTGTGTTTCTAAGTAAGGACAGGAGAAGACATATGGGCGCCTCATTAGAACCCAGGGGAGGCTCGGATCCGCGGGGAGGCCTACAGCGGAACGAGTTTCCGCAGGCACGTAACACTCCGGCGATAAATTTCCCACCCGGCACGGCGCGGCCGGTGCGGCCACAGTTAGAGCAAGTGCTGCCATCTCGCGAGTGTGGCCCCAGGCAGCGCACCCTCCCCTCCCCACCCCCCACTCCACGGCGCCTCGTAAAATATACATTAGCTCGTGCCCCGCCCTCCCAGCACTCCTCGCGGAAGTGGAAGCTTGTGGTCTGTCGTCAGCGGAACGTCCTACTGAGCTGTGCAATACAACACGGCTAGGGAATCGTGTGTCAGCAGTCCAACGGGGAAAATTACGAGGGTTGGAACTTTAATAGTGGCAACTATTTATTTACAGCTCGTACAAAACAGATACGTGTTTCAAAATTTAGTGACCGTTGAAGTAGTCACCAGCATTTTGTACAACACACTGCCAGCGATGTAGAAGTCGTAGGATACTCTTAGCAGCGCCAGTTGTATTGACATTTCGAGCGGCGCGGTCTATTGCCCGACGCATTTGTAGCAGTTCAGAAGCGAATGCCGTGAAGTGTTTCCTACAGTTTAGAAATCGAGTTGAACTTACGAGTGCTGAAGTCATGGGAGTGCAGTAGGTGGTATAGCACTTAGCAGCCCCATCAGTCAAACAAATCAGTAACAGCTTGCACTGTACGTGCTTGAGCATTGTCCTGCAAAATTATGGTCAGGTCCTGCAGAAAGTAAAACTTTGAACATAGCTGCTAAGGTTCAGTGACCGTGTCAGAATTATATTAGACCAAATAAGCCCTCGGTCACAAATATTAAGTCAAAATTGACCAGGTTTCGACGCTACTATGATAGTCGTCCTCAGAATTAAACTAACTGTTCTAAAACATATTAGGTATATAATACATTAATAAAGTTAAAGTTTGCACTGACTGGAATAAGATGCAGTACTTACAAGTCACATTTTAAAAAAGATCTAAGCCGGAAAAGCGACGTCATGAATAGCTGTAAATAATATGGCGAGCCGCTAAGGGCTGCTCGTACTTGAGTGAACAAGGGTTGAAAGAAGATAAGTCTTGTTGCAACCCTCAGATCTTTTTTAAAATGTGACTTGTAAATACAGCATCTTTTTCCTGTCAGCACAAACTTTAATTTTATTAATGTATTATATACCTAATATATTTTAGAACAGTTAGTTTAATTCTGAAGACGACGCTCATAGAAGCGTCGAAACCTGGTCAATTTTGACTTAATATTTGTGACCGAGGGATTATTTGTTCTAATATAATCCTGCAGCAAGTGTCATCACTTCTGTCTCTATGCTGTTCATTTTTGGAACACAACCTACGACCAGCTTAGAGACAGAAGTGATGAAACTTTCTGCAGGACCTGGGCATCATTTTGCAGGACAATGCTCAAGCACGTACAGTGCAAGCTGTTACCGATTTGTTTGATTAATGGGGCTGCTAAGTGCTATACCCTGACTTAAGCCCTCTTAAGTTCAACTCGATTTCGAAACTGAAACAAACACTTCATGGCATTTGCTTCAGAACTGCTACAAATTCGTCGGGCAATAGACTGCACCACTCGAACTGTCAACACAGCTGGCACTGCTAAGGATATCCTCCGACTTCCACATCGCCGGCAATGGGTTATACATAATGCTGGAGAATACTTTGAAGGTCAGTAAAACTTTGAAACACGTATCAGTTTTGTACGAGCTGTAAATTGTAGTATCATTGCCACAGATACTACAACAACGCCGCGCCAACACAAGGTTGGCAGCCCGTCGTCTGCCGAGCACAGTGCACTCTAGTGGGCTGTGTAGCTCTACGGAACTGGAGTGTGACTCGTTCACTTCTTAGCTAGATTTCAACCTTGGCAGACGCACTTTCATAATCAGCCCTCAGCCAGTTCTGTAATGTTTGCATTGATTCTCTGAGGAGGGTCCATCAGGCTTAGTCCCTGAGAATATGTTGTATTCTACATTCTACACCTACATCTACATTTATACTCCGCAAGCCACCCAACGGTGTGTGGCGGAGGGCACTTTACGTGCCACTGTCATTACCTCCCTTTCCTGTTCCAGTCGCGTATGGTTCGCGGGAAGAACGACTGTCTGAAAGCCTCCGTGCGCGCTCTAATCTCTCTAATTTCACATTCGTGATCTCCTCGGGAGGTATAAGTAGGGGGAAGCAATATATTCGATACCTCATCCAGAAACGCACCCTCTCGAAACCTGGCGAGAAATCTACACCGCGATGCAGAGCGCCTCTCTTGCAGAGTCTGCCACTTGAGTTTATTAAACATCTCCGTAACGCTATCTCGGTTACCAAATAACCCTGTGACGAAACGCGCCGCTCTTCTTTGGATCTTCTCTATCACCTCCGTCAAACCGACCTGGTACGGATCCCACACTGATGAGCAATACTCAAGTATAGGTCGAACGAGTGTTTTGTAAGCCACCTGCTTTGTTGATGGACTACATTTTCTAAGCCTTACCAACAATTAATTTTATATGATCATTCCACTTCAAATCGTTCCGCACGCATACTCCCAGATATTTTACAGAAGTAACTGCTACCAGTGTTTGTTCCGCTATCATATAATCATACAATAAAGGATCCTTCTTTCTATGTATTCACAATACATTACATTTGTCTATGTTAAGGGTCAGTTGCCACTCCCTGCACCAAGTGCCTATCCGCTGCAGATCTTCCTGCACTTCTCTACAATTTTCTAATGCTGCAACTTCTCTGTATACTACAGCATCATCCGCGAAAAGCCGCATGGAACTTCCGACACTATCTACTAGGTCATTTATATATATTGTGAAAAGCAATGATCCCATAACACTCCCCTGTGGCACGCCAGAGGTTACTTTAACGTCTGTAGACGTCTCTCCATTGATAACAACATGCTGTGTTCTGTTTGCTAAAAACTCTTCAATCCAGCCACACAGCTGGTCTGATATTCCGTAGGCTTTTACTTTGTTTATCAGGCGACAGTGCGGAACTGTATCGAACGCCTTCCGGAAGTCAAGAAAAATAGCATCTACCTGGGAGCCTGTATCTAATATTTTCTGGGTCTCATGAACAAATAAAGCGAGTTGGGTCTCACACGATCGCTGTTTCCGTAATCCATGCTGATTCCTACATAGTAGATTCTGGATTTCCAAAGACGACATGATACTCGAGCAAAAAACATGTTCTAAAATTCTACAACAGATCGACGTCAGAGATATAGGTCTATAGTTTTGCACATCTGCTCGACGACCCTTCTTGAAGACTGGGACTACCTGTGCTCTTTTCCAATCATTTGGAATCCTCCGTTCCTCTAGAGACTTGCGGTACACGGCTGTTAGAAGGGGGACAAGTTCTTTCGCGTACTCTGTGTAGAATCGAATTGGTATCCCGTCAGGTCCAGTGGACTTTCCTCTATTGAGTGATTCCAGTTGCTTTTCTATTCCTTGGACACTTATTTCGATGTCAGCCACATTTTCGTTTGTGCGAGGATTTAGACTACGAATTGCAGTGCGGTCTTCCTCTTTGAAACAGCTTTGGAAAAAGGTGTTTAGTATTTCAGCTTTACGCGTGTCATCCTCTGTTTCAATGCCATCATCATCCCGGAGTGTCTGGACATGCTGTTTCGAGCCACTTACTGATTTAACGTAAGACCAGAACTTCCTAGGATTTTCTGTCAAGTCGGTACATACAATTTTACTTTCGAATTCACTGAACGCTTCACACATAGCCCTCCTTACGCTAACTTTGAAGCGTTATGGTATTCCATGTTACGAGATTGTCAGTTCATAGCCGCAGCTGCAGTCCTACAAACTACTGAAGATAAGTAAATTCATTGTACAATGTGTTTCTTGAATAATAATCCTTCTCTATAACAGTGTGACGTACCGCATATTATTGCAACCTGGACTTCTTCAGCTCCTACCAACTCGGCCTCCTACTTATTTGCATTTAGTAACGAGCTGAAAACACCCACGCGTTTTGTGCCTCTAAACATTGAGACAGAATATAAATAAATAGTTGCCACTATTAAAGTTCCAGCCCTTGTATTTTCCTTCCACTAATACACAGATTCCCATAATGAACAGGGATAGCTAAAAAATGAGCAGCAGCTTGTTAAAACATAAAAGCAACTGAGGTGAAAGTTGAAGATGTCCTTCAGAGTGTTGTGTACGACTTCGTGCGCAATGGTAAATAGGGGCGGGCTGCAGAGTTGTGCAGTAACTGACGCCGAAGACAAGTCGGAGAGCTCCAAGCTAACAAAGACTAATTTCCAGCTGTCACAAGTTCAAAAAGCAGAAGGCTCGCTGTACTAAGCGCAAATGATGGTCTCATCCCGCTCCAAGTCGCTGCTATTACCCGTCCTACATCGTGGTGACAGGGCGCTCGCGGTACAGAGTCACTGAAGGCTTGGCACAGCAGGTGCGCGCCATTGGGCCTGCCAAATCCGCGCGACCACTGTCGGCGTCGGATGGAAACTTTTAATTCCGTTGCCAACTGTGTCGCCTGTGGAATGGTATCGAAACGTGACAGTGAAAAAAGTATTCTCACATACATAATTACACTACTGGCCATTAAAGTTGCTACACTACGAAGATGACGTGCTACAGACGCGAAATTTAGCTGACAGGAAGAAGATGCTGTGATACGCAAACGATTAGCATTTCAGAGCCGGTGGTTACACCTACAACGTGCTGACATGGGGAAAGTTTCCAACCGATTTCTCATACACAAACAGCAGTTGACCGGCGTTACCTGGTGAAACGCTGTTGTGATACCTCGTGTAAGGAGGAGAAATGCGTACCATCACGTTTCCGACTTTGGTAAAGGTCGGATTGTAGCCTATCGCGATTGCAGCTTATCGTTTCGCGATATTGCTGCTCGCGTTGGTCGAGATCCAATGAGTGTTAGCAGAATATGGAATCGGTAGGTTCAAGAGGGTAATACGGAACGCCGTGCTGGATCCCAACGGCCTCGTATCAGTAGCAGTCGAGATGACAGGCATCTTATCCGCATGGCTGTAACGGATAGTGTAGCCGCGTCTCGACCCTGAGTCAACAGATGGGGACGTTTGCAAGACAACAAACATCTGCACGAACCGTTCGACGACGTTTGCAGCAGCATGGACTATCAGCTCGGAGACCATGGCTGCGGTTACCCTTGACGCTGCTTCACAAACAGGAGCGCCTGCGATGGTGTACTCAACGACGAACCTGGGTGCACAAATGGCAAAACGTCATTTTCGCGGATGAATCCAGGTTCTGTTTACAGCATCACGATGGTCGCATCCGTGTTTGGCCACATCGCGGTGAACGCACATTGGAAGCGTGTATTCGTCATCGCCATACTGGCGTATCACCCGGCGTGATGGTATGGGGTGCCATTGGTTACACGTCTCGGTCAGCTCTTGTTCGCACAGACGGCACTTTCAACAGTGGACGTTACATTTCAGATGTGTTACGACCCGTGGCTCTACCCTTCATTCGATCCCTGCGAAACCCTACATTTCAGCAGGTAATGCCCGACCGCATGTTTCAGGTCCTGTACGGGTTTTTCTGGATACAGAACATGTTCGACTATTGCCCTGGCCAGCACATTTTCCAGATCTCTCATCAATTGAAAACGTCTGGTCAATGGTGGCCGAGCAACTGGCTCGTCACAATACGCCAGTCACTACTCTTGATGAACTGTGGTATCGTGTTGAACCCTCATGGGCAGCTGTACCTGTACACGCCACCCAAGCTCTGTTTGACTCAATGCCCAGGCATATCAAGATCGTTATTACGGCCAGAGGTGGTTGGTCTGGGTACTGATTTCTCAGTATCTATGCACCCAAATTGCGTGAAAATGTAATCACATGTCAGTTCTAGTATAATATATTTGTCCAATGAATACCCGTTTTTATCATCTGCATTTCTTCTTGATGTAGCAGTTTTAATGGCCAGTAGTATAGTTTCATGCTCACCCAAAAATATTATTGCAGGATTATTACTGCAGATGTATGTACACAAAATGTTAAACTTGACAGCAAAGACCGAGAATCTCTGATGTATAAACTTGCAATGTTAGTTGTTTGCGAATTGCATGAAGTCCTGTTGAGCATTGCCGCTTTGTAGGATAGTAGAAGGTGATCTTCAATATAAAGAGAAGTTATGTATTGCGAATATATGTGCAGGAAGATCCAAATTTTTTTGTGTTACCCTTTGACGATCAGTTTCTTCGAACATAGGTATCTAACTGGTGGTTATTAAAATTGCAGTATCAAGAATGACAGGAACTACTGAAAATTTACCTTCTCTGCATGAATAGTATTGAAGGAAAAATGCATGATTAAATTTTTAGGTGATTTGGAGGTATACAGTGTACGAAATGTAGTACACAGGACTGCCAGATCTGACAGCAACAGTGGCTCCAACCCAAGTGGGCATCCTGTCGAACCGAGCTTACACGAAAGATTTGAGTGCAGCATTTCATACCGCTTAAAGTCAATCCTAGAGTGTTCCAGTGATACTGGAGAGGGCAACAGATATCATCTGTATTGAAATAGGTTAGGACAGTATGGACAATATGCAGTCTGGTGTTGTGTTGTTGAAATATAAAGTCAAAAAGACCTTGTAGAATCCTTACAAATCAGGAACCTAGCGGCTGATGTCTCGCTTTCCGGCTATGCACCGCACTAGCCCAATGGCACACCATACCATCATGCTTGATGCTGGGCCCATTCGACGATCATGAATGCAACCTGCAACATTAGTTTTTCCCGGAGCCTCCCCACATGGGTAAGTCCATCGTGATGATGTATACAGAATTAGGACTCGTCCCAAGATACGTGATGCTACTTTTATGTCCAGTGTTATCGTTTGAGCACCTCTATGGGCTGCCTCTCTCTGCTGATATGTAGAGAATACTGCTGGGCAGTCCACATTTTATTGGAGTGTCCCCGACTGCGCACCCTTCGGCAGTCTTTTAATCTCCCGGGCACCTTGCCTTTGATTTTATGCGACGATGCCTCCTTGGCTGACAATGTTTTACATTTTATCCGTGCTAGTTCTTTTTATGGATCCATTTAGGGGGTCCTGCGCCTTTCCGTTTCTGTGTCTTTTGTCCTTGCGTCTCTCCATATTTGTTGCTGTTTTGGTGTGTCGTCGGATGGTTGACTCTTTCCCTTTTTTTGTTCTTGTGGTCAGTCAACCAGTCTCCGTCCATCTTCTTTTCTTCTGTTTCTTTCTGTCTGGTGTTCGTCTGTACTCTTCTTTCCTGTAGTGTTCGTCGCCTAATTTGTGTTCTTTAGTGCCTGGGGGGGGGGTCTCCTTCCCCTTGGGGTTTTATCTGCTCCGCGACTTTATGTCTCGCCTGTTTTCGGAATGGGGGACTGATGACCTTAGCTGTTTAGTCCCCCTTAAACTTCCAAACAATCACCACCACTGCTGGGCAGTAACTTGATGCAATGCTATACAGAAGCTCCTTACAAATTACTACAAGTTCTACTAACACTAGGTAGAAATACTACAATTCGAAACAAAAAACTGCCCTAAACATGGGCCCTAAAATGCATACCTTAAGAGCTATGTATCAGCACTTGTTAGTCTTCGCTAACATGAAATACATGTCTACTACTGAAGTGCTCATACCTCTGAAAGTATGGATTATAGAGCTCATGTTTACTGGACAGTGTTCTCTTGTTTTGGCACATACCACCTCCTCCAAAAATATGGAAAGCAAAGAACTTGCAGTAGGTTTGTTTCACAGTATCGAAGTGTTCATAGTTCTTAAGCTATGCATGTTTATTTGACTTCTAGTTTCAAATGGTTCAAATGGCTCTGAGCACTATGGGACTTAACATCTATGGTCATCAGTCCCCTAGAACTTCGAACTACTTAAACCTAACTAACCCAAGGACATCACACACATCCATGCCCGAGGCAGGATTCGAACCTGCGACCGTAGCGGTCACGCGGTTCCAGACTGAAGCGCCTAGAACCGCACGGCTAGACTTCTAGGCTTCAAATGATCGTTCCTGTCGTATCCCTGAATACTGACCATTCCTCCAGGGTCTTCTGCACGTGATTAAAAATATCAACTAACATCACTCACAAAACTTATCAGTGGAGTTCTGGACCGTCCTATACACATCTTCATGTTTATGATAAGATACTTATTACATCTTAAATAGAGATAAATTTAATATATATTGACCTATTCCATTTCCAGGAGGACCGATTCCCTTAGGATAAATACAAGGAATATATAATGTATGAAATATGATGCATTCTTGAACAGCATGAGACTCTATAAAACAAATAATATATGGAATCTGAATAACCTAATCTAATTAATCACAGAGCTGCTCAAATAACTTGAAAGAAACTGAGCATCACCGATGAGAGTGCACATACAAAGAGAAGGCAAAACATACTAATTCTGCCTACACGTATTACATGAAATGATTTTGGCAGTAAAATCCAGAAAACTTGAGTATTTACAAGGTCTAGGCCACCGTCGTTCCTTCAGCAGTGAATAAATGTGGGAAGCAGTATAGTAGTGACACACATCACCAACTGACATCCATATCATATATCAGCATTTTGCAACTGTGATGTGATCTGACAGTTAAACGATCGTTCGTGTGTTGCAACAGTCTCTAAACACCGACTTCGTATCCAGAATGTTACGTGGGAGAGCATTTAGGCTTAAGACGCACACGTATAACCATCTTTTGGTGTAATGCTTTTTGAGAGATACAGAAGCGACCTTATCGCACCTTCCCTTTAAGAACCTATAATAATGGTGAAATTACAAAATCTTTGCAAACATTGATGTCAGTGCTATGTCTGGGGGAGGGGGGACAAACAGCCACTTGTATTTTATCGCGATTCATTACTGGAAAGAACAAAATAGACCCATGACTACGTACCAATGGTGAACTCTTCCTACGTGAGTCCAGATTCATCAAGATGATACTAGCGGAGATTTGATTTCGCAGGAAGTTAGAACATCCTATTGTCCGTCGGATAACCACGATAATAATGTCTTCGGACTGGATAATTTAACTTCTTTTTAAGAAAAAAGAAATCGAAGCATAGTTCTCTAGCCTAATTCCTTACCTGGGTTCGGGCGCGATGTTTTCTGCAGCTGCAGGCGCGTTGTTGTTCATAGTCCTGATCCTGAAACATTTCCCGCGCTGAGAGAAGCTTTGCTAGAATAACGGAGCTCACAGACATTAGCATCAACATCACCTATCAGTTTATGTGCTGTATTGTTGCACGATGTTATATACTAGGCCAACACTTTTTTCATCCTGTGCTTTACATTTTGAGTGACTATCAGTAGGAGAGAATGTATAACTTTGTGTTGTAAAATGAACTTTACAAACTTTAATTTAGTTGTAGAATTGCAGTTTGCGTTTATTCCTTTCAATTCCTGTATCTCTCTTACGTGTGGGTGTGTTTGTGTTTGTGTTTTATGCAAAAATGTACTCTCGAAGAAGTCAAACAAAACAGCATGATGTTCATCAGTAGTTATATTTGTTTTCCTTGTTCGCAATTATTACTCTGTACTTGGGTCAACGTCTGTGTCTAGTTGACAGGTGGAAAATCATTACGAAGAAAATGAGAAATAATGCGGACGCTAATTGCATAGAGCTCACTAACAGTTTTTACAATAACAAGGACCTGATCCGTGTTACTGCGCGACAGTAGAGTATAGCGGGTTGCCATACTGCGTCGTTGTAGGCGTAATCCTACACGCTGCGATGCGCTTCATCCGTGTAGCGTAAGAATAGTGATCATTGATTATATGGCACTGTCAACTGGAAAACGTTACTTGGCTTGATTAGATTATTTTTTCGAGCAAGAATAGATCAATGGTAGACTTATGAGGTTAAAAAGTCATCGCAGTTGAATATGAGAAAATGCACGGTCCAATCACATTTATGTGAACAACGCCTATGTTCGACATCAAAGTGCAATAATTTCTCACAGACGGCAGGTGGCAGAAGAAGCAATGGAGGAGCAGTAGCGAGGGTATGTAAAGCGTGTTCGGAAGACGCGGAAAACAGCGGAAAGGCGGGAGCGGAGCGATTTCTGTAACGACCAAAAGAGTGTAATCATTGACTGTTGAACCAAGAGTGGAAACATTTTAGAAACGGCTGAGTTTGTAAACTGTTCACGTGCCGCTGTGGTTAAAGTATACGCTACATGGCAAAATGGAGCTGTCCCAGACCGGCACTGAGACAAGTGTGCTGCCCCATGAGCCACAGGTGATAGCGGTGAATAATGACAGCGAAGATGTGTACAGGCCAATAGAGGTTCAACTGTTGACCAGTCGACGCCCAGATGTGCCAAGGACCTATCAGCAGCGTCTCATTAACGACTCTTTGGTGAAAGCTGCTGCGTACGGGCCTGTGCAGTCGGCGCCTGGTTCATACACCCAAGTTGACTTCTGTTCATCGGCGACGAAGGCTCGAATTTGCACACCAGCACGGCTGAGTGGTGACAGGTGTCCTTTTCAGTTAAATCACGTTTTACACACATCAAAAAAATTTTGCATCCCTTCGGTTCCGAAAGTTCCGAAATCTGTACAGAAAATTGGAACAGAAATCAACATAAACATCATTTCCGCCCTTTTTATTGATTATGAAAACCACACATTGTATGATTTACCACCATACGGAGAGACCTTCAGAGGTGGTGGTCCATATTGCTGTATAAAGCGGAACCTGTAATACCCAGTAGCACGTCCTCTTGCACTGTTGTATGCCTGTATTCGTCGTGGCATACTATCCACAACTTCATCAAGACACTGTTGGTCCAGATTGACAGACTCCTCGACGGCGATTCGACGCAGGTCCCTCAGAGTGGTTGGTGGGTCACGTCGTCTATAAACAGCCCTTTTCAATCTATCCCAAGCATGTTAGATAGGGTTCATGTCTGGAGAAAATGCTGGCCACTCTAGTCGAGCGATGACTTTATCCTGAAGGTAGTCATTCACAAGATGTGGACGATGGGGAGCGCGAAATCTCGTCCCTGAACACAAATGCCTCGCCAATATGCTGCAAATATGGTTCCACTATCGGTCGGAGGATGGAATTCTCTTCACCGTTACGGTGCCTTCCGCGACCACCAGCGGTGTACATCGGCCCCAAGTAAAGTCACCCCAAAACAGCAAGAAACCTCCACATTGCTGCACTCGCTGGAGAGTGTGACTAAGGCGTTCAGCCTGACCGGGTTTCCTCCAAACACGTCTTTGACGATTGTCTGGTTAAAGGCATATGCGACACTCATCGGTGAAGATAACGTGATGCCAATCCTGAGCTGTCTATTCGGCATGTTGCTGGGCCAATCTGTACCGCGCTGCATGGTGTCGTGGTTGCAAAAATGGACCTCGCCATGGATGTCTGGAGTGAAGTTGCGCATCATGCAGCCTATTCCGCACAGTTCGAGTCGTAACACGGCCTCCTGTGGCTGCACGAAAAGCATTTTTCAACATGGTGGCGTTGCTCCCAGGGTTCCTCCGAGCCACAATCGTAGGCAGCCTGCCGTAGTAGCCCTCGGGCGGTCTGAGAGAGGCAAGTCATCGACAGTTCCTGTCTTTCTGTATCTCCTGCATGGCCGATCAACATCGCTTTAGTTCACTCCAAGACGCCTGGACACTTCCCTTGTTGAGAGCAGTTCCTGGCAATGCGGACGCGATCGAACTGCGGTATTGACCGTCTCTGAACTACAAGACAACACGAGCTGTGTACCTCCTTCCTGGTGGAATGACTGGAACTGATCGGCTGTCGGTCCCCCTCCATCTGATAGGCGCTGCTCATGGATCTTTGGACGGGTTTAGTGACATCTCTGAACAGTCAAAGGGACTGTGTCTGTGATACTATACCCACAGTCATCGTCTGTCTAGGAGTTCTGGGATCCTGGGTGATGCAGAACTTTTTTTGATATGTGTATGTTCCATAGGACACATAGCCTATGGCGTGAATCGTGTGAAACGTCTGAAAACAAATGAGGGGGGAACCTTATGAGCTGCGAAACTTTCGCGTCATTCCCTGTGTGATCTCATCTTTCTTCAAAGCACAATGGCTCGACGCAAGTGTGCATCTATCCTTGGGGAACATGTCTACCCTTACATGCAGTTCCTCGACACGATATCTACCAACAGGACAATGAAATGTGTCACACAGCTTGCAGTCTACGCAAGTGGTTTCAACAGCACCAGGATACGTTTACCATATTCTCCTGGTCACCAAACTCTCCGGATTTAAGCGCAATCGAGAATCTATGGGACCATTTCGATCGGGCAGTTCGCGCAGTGGATCCTCAACCTAGAAACCTACCGCAGCTGGCCACGACACTGGAGTTGCAGTGGCTCCATATCTTTCCGGTACCTTCCAGAACCTCATTCACTCTCTTCCTACAGATCTCACAGCGATCCGCGTTGAAGAGGTGGTTTCTCGCTTATTCTGCAGTTACTCGTCTCCTGCGGTTAATCACGGAATAGGGTGAGGCAGCTAGTGGGACATCCAAAATATATCCATAAAGCGTGTGTGGTTATCGATAGGATGTAGCAGCTATTGTTCCGAGTTTTTTGATGTGCGCAAGTAATTTTTAATGTTTATAGCTTCTGGATTATGTCACTGACATTGTTTTTATATAACTATACAACTTTTTGTGGCATTGGAAGGTGGTTTCGAGGAGAATTTTAGCGACTAGCACAGTCGCTCGCTCGCTCTACATATGATCCGTACCTAAAGAATGGAAAGTTACGGAGGTCACACCAACATTCAGAAAAGAAAGTAGGAGTTGCCATAATATAGTTTCAGGAGATGTGGCCCCACTGTTGGTATATATTTGAGATACGTAAAATTACTCCCTGTAGCTGCTGTTAAAATTCATTTTTTATGCAAGCAGATTCGTTCGACTAAGCATTCACAGCTTCATGTTAGGCTAAATATAAAATCATTATTCTCAAATGATAAAACCGTGAATCAGACATTGCTATCACATCGCAATATAAATTACGTCGTCACTCGATAAAAACTGTGCTAGGTAGTGCACTCATTCATGTTTTGTAGCTGTGATTTTATATTTTACCTAATATGAAGCTGTGAATACTTTTATCAACCTGACGACGGGCAATCTACAGAAACGTGAATTGTAAATAAAAAATTTTGTCAACAGCTGAAGGCGATAATATGACATTTTCCAAATAGGCGTTCGATGAATTACACAGTCGTGTCACTGATGTCGATTTGCAGTAGGATTCTGGAACATATACTGTGCTGGAACATAATGAATTACCTCGAGGAAAGTGGTCTGTTGACGCACAATAACACGGATTCAGAAAATGTCGTTCTTGTGAAACACAACTACCGCTTCATTCTCACGGAGTGATGAGTGCTATCGACAGGGGACCTCATACTGATTCCATACTTCTAGATTTTCAAAAGGCTTATAATCAAATTGCGTGCTTTTAGACTATCGACTCAGTTGTGCAACTGGATTCGTGTTTTCCTGTCAGAAAGGTTACAGTACGTAGTAATAGAAGGAAAGGTGTCGAATACATAGAAAATGGTATGTGGCGCTCCCCAAGGAAGTGTTACAGGCCGTCTGCTGTTTCTAATCTATACAAATGGTTTAGGTGACAATCTGAGCAGCCATCTTAGATTGTTTGCAGTCGGGGCTGTGATTTACCGTCTTTTAAAGTCGCCAGAAGATCAAAACCATTTGCAAAATGGTATCACTATGGTGAGAAAAGTGATCATTGGCCCTAAATAATAAAAAATGTGAGAGAATCCACACGACTACTCACAGGAATCTGTTAAATTTCTTTTTTGTATGTCCATCCTTGTGATTGGAGGTCTGAGGGACTTCGGCCTTTCACTTACGTATTAAAATGGAACACCTACAGCCGTCTTTGCGATGTCATTTATTATATGGCTACCAGTTTCGGTGTTAAATTTCGTTTACACTATAAATCACACTAATCTAAAAGCTGTCAGTTCAACTACGTACTTAGGAATTACAATTGGAACAACTTAAATTGTAACGATGACATAGACAACGTTGTGGGGAAGGCGAACGGAAGACTACGTTTAGTGGCAGAACACTTGAAAGGTGTAAGAAGTCTAGTAAAGAGACTGCCTACACTACAATTGTTAATCCTCTGCTAGACTTTTCTGTGCGATGTGGAATCCTTAGTAACGATGAAGACTAGACTGAAATTTAAGAGTCTAGTCAGGAGGAATTGATGTACGAAGAAATGGGATACGGAAATACTAAATAACGAAGAGATACGCTTGAAGTTCTCTGAGGCTATAGAACGAAGAAGGGGCAATAAGAGTATAAGACCTGTAATGAAGTATTCGGATTAAAACCGGTATAAGACAACAATTCAGTTTTTCCCCCCTACTCGTCATTGCAGAAGCAATGACGGGAATAAGAGATATGTTCGAGAGTGGAACTAAAATTTAAGGTGGCCAACGATAATATTCGCTGATGATATTGCTATCCTCGGTGAAAGTGAAGAAGAATTACAGGCTATGTTGAATGGAACGAACCGTCTAATGACTACAGAATGTAGAGAGAGAGTAAATCAAAGAAAGACTAAAGTAATGAGAAGTAGCAGAAATGTGAACAGCGAGAAACTTAATCAGAATTCGTTATCACGAAGTGGATGAAGTCAAGGAATGGTGCCACCTATGCAGCAAAATAACACATGACGGGCGGGGCAAGGAAAACATGAAAAGCAGCTTAGCACAAGCAAAAAGGGCATTCCTGGACAAGAGAAGTCTAATAGTATCAAATATAGGCCTTAAAATGGGAAAGAAATTTCTGATAATACGTTTGTAGCACTACACTGTCGAAAGTGAATCATGACTGTGGGAAAAGCGGAACAGAAGACAGTCGAAGCATTCAAAATATGGTACTACAAAATAATGTTGAAAACTAGATGGGATGAGGTAACGAATGAGGAAGGTTACCGCAGAATCGGCGAGGAAAGGAACATACGGAAAACACTGACAAGGAAAAGGGACAGGATGACAGGAGACGTTTTAAGACTTCAAGGAATAGACTCCATGGTACCAAAGGAAGATGTAGAGGAAGACAGAGATTGGAATACATCCAGAAAATGATTGAGAATGTAGGTTGCAAATACTACTATGAGACGATGAGATTGAGACAGGGGAGACGGGCCGCATCGAACTAGTCACAAGACTGATGACTCAAAAAAAAAAAAAAAAGAAAGAAAGGTATTCTTACAAGATAAGATTGACAGAGGACATCGCAAATGTTCAAAGAAGCGCAGCTCGTTTTTTATTCTCGCGAAATAGGGGAAAAAGTGTCAGGGAAGTGTTCGGCGAGTTGGGATGCAAATGGTTAAAAAGAAAGGCGTCTCTTGTAGCAGCGAGATATTTTCACGAAATTTCTATCACTAATTTTCTTCTCCGAATGCAAAAATGTTTAAATATCGTCAACCAACGTAGAAAAAAATGATCACTGTAATTATACAAGAAAAATCAGAGCTATTACGGAGAATTTTAATTTATTTTTCCCAAGCGCTGTTCGAGAGTGGAACGGCAGAAAAATGGTCTGAACGGAGTTCGAAGAATCCTCTACCAGGCACTTAAGTGGGATTTTCGAAGTAGCCGTGTACATGTAGATGTAGAATTTGATGAAGCAGTAGCAAGATATCGGCGTCGCAAACTGCAGCGACGTCTTTAGCAGAGGAGGTTCCACGAAGTGCAGACCTCTTGAACCAAGTGTAAGCGTTTTGAAATCAAAATTTAAGCTCATATTTTACACTATTTCCAGTCTTATAAGAGGTTTCCAGATATATAAATTAGTTTATTTCTTCAGATGTTTGAGCGAAGCTGTCACTATCTTACTGAATCTTTGTTTTCAGTATCTACGTGTTGTTGCTGCAATAAACAGTAAAGGAAGTGTATGATCAGTTGAAGAAAATGGACGGTGATTATGAGTTGAATACCGACTGAAGTAAAACACCGGTAATTGAATGTAATCGAAATCAAGCAATGCTGAGAGAATCAGATTCGGAAATTAGACACTAAAAGATCTAGACGAGTTTTGCTGTTTGGGCAAGTAACATAACTAATGGTTACTGATATACAGGGTGTTCGGAAATTCCCACAACAAACTTCTAGGGTTTGTAGAGTGGAGTGAGTACATAATATTTTGAATAGGAACCCAGTACAATTGTAAGGTAAGAATTCAAAAAGAAACATAACGAAACATCCATTTATCATTTAGGCACATTTGATTGTAGTAAGACATATACATTACGTGTTGACATTATTCTAAAACAAAAAAGGCCAAAACATACAGAACAGTGCTGATGCATTACAGCAGTGGCTCAATGTGATCACCGTCGTTGTTACAATCCATACCACCTGGTGTCTCTTCAGTGTCTAGTGCAGTGGCCAGAACTTGTGCAAGCATATCTTCCTTTGTCTCTACAGGAGTGTCGTAAACTGAATGTTGTATACATACATCAGGCTGCCGTCTGTCTGCCCTACTGAATACCAGGAAAAGCAACACCGTGACTTTTCTCTTTCCCTTAGCAGACGTGGACCCGTTACATAACTGAATTTAAGTTGCTCCGGAACGCCCTATACTTGCAATGTTAAAATCAGTTTTATAAATTACATCTTTCCTCACAAAGTATTTGAGGTAGGAAGTTGAACTTTTTACAGATTATTTATTGGAATATGGGCTACAACTTAACACAGGGATTTTACAAAATTTTAGTTCAGTTATTAAAGATGATTTTTTTTCAATTGTAATGAAAATTCACAACATTTTTTTGAAATTTTTATTTATATATTAAAAAATATACAGTTTTTTGGAAAAAGGCTGTGTTAAATTGTGCAGAAGGTACTGTGTAACATTTACTGAAAGTTTGAAACAAATATGTTTGGAAGATCCTTAGAAAACATGTAATTAGTATGAGAAAATAAAAGTTTTGGGAATCGAGAGACAAAGATTGGATTAACTTTTTAGTGCATTGCAGGTCCATAGGATGGATTATCTTCATCCTCTGCAAACTCCTCCTCTAGCTTCCTCTTGTTCCTCCTCCTGTTTACTCTTGCTTGTATTTCTAGACTCTTTACAGCCCTGTCTGCAGCCCGAAGGCGTTCCTTGTCTAAAGCAAGCATCGCTCGTACCATGTTAGAACCTATCTTCATTCCCATATTTCTAAATACCTTGCACCTTACAATGTTGCCATCATTGAAAGTATACATACTGGTGGCAGATACTACACCATGAAGAGATGTGTGTCCCCGTTTATGCCAGGTACCATCGAACGCTGCAGTCAAATCTCTGTTACCATTATTTTCCATTACTGCCTCTTCCACAGCGTTCTTCATAGATTCTATACAGACATCTTCTACTTTAGACCTTATTAATTTATTATAGGTCGTAAACTTGGATGGGGGATTTGGAAGATTCATGATGCCACAGAAAATTGCACATGCAGTAGCACCCTTACCAACTGAACGCAAGGAATAAACAAATCTAATGTTGTGTTCGTAGATTTTGCTACCATTTTCTTCACTTGCAGTTACTGCAACACTGTTCCAAAAGGTGGTCATGTATGAACACTTATCACATTTCAGTTGTATTTCACTAGCACGTCCTACGTGCTTTATTATGGAGGGTTCCAGACCAACTTCACTACAATGAATACATCTTACACAGTTTGAAAAAATTCCTTTGAGAACCGGCATATCAAATATTTCATTCACATCCGATTCGCCCATAAAACATTCATAGTTTTCACTCATTGAACCAAGCTTCTTCTGTGAAGTATTTTCTTTCCCACTTTGACTGCTATGGGCAGGTGTACTTGAGAGGTTAGGTTCACTCACTTGGTTATCGTCTTTATTGTTTACAGTAATAACACATACCTTTGGCTTTCCAACATTTCTCCTTTTCTTAAAAGCCTTCAGAGGATTTCTAATAACTTTACTTTTACTCATTATTATACTTCAACAAAACAGAGACTCAAGAAACAGAATTAATTACGAATATTTTCGAGATAACGACAGAGTAAATAAACATGAAACAATCGACAATCACACCAGCGATATATATTGAACCATCACAGGTTAGCCACAACACATACCTTATCTCACATCACTAAAATGCACCTGATGAACACGGACGTTAATAATAACACCATTTGACAGCAGCTTAACAGCGCCACAGTGGGTCACGCCCATGTAGAACACATTTCAAAAAAAATTTAAAAATAGTTGTAGTCTTCGGAATTGAATAAATTATATATCTATTAAAAGGTAATAGTCTGCAGATTCAGAAAACGCAAAAAAGTAAAAATTGAACTTTTCATGATTTTTAGCCTTTCCGGAGCCCCTTAAGCCGTCGTAAATTTCCGTACATGGGTTCCTATTCAAAATATTACTCAGTCCTCTACAAGACCAAGAAGCTAGTAACGGCAGTTTCCGAACGCCCTGTAGAGAGGACATAAAATGGAGGTTAGTAGCAGCAAGGAAAGCATTTCTGTAAAAGAGGAATTTATTAAGATAGAATGTAAACTGAATTGCGAGTAAGTGTTTTCTAAAGGTATTTCTATGGAGTGTAGGATTCTACGAAAGTGGAACGTGGGCGATAAACAATTCAGACAAGTCTCAGAAACGTAGTGCTACAGATTAAGATTATGTTGGTCGATCGAATAATAAATGAGATACTGAATCAAACTGGGGAGAAAAAAATTGATGGCACAACTAGACTTAAAGAGGGATTCGGCTGATGTACTCAACTCGGGGCATCAAGGAATAATCGATTTGGCTATGTAAGATAGTATGTGAGGAAGCCACGTACTCTCGCCAGACCGTGAAGTCAGGGGCAGAGACGCAGCCCTCGGCGCCAGTTTTAATATCGCGGCCGCCTGGTCAGGAGCGCCAGAGAGCTGGAACACTGGACGGCGGGGCGCCACGTGCCGGACAGACAGTGCTGCCAACCCAGCCAGCGCGGCGCGCTATGAATAATGAGTCGCCGTCACGGCCAACATTTTTAATTTATCACCCGGTGTCAGGCGCCGCCGAGCGCAGTTGCCGGCCGTTCCCTGGACAAGAACCGTCCCTCGCTCCACTGGCCCTACACACGTGGCGAAATTGTGCGGTTCGCCGCCGGCAGTTCCTCACTAAAACTGTACAGCGTGTTCCAAACCACCACGATCACAGTTATCCAGATGCCACGAGATCCAAGACTGGCGTGCCACAGGGGAGTGATATGGGACCATTGCTTTTCACAATATACCGGGTGATCAAAAAGTCAGTATAAATTTGAAAACTGAATAAATCACCGAATAATGTACATAGGTACAAATTGACACACATGGTTGGAATGACGTGGGGTTTTATTAGAACCAAACAAATACAAAAGTTCAATGAATGTGTGACAGATGGCGCTTCATCTGATCACAATTGCAATAATTAGCATAACAAAGTAAGACAATGCAAAGATGATGTTCTTTACAGGAAATTCTCAATATGTCCACCATAATTCCTCAACAATAGCTGTAGTCGAGGAATAATGTTGTGAACAGCACCGTAAAGCATGTCCGGAGTTATGGTGAGGCATTGGCGTTGGATGTTGTCTTTCAGCATCGCTAGAGATGTCGGTCGATCACGATACACTTGCAACTTCAGGTAACCCCAAAGCCAATAATCGCACGGACTGAGGTCTAGGGACCTGGAAGGCCAAGCATGACGAAAGTGGCGGCTGAGCATACGATCATCACCAAACGACGCGCGCTAGAGACCTTTCACGCGTCTAGCAATATGGAGTTTTTTTTGGTTCTAAAAAAACCCCATGTCATTCCAAGCATGTGTGTCAATTTTTACCTCCCTGTCTATATTATCCGTGGTTTATTCAGTTTTCAAATGTATACTGACTTTTTGATCACCTGGTATATAAATGACCTAATAGATAGTGTCGGAAGTTCCATGCGGCTTTTCGCGGATGATGCTGTAGTAGACAGAGAAGTTGCAGCATTAGAAAATTGCAGCGAAATGCAGGGAGATCTGCAGCGGATAGGCACTTGGTGCAGGGAGTGGCAACTGACCCTTAACATAGACAAATGTAATGTATTGTGAATACATAGAAAGACGGATCCTTTATTGTATGATTATATGAAAGCGGAACAAACACTAGTAGCAGTTACTTCTGTAAAATATCTGGGAGTATGCGTACGGAACGATTTGAAGTGGAATGATCATATAAAATTAATTGTTGTTAAGGCAGGTGCCACGCTGAGATTCTATGGTAGAGTCCTTAGAAAATGTAGTCCATCAACAAAGGAGGTGGCTTACAAAACACTCGTTCGACCTATACTTGATTATTGCTCATCATTGTGGGATCCGTACCAGGTTGGGTTGACAGAGAAGATCCAAAGAAGAGCGCCGCGTCTCGTCACAGGGTTATTTGGTAAGCGTGATAGGGTTACGGAGATGTTTAGCAAACTCATGTGGCAGACTCTGCAAGAGAGGCGCTCTGCATCGTGGTGTAGCTCGCTGTCCAGGTTTCGGGAGGGTGCGTTTCTGGATGAGGTATCGAATATATTGCTTCTACCTACTTATACCTCCCGAGGAGATCACGAATGTAAAATCAGAGAGATTAGAGCGCGCACGGAGGCTTTCAGACAGTCGTTCTTCCCGCGAACCATACGCGACTGGAACAGGAAAGGGAGGTAATGACAGTGGGACGTAAAGTGCCCTGCGCCACACACCGTTGGGTGGCTTGCGGAGTATAAATGTAGATGTAGAACCTGCTGGTGTAGTGTAACGCGCAGCGAGCTCTCTCGCGCGACTGGAAGGCGACCCTGATACAGACAATAACAGTGCGGTAGATCGACAGGCGAGGAGCACCGGCCAGCCTGGGTGTGGTATTTTAGGCGGTTTCCTATGCTCGTTTAGGCAAATGCCAGACTGGTCTCCACTTTCCGGCGCACAAAATACCGTACACAAACATTTACAACATGTTTTCGATGGTGCTGAGCCACAACCGTGCAGCATATTTTGAAAGAATAAACCGCCATTTCACGGTATATTACTGAATTTCTATTCTTTACTGTCTAGATTTCGGCTTTTACGGCAATATCGAGTACAATGCCAAAAGTTCTTAGGCCAAAGCAGATAGACCTGCTGGACTGACGATATGACGTGTTAACGGTCAAATAGTTCGATAATAGCACAAAAGCCAGAATCTACATAGTACATGAGATAAATATAGTGATATACATTTAAATTGGAGGTTTGTTCTTACAAAAAAAGAAAAAAAATAATAAAGACAAAAACCACGATCACACACACAGAAAAAAGTTTAAAGTGGTATTGCCGTCTAGTGATACTAATTTTCCAATATATACTGTATTGTTCGAACTGAGAAGATTATACAGTCATTCTTATTAACGTTTAAAAAACCCCGTTGATGACTCTGAGGCAAATCATATAAGACGCATGGGGTCGCAAATGTCGTGAAATACCCCCAAAATGGATGAGAAATGTTGAACATGTGACATCAACAGATGAAGTATCTCTCCGTACATGCAGCAGTTGTGTTTGGGAGTGAAGGGGTGATTGAGCTATATAATACTTACATTCGAGCAAACGGTGAAAATTCCGAACACCTTTTTTAAATGTGATCGCTTGTAAACGTTGAAGTTACAAAATTACTATCGTCATTCGAACGAAGTAAAAGTAGTTCTTATGTTGTGTTTCTTTCCTTTGTCCCTTTTTTTACTGTACTTTGCAGTAAACCAGCGAATACGGAGACACCGGTAAATAAAATAATAAATCTTACCTCAGTGTGAACACATACCAGTAACTGTCTAACACAGTGACAAAACTGCTGCCTGCCAAACACAAGACACAAACGCAGAGCCACACCCACGCAACATTTGACTTGGGTTGAGAGCGTCAGGTGCGACAACCGATAGGCTCAACCGCTGCATGTAGTGCGAGGCACGTCATAAAAGTGATGTCACATGTTCAACATTTGTCATCTACTTTTGGGGTATTTCCCGATATTTGCGACCCGAAGTGTCTTACATTAAATCAACTGTCTCTGCGCTATCAACATCACTTCGTAGGTTTTCAAGTGTTAATAAGAATCACCCTGTGCAGTTGTTACTTATTTTGAATATAGAAGCGGTCTAAGATGCTGCAGTCATGGACTGTGCGGCTGGTCCCAGCGGAGGTTCGAGTCATCCCTCGGGCGGGGGTGTGTGTGTTTGTCCTTAGGATAATTTAGGTTAAGTAGTGTGTAAGCTTAGGGACTGATGACCTTAGCTGTTAAGTGCCATAGGATTTCACACACATTTGAAAATTTTTTGAATATAGAATCCGAAGTTGGCTTCCATTCCAGTACCTTTATAAAACTACAATTGTTTCGGATTGTTTTCTCTGATAACACTGAAGATTAATGCCGTATTCTTGGTATTAACACTTTTTATATTTAGTCCTCATCAGAAATATTTTAAGACAGCTCAGAAACGTTCTCATATGTATTTTGTCGTAATGTAAAAAAAAGGCTATTTGCATAGCATTTCATCATTCTAAGATATTACAAAGGCAGGTTGCCCTGAAGTGACAGAATGAATACAATTGACTTTGGTGCGAATTTCACCGCATATATGAACCCAATTCCGTGAAAAATTTAGTCTAATTAACTAACAATATTATTTCCGCCATTAATATTTAAGACAGATATAAACAAAACTGTATTTTTTATGAACCAAAAGTTTTAGAAACGTATAGAAGCGAAACATGTTTACATAGGTGGGGAAGTAAATTAAATAATTTTCCAACGGATCACAACCTGCAACTGCTGTGTTCGGATGCAGGCTGAGTTGGCATCCCTTCGCTCCCAGCTTCAGGCAGTGTTGGCTTCGATCACACAGCTTGAGGCTGTTGCCAATGGGCATCACTGTGGGGGTCCGGATAGGGGTTTGTCGGGGACGGCCAGCTCGTCCCACGCATCCCCTGATCGGACTACGACTGTGGTTGCCCGGGATACTGCCCGCATTGAGGCTGATCCCTCACCTGTGGTAGAGTGGGAGGTCGTTTCAAGGTGTGGCAGGGGGCGAAAGACATTCCGGAGGGCTGAACGGAAAGCCTCTCCAGTTTGTCTGACGAACCGGTTTCAGGCTCTGTCTCAGGCTGATACTGATCTTCGGCCTGACATGGCTGCTTGTCCTGTTCCAGAGGTTGCCCCTCAGTCTGCAAGATCCGGGCAGTTGCAGAGGGTGGGCTTACTGGTAGTTGGGAGCTCCAACGTCAGGCGCGTAATGGGGCCCCTTAGGGAAATGACAGCAAGAGAGGGGAAGAAAACCAATGTGCACTTCGTGTGCATACCGGGGGGAGTCATTCCAGATGTGGAAAGGGTCCTCCCGGATGCCATGAAGGGTACAGGGTGCACCCATCTGCAGGTGGTCGCTCATGTCGGCACCAATGATGTGTGTCGCTATGGATCGGAGGAAATCCTCTCTGGCTTCCGGCGGCTATCTGATTTGGTGAAGACTGCCAGTCTCGCTAGCGGGATGAAAGCAGAGCTCACCATCTGCAGCATCGTCGACAGGACTGACTGCGGACCTTTGGTACAGAGCCGAGTGGAGGGTCTGAATCAGAGGCTGAGACGGTTCTGCGACCGTGTGGGCTGCAGATTCCTCGACTTGCGCCATAGGGTGGTGGGGTTTCGGGTTCCGCTGGATAGGTCAGGAGACCACTACACGCAACATGCGGCTACACGGGTAGCAGGGGTTGTGTGGCGTGGGCTGGGCGGTTTTTTAGGTTAGATGGCCTTGGGCAAGTACAGAAAGGGCAACAGCCTCAACGGGTGCGGGGCAAAGTCAGGACATGCGGGGACCAAGCAGCAATCGGTATTGTAATTGTCAACTGTCGAAGCTGCGTTGGTAAAGTATCGGAACTTCAAGCGCTGATAGAAAGCACCGAAGCTGAAATCGTTATAGGTACAGAAAGCTGGCTTAAGCCAGAGATAAATTCTGCCGAAATTTTTACAAAGGTACAGACGGTGTTTAGAAAGGATAGACTGCATGCAACCGGTGGTGGAGTGTTCGTCGCTGTTAGTAGTAGTTTATCCTGTAGTGAAGTAGAAGTGGATAGTTCCTGTGAATTATTATGGGTGGAGGTTACACTAAACAACCGAACTAGGTTAATAATTGGCTCCTTTTACCGACCTCCCGACTCAGCAGCATTAGTGGCAGAACAACTGAGAGAAAATTTGGAATACATTTCACATAAATTTTCTCAGCATGTTATAGTCTTAGGTGGAGATTTCAATTTACCAGATATAGACTGGGACACTCAGATGTTTAGGACGGGTGGTAGGGACAGAGCATCGAGTGACATTATACTGAGTGCACTATCCGAAAATTACCTCGAGCAATTAAACAGAGAACCGACTCGTGGAGATAACATCTTGGACCTACTGATAACAAACAGACCCGAACTTTTCGACTCTGTATGTACAGAACAGGGAATCAGTGATCATAAGGCCGTTGCAGCATCCCTGAATATGGAAGTTAATAGGAATATAAAAAAAGGGAGGAAGGTTTATCTGTTTAGCAAGAGTAATAGAAGGCAGATTTCAGACTACCTAACAGATCAAAACGAAAATTTCTGTTCCGACACTGACAATGTTGAGTGTTTATGGAAAAAGTTCAAGGCAATCGTAAAATGCGTTTTAGACAGGTACGTGCCGAGTAAAACTGTGAGGGACGGGAAAAACCCACCGTGGTACAACGACAAAGTTAGGAAACTACTGCGAAAGAAAAGAGAGCTCCACTCCAAGTTTAAACGCAGCCAAAACCTCTCAGACAAACAGAAGCTAAACGATGTCAAAGTTAGCGTAAGGAGGGCTATGCGTGAAGCGTTCATTGAATTCGAAAGTGAAATTCTATGTACCGACTTGACAGAAAATCCTAGGAAGTTCTGGTCTTACGTTAAATCAGTAAGTGGCTCGAAACAGCATATCCAGACACTACGGGATGATGATGGCATTGAAACAGAGGATGACACGCGTAAAGCTGAAATACTAAACACCTTTTTCCAAAGCTGTTTCACAGAGGAAGACCACACTGCAGTTCCTTCTCTAAATCCTCGCACAAACGAAAAAATGGCTGACATCGAAATAAGTGTCCAAGGAATAGAAAAGCAACTGGAATCACTCAATAGAGGAAAGTCCACTGGACCTGACGGGATACCAATTCGATTCTACACAGAGTACGCGAAAGAACTTGCCCCCCTTCTAACAGCCGTGTACCACAAGTCTCTAGAGGAACGGAGGGTTCCAAATGATTGGAAAAGAGCACAGATAGTCCCAGTCTTCAAGAAGGGTCGTCGAGCAGATGCGCAAAACTATAGACCTATATCTCTTACGTCGATCTCTTGTAGAATTTTAGAACATGTTTTTTGCTCGCGTATCATGTCATTTCTGGAAACCCAGAATCAACTATGTAGGAATCAACATGGATTCCGGAAACAGCGATCGTGTGAGACCCAGCTCGCCTTATTTGTTCATGAGACCCAGAAAATATTAGATACAGGCTCCCAGGTAGATGCTATCTTTCTTGACTTCCGGAAGGCGTTCGATACAGTTCCGCACTGTCGCCTGATAAACAAAGTAAGAGCCTACGGAATATCAGACCAGCTGTGTGGCTGGATTGAAGAGTTTTTAGCAAACAGAACACAGCATGTTGTTATCAATGGAGAGACGTCTACAGACGTTAAAGTAACCTCTGGCGTGCCACAGGGGAGTGTTATGGGACCATTGCTTTTCACAATATATATAAATGACTTAGTAGATAGTGTCGGAAGTTCCATGCGGCTTTTCGCGGATGATGCTGTAGTACACAGAGAAGTTGCAGCATTAGAAAATTGTAGCGAAATGCAGGAAGATCTGCAGCGGATAGGCACTTGGTGCAGGGAGTGGCAACTGACCCTTAACATAGACAAATGTAATGTATTGCGAATACATAGAAAGAAGGATCCTTTATTGTATGATTATATGATAGCGGAACAAACACTGGTAGCAGTTACTTCTGTAAAATATCTGGGAGTATGCGTGCGGAACGATTTGAAGTGGAATGATCATATAAAATTAATTGTTGGTAAGGCGGGTATTAGATTGAGATTCATTGGGAGAGTCCTTAGAAAATGTAGTCCATCAACAAAGGAGGTGGCTTACAAAGCACTCGTTCGGCCTATACTTGAGTATTGCTCATCAGTGTGGGATCCGTACCAGATCGGGTTGACGGAGGAGATAGAAAAGATCCAAAGAAGAGCGGCGTGTTCCGTCACAGGGTTATTTGGTAACCGTGATAGCGTTACGGAGATGTTTAACAAACTCAAGTGGCAGACTCTGCAAGAGAGGCGCTCTGCATCGCGGTGTAGCTTGCTCGCCAGGTTTCGAGAGGGTGCGTTTCTGGATGAGGTATCGAATATATTGCTTCCCCCTACTTATACCTCCCGAGGAGATCACGAATGTAAAATTAGAGAGATTAGAGCGCGCACGGAGGCTTTCAGACAGTCGTTCTTCCCGCGAACCATACGCGACTGGAACAGGAAAGGGAGGTAATGACAGTGGCACGTAAAGTGCCCTCCGCCACACACCGTTGGGTGGCTTGCGGAGTATCAATGTAGATGTAGATGTAGATAAATTAACTTGGCACTTGTTAGGAGAAACTAGTTTGTGTTTTGAATCTCATCGTGAATTTCATAGGATATCTAATTTTTGTAGCACAAAACGGAAACATGTAAAATTATTATTACGTAAAAGCACCGACTTCGAACCACACAGAACTTTATTCTAGTACTAATACATTGTGTAATTATGGAAAACCATCAATCTGATACTTCATATCCGTAAAGTGGCATAAACATTATTGAAAATAAATTGGTATCACAATTTTCCGTAATCTCGAGAAGTTACAACACGACTTCCCTCCCTAATAACTGCGGTGACAGGAATGGCATCAGGATACAAAGCTAAATAAAATAAATTTGACAAAATTTGACTACAGCAGAGCTTGTTACTGAAAATGGTGTAAGAAAAGAAGAAGAGGATTCTGAAGTCAGCATTGTAGGATGAGGAACCAGTTATCGGAAATACTAAATATATAGTGCGTGTAGGGAACGTAGTTGTATACTGTCAGGTTTCTGCATCGACGTTGATCGTAATTCTTTTAAAAGCAGTACGCAATCGTGGCGCCATCGTTCGAGGCTGGCTTCCATTTCAGTATCTTGCTAACTTTTGTTTATATGAAGCTTATGTAATATTCCACCTTCGTCGCTTTTTCTTCTTTCCCTATTTTTTTACGTACAAACTTCAGTCAGTGAAGAACCTGCGCCCCCCGTAGTTTTCACACTGTAGGTTCAGTCATAGGACGACATGTGTAACACTCTTGTAAAGAGCGACAAGTAGCTAATCTAATACATACGAGATTTGACTAGTATATGACGTACTAGCCTCAGTACCCAACGTCCGTAACGCACGCCTGTGCGATGGCGCTCGACGCAGAGGTAAGCCGTTTCGAATCCTGGTGGTAGGAAATTATCACGATCTATATACGGCCGGCAAGGGGTAAAGCTACTGATTACCACATTTTGCGCTAATGTCACAGGTTAAATTCCTAACCTTTCCGTTACCTTGCCGCTGTGGCTCATGAAGTGAGGGCATGCGAAAATGTTTTTGGTCACCCGTCCCTCGGATGGGGGAGCTCGGTGGCTCCCATGGCGCTATTAGAGAGGAATTGAGCTATGTGCCGGCACTGGTTTTCGCCCTCTACTTCTCCTTCGTCCGTAGCAACACAGACTCTACACTGCATTCTACAAGCACCCACCACAGCCATACAGTAGCAACTGATACAAACTTACCACTTCATATCAGATCGGAGGAAGGCAACTGCAAATCACATCCACAAACACCTTGCCACGGGTGGCAATGCTGTCTTCCTATATCTGCTACCAGCCGCGCGGGGTAGCATTGCGGTCTAAGGCGTCTTGTCAAGAGCCGCGCGGCTCACCTCGTCGGAGGTTTGAGTCCTCCCTCTGGCATGGGTGTGTGTGTTGTCAGTGTGTGTCGTCCTTAGCGTAAGTTAGTTTGAGTTACATTAAGTAGTGTGTAAGCTTAGGGACCGATGACCTCAGCAGTTTCGTCCCATAAGACCTTACCACAAATTTCCAATTTTATCTGCTCCCACACACTCATTCGCTGATTGAAGGACCACTTCAACTTTTTGAGTATGTAGCACAACGTGATCAACATAATCTGGTACTGTGGCTGAAACAACAGTTCTTTCTACAACATGACTCCATCTATAAAACAGAACGATTCTATGAAAAAGGACTCTTGCGGCTAAATCCCACCTACATGCTTCCTCTCATGGATGTCGCTTTCTGATTATATGATTGCCAATGAAAAAAATTGCTAAAATGAGCAGTGAACTCTTTTGGTTAGGTAGAGAGGAACTTCATTTCTTCACCAAAACTGCTGGTGAAACGTGGATCTTTTTATGCCACTGTGGAAGTTAAACAATTAGCCTCTCCTTAAAGTCCAAATGTTTCACAAAACTACATGGAATAAACTGCGTATGTACACAGAACGTGTGATCCTGGAGGTGCCAGGAACATCAAAATAATGATGATAGAGAAATTCCGATATCAGCTGCAATCATGCGTTGAAATAAATCCAGTAATGATACGAAGAGGTCGAATAAATTAGCCAACCAGTTGCAATTCAAGTTGACCTAGGTTTCGATATTAATAAAAATATCTTCATTAGGAATGGGTTCCCAAAAATTTATACCAACGATTACAAAACGTTTTTACAAATACACCAGAATATTAGTGGTAGAAAAATGTTTGTGTGGTATGTGCATTCACTTGTTATATCACATGGTGGTAAATTATATTAGCCGAAGCCGAACGGTTCTTGTGATGTATAAAATTAATATAAAAACCAGAAACATTACATGCCGTGGCTTAAGACAGCAGCGAGATTACAATCAGAGAACGTCAGAATAAATCCACAAATGTATTCGCCCACTGGTAGACGCTCCTGTCTACATAAAATTGTAACAAGAACTCAAGGAATAAAATATTTACATAATGCTTATGTAATGCAAATATTTTATTCTTTGGACTCCTGATACAATTTTTTCATGGACAAGAGGCCTTCTGTCCAACAGAGTTAATGCATGTATTTAGATCAGCAGGGGGGGGGGGGGCACGTCATGCTAATAAGTGAGCTTGTAGTGCCAAGTACTTTGCATTTTTGGTCGATTTTGTAATTACTGCAGTAACATGTCATACTATTTCGGGACGTAAAGTTACGTTCAGTTTCCTCTTCCTCTTGTGGATGCTTCACTTCCTTTTATCAGGCAGTACAGTTTCAAACAAACACTTGGTTTTGTTATTTAGCAACTGGCTAATTTGGAAAGTCAGAAATGCTAGCTTTACATTGTTCTTCTACGAACTACTCGATTCTGCAGTTATTTTCTTTTTCTAGAGATGTTCATCGAGAAGCATGTTCTAGTGTTCTCTCCGTGCAAATTTACTTCAGGTGGAGGTCGAGCGGTTACTACAGCCCACGCAAGATATTAGTTCATTTTCCTATAAACCTTTAATACGAAACACGTAACTTGGATGCATTCCACATCCGCTTCCACGACAATAGATGTTTGCTATTGTCGCAGAGTGCAGGAAACGATTTATAATGGAAAAGTACTGTAGGACAGACAGTGTTGATGTATCTTTGCACTTTGGTACACAGTTCAGACTAATAATACAATCTCTTCCGGATCAGAGATATGTTGGTGCTGCTGTCTTAATTAACGATCAGATAGTGGGGCCAGCGAGCGGTTCTCCGATGTATGTAGTCCTTGAACGTATGGAACTTCATGAGGGGTGTCTTCGTCAACGGCTCTCATTCGTGACTGCGTTCGGCAGCGATTGACTTTAGCTTGTGGTGCCGTTGTGAGGTACCAATGGTAACCTGAGACGCTACTCTTCCAATAACACCACACCGTGACCTCGACAACTTCAATGATAAAAGTTATACAGGTGTCTAGTCTAACTTCTGTATATAAACTCACTGACGAGTCTGTAGTATCGATTTCAAATGGTTCAAATGGCACTGAGCACTATGGGACTTAACATCTATGGTCATCAGTCCCCTAGAACTTAGAACTACTTAAACCTAACTAACCTAAGGACAGCACACAACACCCAGTCATCACGAGGCAGAGAAAATCCCTGACCCCGCCGGGAGTATCGATTTCTTATATCAAAATTAGCTGAGGAGTGTGTTCCAGTGAGTCCGAGGAATCTATTGCAATGAGTTTCAGATAGACTGAGGGGTCTAGTATAGTAATTTGCATAAGAAATTTCACTGGGGGATTTATTCTAGAGATTTCGATGAAAAATTCCCCGAGAAGTGCGGTCTAGTGAGTTCGGTGGGATTCAGTGTAGTCGGATGTGTGACGACAGTAGCGGTAGCGGCCGACAGCCTTTCATACGTTTGTTTGCGACGCGGTAATGGTTAATGCATGCGGGGGCTACATGTGCGCGTGGGAGCAGGCGGCCCCCTAGGAGGTGCACTCAGTGTAATTCGTGCTCTGAGCGGCAGGCGGGCCGCTGGCGCTCGTTAATGTTGCACAGCGCCACGCCGCCGAGAGCGACGCGCCGCCACGACTCAGATAAACGGCCGCTTCTCTCACGCGGGGCCTTCCATGGGTCGTGGCCCGTAGCGGAAGAACTCTTCATACTTCACCTTTCTTGCAAAAAAATATAAAACTACTGTGCCACGAGCGGGAGTGACACGAAAGGTAAACATACAAAGCTCGGAAAACATTACGTAGCTGCACTCATATCTGCAGGTCGTAACAAAACGATGGCGACAAACTCTAAAGTACTGATCTCAGTTATCGCTGAAACAATCGGTTTTCAGGTATATAAGTTTTTTTTTTCACACGCATTTAACATCAAAATAATCGCTCAAAATGCCCGGTTTCTGAAGTAACCAATTTTAGGTTTTTTACCCTGTTGCTGCTATCGCGAGCGGAGAAGCTGCGTTGTAGACAGGCCTTGTCTCCCACGAGCGACATAACGGAGACGGGTTTCCCACTGCAGCTTATTTTTCTCCCATGTACCGAAAAATATTGTCGGAGCCTCCTTTGTGGATGGAAACCCGTGACCAAAACCCGTCATCCACCAAGGCAACATAGCATTTCATTAGTAGGCATTTCTATGTGGTAGCCAGGCCTGCCCGGTTGGCCGTGCGGTCTAACGCACGGCTTTCAGGGCGGGAAGGAGCGCCTGGTCCCCGACACGAATCCGCCCGGCGAATTGTGTCGCGATTCGGTGAGCTGGCCAGTCTGGGGATGGTTTTTAGGCGGTTTTCAATCTCCCTCGGCGAATGCCGGCTGGTTCCCCTTATTCCGCCTCAGTTAATGTCGGCGATTGCTGCACAAGTAAGTTCTCCACCTACCCGAACACCACCATTACTCTATCACGCAAACATAGGGGTTACACTAGTCTGGTGTGAGACGTTCCCTGGGAGGAACCGCACAATAACCCTGGGTTCGGTGTGGGGTGGCGAAGAGGTGAAGTGGACTGCGGTAGTCGTCGTGGGGTTGTGGACCGCTGCGGCTGCGGCGGGGACGGACCCTCTCCGTCGTTTCTAGGTCCCCGATTAACATACAATGCAATACAATACAATGTGGTAGCTAGATCCATCTTCTCCACTAGCGATCGTTGGAATCTATCACGAGCTCTGAATAACAAACAACATTGCGAGACGTTCCATCTACAGTCTGCCACCTTACAAAGTCACCTTTGCACCAGCAGGTGTTCGCACATATAACTTCGACGCTCAGTAGCGTCGTCGGATCACGTTTCCAGGCACAGATTCTTATCCTCGATTTGTTCCTCAAGACACCCTCGAAGTTTGTTGTAACGTTTCTGGGGCAATTATAACTCCCTAACTGTTTATCTCTAAAGACCGAGCGAGGGGGCGCAGTGGTTAGTACAATGGACCCGCATTCGGGAGGATGACGGTTAAAACCCGCGTCTGTCCATCCTCGTTTAGGTTTCCCGTGATTTCCATAAATCGCTTCAGGCAAATGCCAGGATGATTCCTTTAAAAGGGCACGGCCGATTTCCTTCCCCATCCATCCCTAATCCGAGCTCCTGCTCCGTCTGTAATGACCTCGTTGTCGACGGGACGTTAAAAACTAATCTCCTCCTCCTCTTTTACTTACAAAGAGTGTAGAAAATACCTTTTGTTCCCCAAAAACTTTGCTTTTGTTACCAGGACACCTAAATTTGGTAATTTTCTATTTTTGATATTTCTGCAGTGTATTTCTGATGCTATAATGATGCAATGTAACCTTACATTACTAGTGGTCTAGTGATAGTAGTTTGCTCGGACGACGTAGATCTTGTGAATGATGTCTCGTGCAATCATCCAAGATACGATGGCCCCACTGCAGGGCTTATGGTCTGGAGTGCCAAAAGATACAACTCTCGTTCACCTTTAGAGGTTCTGGAGGGGACGCTAACCAGATCTCCGGACGTGTTTCCAATCGAGCACATTTGGGATATAATGGGACGAGAAGTGGCCTGTACGACTTGTCAACCAACAACTCTTACAGAACTACATGAACAAGTCGAGCAGGCATGGCATAACATACCCAGCACAGTATTCGCCATCTGTACGATCTACTGGATGCCAGTCACCACCTGCGTTGCCCTGGAGACTACACCACGTGCTAAACTTGGTGTTTCAGCATAGATCGATACCTGGTACCTCAGAATTGATCCGTAAATGTAATCATTTCATACATTGCATATGCACTGTTGCAACAGTAAATTTGAGTGAACTGGAAACCTCAAAGGGTGTGCTAATTTTTTTATGGCAACTTCAAACTTCACTGTTTTGGGTTCTTGATTATGTTATCGTTTGTCTGAAGATAACCGAACACAGGAAATTCCCGATATCTTCCGATAAACTCGATTACTGTTTATAGAAAGAAGCTTATTCTCACAACCCACTGATCTTTCTTTTTCGGAAAGTAAGTATTTATCACTCGTCTTAGTATCGCCTTTCTTGTTATTTGCCCGTGAGGAAATTGATTCCTAATGAATTCGCCCACTGTTATGCATTAAACCTGTTAATTTCAAAGTACTGCATGTCCCGACAAGAACAGAACAGTTCTATCACAGCCATAACACTGACGCTGTTGTTAAACCAAACTCTCTGTTAATCTATTCTCCGAGAGGTGCGAGCCTCATAACTAGGGACGAGAGCCCTCGTGGAGCTCGGGCGATATTGAGAGCAGCAAGCTCAAGTTTTAAGTGGGTGTGCTAAGCACCCTGCGGTGGCTCAAATCCCTCACCCCCCTCGCGAAATACAGGTGTCGGCTTTCATACCACGTTCCACAAACATAGTTCTGTAATATTAAAAAGAAAACTAACAAAGCGTTGGTCTGCAGACGTGAATGACGTCCATGTTTTCTTCGGGGTGCTTGTATTTATTGTAATGTGCTTAGTTTCATAACTATATAAGTTCTTCATCTGTGAATAAGAGCTTCATTTATGAACAAAACTTTTCTAATGTATTAAATACAATGATCTTCAATTAATTGTAAATATTGGTCTCTCATTCTTGATAACTTATCTTAGAACGACGCACAATATTATTAAATTATTCTGTCTGAAAATAATTTACTGACGTGCTCATTTTGTTCCTAGACATAAGATACATATGACGTGTACTACTGTCCACGATAACATGGATGTATAGTTACATATATTACACACAATACACCATTAAATCACATGCTTCTCATACTACAATACTGTTCCTTCCTTGCTTTATCTTCTCCCGTTTCTTTTATTTCTACCACTCCTTTCATCCTGTGTCAACTGTGAGAAGTTTTAAAGTAAAGGAAATAAATACAGATTCCAAATGGTATATCACCAAGGCACACCACTTTTCCGTTAGATAAGTCCACAGAAATAACGTGTTCAGAGCTATATCTGCTTACTTTTTTGCGAACTTAAAGCAGAAGCCCATTAAATTGTTTGAACTGCAGATTGGATTCGGAGCCACAGCTGTAAACTGTAGGCTTTATATATTTGTCCTGTTAAATATAACTTCACTGTTTTGGGCTCATGATTATGTTATCGTTTGTCTGAAGATAAGCGAACACAGGAAATCCCCGATATATTCCGATAAAATAACACCCGTAGGTTATGATCAGAAAATACTCCAAAATTACGAGGAGAAATTAAATTCGGAAATGTGAAACTATAGCACTACCAATGTGGAGCTTAAAGTATTGATTAGGCATTGATTTAGCCATGTGGTTAACTCCCACGCATACATTCATAATCTCTCTCTCTCTCTCTCTCTCTCTCTCTCTATCTCTATCTCTCTCTCTCTCTCTCTCTCTATCTCTATCTCTATCTCTCTCTCTCTCTCTCTCTCTCTCTCTCTCACACACACACACACACACACACACACACACACACACACACACAGAGACAGACACACAGACACGCGCGTGCGCACGAAGGAGTTCGGCAGTGCGTGTGCGTCATGTTGAAAGATATACAAGATATATACCTCCTCGTAAATTTCCTTCTCGTGCCGTCCCTCCACACTTTATCTGTGTCTCTTTCTGTTTGTCACTTTCCTACCCTGTTCATCCTCTTTCTAACTTGACGTCATTGGATTACATTTCCTGAAGTTAAAATTAACAAGCAGCCCTAAACCACTTCGTGGTGGAGATTTTTAACTCTCTTTTGAATATTCCTCGGAACAAATCCTGTTCCATTAGCACTTACGTCCAACATTAGTCGGAGCTGGGGCTTCAAGTCTCTGTATCGCTTTTTAGCCATTACTCGACTTTCCCTCGGTATAATGTTTTCCGGGCTACTAGTTTAATCCCTTGTACATTAGAAAAATTAAAATTCATGTCTTTCCTGCAGGTCGTAAGTTTCGTCTTTATTACAAGAAGTTAGTTACGAGAGTGGTACTGCTGCTACTGGAGATGTCTTAGTACTGCTACTTCTATCATTTATCCCGAGCTACGAAAATGTCTGTTATTGATATCCTATAAATTTTGAGTGTGTCCGTTGCGTCAAGACTAACGAAAGTGTAGAACAGGTGACAGAGCATAAATGAAATCTGGTCGTATGACATTACTGTCCGGGTGACCTGTCTGAAGTTTCCAGAAGTGCTAGTTCTGCAAGGTTCGCAGAAGAGCTTCTGTGAAGTTTCGAAGGTAGGAGACGAGATACTGGCTGAATTAAAGCTGTGAGGATGGGTCGCGAGTCGTGCTTGGGTAGCTCAGTTGGTAGAGCACTTGCCCGCGAATGGCAAAGGTCCCGAGTTCGAGTCTCGGTCCGGCACATAGTTTTAATCTGCCAGGAAGTTTCTGTCTGAAGTTGTTCGGTCGTTTGACGCAAGTTTTTCTATAAGATGCTACTGCTGCGACTTGCGTGTTGTTTCGATGAAGGTGAGGCATAATATTGAGCGATTTTAAAAGGCGAGACAATCAGGGTGCGTCGGAGAGAGGTGGAGGGGATAGAGTCAGTTACTTTGGTGCGAAATAGCATTTAGTAATAATGGAGCGCTGGACCCCACAGCATCGTGCATACGCTGTCAAAGTATTTTATCATAACGGTAGTTCGTACCAGCTAGAATGTGGTGCATTCAACAACCATTTCAACTGCTCGGAATCTGCTGGTGCCATCTGCCTGTGCGATTAGAAAGTGGGTTGAGAACTTAGAGGGGACGGCGCCAACGACAGAGAAGAAAACTGGGAGACCAAGAACTATGCGCACACCTGAAAACATCAAACGTGTAAGATTTGCCATGGAGAGAAGCCCTCGTCGCTCAGCTCGCCAGCACTTGGGATTTCTAACATAAAGGTAAGAAGAATTTTACACCAAGATTTGCACTTTCACCCCTATAAAAGGGTTCAGGCTCTTAGGGAAACAGGTTACGTGAGCAGAATCCGGTTCTGCTTAGAATTTTTGGACGTGATTAATCAAGACGAGGACATTGTAAACCGTTTGTGGATTAGTGCTGAAGCTCACTTCCATCTCTCCAGTTAAGTGAACAAGCAGAACTTTCGTTTTTGGGCTGACGTTAATCCTAGAGAGCTGCATCAGCAACCATTGTACTCCGCAAAAGTTACTGTGTGGTGCGCCATGTCTTCGTTAGGGATCATAGAGCCATACCTTTCGAAGATTGCCTTGGCAATGCTACGACACTGACTTCGCAGACATGTTGGAAAACTTTTTTACGCCACAGCTTGCACACTACGAAGTGAACGATGAGACTTTTTATACCTGGTATTCACAGTCATGTAGAACTTTATAAAAGACATCATATTTATGCCAGTGTTTGTAACACTTTCATTATTTAACGGTTGCAGTTTCGGCCTTAGGCCATTATCAAGCGAAGGTGTTAATAGCCATAATGTAGAAAATGATAAGCAGGGTTGTACTTCAGAGTCGACTTTAAACTGTCTGGGTAAATCAATTAAAAAGTCGGAGGATGGCAAAAGCGTATCCCCTCCAGTATGACCATTACTACCAAACCACAGTGATGTTTAAACCAGCATTCAGGCTGTGAGCGTCGATTTTGTCTTTACATTTAATATTGATCCACGAAACGTAACTTTCACTGCAACCTGAAAAGCTTAAAGCACACATGAATTTTTAACTGTTTCAAAATCATGCCATGTGTTTCTATACGAACTAAATCCTTCGTCAACGATGAGACGTTTTTACAGCAGGACGGAGCAACCGCCCACATTGCTCGAGTAAGCACGAATATTCTCAGTCGTTTGGTTCTAAATCATTTGATCTCCCGAAATGGGGATATTGCATGGTCCTCTCGTTCACCGGATATCACAACATGTGACCTTTTCTTGTGGGGTTATCTGAAAAGCAAAGTTTACCAAGCTAACCCTCCTCGAAAAACTGAACCCCTGAAAGAGCGGATCCGAAAGGAAGTTGTTCAAATCCCACTGTCCATGTTGCGCAATGTGATGAGTCACTTCAAGGTCCGGCTGGAGGAATGTGTGCGTCTTAATGGACGCCATCTTACCGGAGTTATCTGCAAAAAATAACCGATATTTTACTATTGAAGAAAATGTTTTTTCACGTATTTTAAGATTATGAGATAAAAAAACTTTAAATATGTGTTTTTACTTAATAGCCTTTTAAAAATCACTGTATATCACGCCTGTGTATTATTAATATATGTTAAGTCCAGCTCATGCAACTGCAGACACACCCACCCACTCACCCACCCATCCGCTCACCACACACACACACACACACACACACACACACACACACACACACACACACACACACATTTGTGAGTTTATAGCTGCATGAGTAGGACTAAAAATAATAACGTTAACACTAATCATGTATACGTATCCTGTAAACTGAGTCGTTCTACATCATTTCGATAGAAGAATCGTTCTATTGACCTGTGTAGCATGGAGTTGAGCTCCACCAAAGCTACGATGCAGTAGTTTTAGTTCAGACATAAATGAGGTAGTATATATGAAATGATCGTATGACATTTATTTACCGGGATATTCCCTTCAGGGTTCGGCCACCGTATTGCAAGTCTTTTTAGCTGACGTCACTTCGGCGACTCGTGTGTCAATGATGATGTAAGACTCACAACACCCAATCCTCTGCCGGGAATCGAACCCGGCCCCCATTGCGTGGAAGGCGGTAAAGCTACCGCTGCGCTACGGAGGCGTACAATGACGTAGTAAATGGTAGGATTATCGGTTGTATTGGTGGCATTCGTGGGGAAAGAGCCATAAATGAATGTATGAGAGAAAAGCTGTCCGTTTGTTTTGCACATTATTAGACCAGTACATCGTTCAGTGTTACTCCGTTCTATATTTTATATCCTTACCAAACATGAACTGCATTTTATACGCAGAAAACTAGCTGCTGGCGTAACTTCTTCGCTTTTATGTACCCAAAACAATGACTTTTAATGGAAGCACAACTGAAATGCAGCAACACAAAACAGTCTAATTATTGTTGTATTTTGTACTCAATATAAGGCCCCTAATCATAATTAAAGGCAAAGAGTGTCTCCTTATACAAGTTTAAGTATGAAAATTGTTTAGCAATAACTGAAACATGCTTTGTATAAGCCCGACAAAGTGTCGAACTGATGTTTCATATGTTACCGTTTTGAATTTTTTTTTAATCTTAGCGTTTCTTGAGGAAACTATGTCTTCTAGTGCCATGTAACAAATCAGTTTTTTTTTACTACTACAACAATCATCTGTTTTACGCTACAAATCAAATGTTTTCGAATAAAACAGTTTCAATTTTGCTACAAAAAATGGCTCTGAGCACTATGGGACTCAACTGCTGAGGTCATTAGTCCCCTAGAACTTAGAACTAGTTAAACCTAACTAACCTAAGGACATCACAAACATCCATGCCCGAGGCAGGATTCGAACCTGCGACCGTAGCGGTCTCGCGGTTCCAGACTGCAGCGCCTTTAACCGCACGGCCACTTCGGCCGGCTAATTTTGCTACAAAAACTGTTTATTTATTAGTAACAGACAGGAGGAAAACTATACAGAGCTGTGTATGCTACCTACATGGCCCATATATATATCCACACTCAGTTTCTACACATCTCACCGCTTCTGGTTTCTAGGGAAATCTAGTAAGACACCGATCACAAACGCAAACAAAGCTATCGAAATGATGTAACGCCCGATAGGTATGCAACACACGTAACAAACAGATAACGTAATTACTATCTTAACTGACCAAAGGTACTAGGAAAACTACTATTTTCTGGACTTACTTACAATAGTTTACAGTAGTCATCACTCTAATGGAACATGTAACTAACTGATTATGATAACACAAACACCCAGTCCACGAGTGATGCGGGTGGGCATCGAACCAGGGAAACCGTGATCTATAGACAGTGGCGCTGACCACTAGACGATAGCTACAACTGAAACATGAGAACATAGACGAAAATCTGTATAAACATACTCATAATAAAAGTGTAGAAGAAAGGGCAACACTTGGTCCCTGATCCTCTTTCTCCTCTGTAGCAACCTGACTATGCGAGCCCAAGTGATGGCGTGATAAACACCGCCAGAATATCGGAGAACTACATTTGACCTGAGCTATACCCTCCAATCATCGCGAGTCAAACACTCATTTGGCTGTGATGGTACTCGATACCTTGTATCATTTAGAAAGAGACGAAATCATGACTCACTGGACCACACTACTCGTCTCCAGCGCAGTTGTTGTCTAGTTATGTGATGTTTTGCCCACTGAAGACACGCAGCTTATACGACGATGTGAGAAATGACATTTCCCAAAATAGCGATTTAGGTGATGGATGAAGCATTATAGTTCGCTTTGCAGTGTTCGCTCGGAACGTGATTGGCATGGACCTGAAGTCTGAGACAGCAGCAAATTCTATTAGGATTGTAATCGATAGTCATTGAGAAGGCATAACATTTATCTCCAGTCCCTGTCGGTTAGTATAAGAGCTGTAAAGCTACCAGAGGTATGTGTAGATTCCCTAGTGGCCTTGGCCAGTTAAGTTCGTAGTCGCGTTACCTCTACGTCAGCTGTGTTGCATACCTATCGAACGGTACGCCTTTTCGATAGCTTTTGCTTGCGTATGCAGTCAGTGTCTTTCTGGATTCTCCTAGAAATACGAAGTGCTGAGGCGTCTAGGAACTGAGTCAGGATATACAGGGTGTTACAAAAAGGTACGGCCAAACTTTCAGGAAACATTCCTCACACACAAAGAAAGAAAATATGTTATGTGGACATGTGTCCGGAAACGCTTACTTTCCGTGTTAGAGCTCATTTTACTACTTCAAATCACATTAATCATGGAATGGAAACACACAGCAACAGAACGTACCAGCGTGATTTCAAACACTTTGTTACAGGAAATGTTCAAAATGTCCTCCGTTAGCGAGGATACATGCATCCACCCTCCGTCGCATGGAATCCCTCATGAGCTGATGCAGCCCTGGAGAATGGCGTATTGTATCACAGCAGTTCACAATACGAGCACGAAGAGTCTCTACATTTGGTACCGGGATTGCGTACACAAGAGCTTTCAAATGCCCCCATAAATGAGAGTCAAGAGGGTTGAGGTCAGGAGAGCGTGGAGGCCATGGAATTGGTCCGCCCCTACCAATCCATCGGTCACCGAATCTGTTGTTGAGAAGCGTACGAACACATCGACTGAAATGTGCAGGAGCTCCATCGTGCATGAACCACATGTTGTGTCGTACTTGTAAAGACACATGTTCTAGCAGCACAGGTAGAGTATCCCGTATTAAATCATGATAACGTGCTCCATTGAGCGTAGGTGGAAGAACGAAACTAAAATGAGCTCTAACTAGGAAATTAAGCGTTTCCGGACACATGTCCGCATAACATCTTTTCTTTATTTGTGTGTGAGGAATGTTTCCTGAAAGTTTGGCCCTACCTTTTTGTAACACCCTGTATAAAGCGCCGCGTAGCCGAAGTAAAATTTTTGTTCTACATAGTTATCCTCCTGTCTGTTACTCAAGAATAAACAATATTTATAGCAAAATTTAAGTTTTCAGTGTTTAATTCACATTTTATTCGAAAACTGTTTATTTCTAATGTGAAACAGGGGGAAGTTTAAGCAAAAATTTAAAAAAAATATCGTAGATTTATCATGTTGCACTAGCTAGAAATTCTCTCAGAAAAAGTAAAAAAATGCAAAGCAAGAACGTATCAAACCTTGCTTCATCGAGATTATATAAAACATGTTTCCCTTATTCGTAAAAAACTGTTTATCGATCATCATCATTCTCTTTGGGCCTTTGTCCCACTTCAACGCGGGGTCGGCCTTGCTACTATGGATTTGGCGATGTAAGTGTCAGAGGGAGGCCGGATGCCCTTCCTGTAGCCACCCCGTACCCCCTCCCCGTATCCGCATCCCATGTCACGTAAGATCTGAAGATGACACAGTGTCTGGTCGGCACCGTTGAGCCATCGCGAACTGTTCAGGCTCTTAGGTCCTTTAATTGCGATGGCTGGGAAGAAAGATTCTGACGACAGTGATGATGATGATGAAGATGATGATGATGATGATGACTGGATTGCGGGGCCCTCAACTGCGCGGTCATCAGCGCCTGGCATGATTTAGGTTGAGTAATTCGGAATCGATACAAATATCTCGATTTTTCAAAGTAAACCTTCAGTACTCAATTAACACTGTTTGGTTTTACTTCTTAATAACTCCTGAATTCCTTCTGATGCGATCTAAATTTACAGAGCATTAGATATAGGAAAAATGCTTTGTTTTTAAATACTGATCGAAAGTTTTCCTGAGTGACGGTGTAACAATGCACAAGAATTAGAATTGAAATTTTACTCTAATAGGGCATAGTAAGTATACATTTTCACTGTTGTATCGTGTAATTTATTTTGTGGCCAATATTTTCAGAAAATTGTAAAAAGTAGTACAAAGACTGTATGTTTTATTTGAACGTAGTGTTTATGAGAACGTCGATATTGGTTGTCAATAGTGAAGATAAGAACAAGAAATGAACTAACTACCAGTACATTTTCCTGTACCGCTCTGATTATCCATTTTTCTGTTTGTTACATAAGATTTAGAAGATTTATGCTGTCTGAATCAGATGGCAATTACACACGCCGACAGGATCGGTGGCCTTCACCCGGTGAACAATAGCGGTCAGCTCGATGCTTGACGGCTGCCGTCGTCGTGCTGTTCCCACGGCACGAAAGAGACACGAAACAAACCATTTAAATACGTAATTCCAGTTTTACAAGCACACAAATAAAACTGAAAATAATCTTACTAAATATGTAAAATTATGCTCGTAGAATACATAAACATACGCTGATGAGCAAAATCGTTATGACCACTGCCCACTGCGAGGTTGAATTCCTCCTGGTGCTGTTGCATGTATGTGACGCCGTAAGGAAAGAATGCAAGCGGAAGAGAGACAAATGGCGAAGACACGGATCGCAGATGCGGAAATCCACTGATACAAGCGGTTTTGATAAAGGATACTTTGTCATGGCCCCGCGGCTGGAAACGAGAACCTCTGAAACGGCGAAGCTGGCGCTCTGCTCTAATGAGCATCTATGGAAAGCAGTTTAAGGTCGGTGAGCTAACGAATGGGCCGTATGGTATTGGACAATCGTATCTCATCACGAAACGTAGAGAACGGTGGATTCGTATAATCAAGGATAGGCAACGATTTGTGATTGATCTGATGACAGAGTATAATGCTGGTGCATGCAAAAGTGTTTCAGAGCACATCGTTGAAAGGTCATTGTTGAATATTGAGCTTCGCATCACATGACCCTTACGTGTTTCTGTGTTGACCCCACGACATCGTCTATTATGACTGCAGTGGACACAGCATCACTGAGTTTCCATCCTGGATCAATAGACACGTGTTGCCTATCGAATGAATCACATTTCTCGCTGCACCCGGTCGACAGTTGGGTCCTTACACGCTGCCATCCAGGCGAATGGCTGCACGTAATATCGACTGCTCCACAGAGGTATCTGTAGCGGTAATAGAAGCCATTATGACAGCAGTGAACTACGTGAATATTACTGCAGACCAACTGCATTGCTGCATATGAGTACTTGGTCTCCCCTAAGACTATGACATCCTCCAGGAGGATAAGCATACTTATTGTAGTGGCAACATCTGACACGGAATGTAACAGCAACACCAAATGTACCAGGAAGGGGTAGAAGGCACCATATTAAGACTCGTCCGAATTTTTCCCCGTGATTTATTGTTTCCAACTACAGTGCCATATTCCCCTCAGTCTGCGTCACTGGGTCCCGCAATGCTGAGGACGCCACCTCAGCAACCTGTCAAGCGCTCTGCTAATGTGTCGGCCTCGTATGGCGTTATGGCGACGTCAGGGCTGTGTCGGCAGTGACTCAGCGCCACCTGCTGACAATTGCTAGGTGGCTTGTGTAGTGGCGATAACAAGCACCCGCAATCCAGCAGCTGAATCTGTGATCCTTGCGCTGGATGTGTCTGGTGCATGTGGGAGCCGAGACGACTGCCTATGGTAGCGAGTCGTGGAGTGGCCCGCCGCTGGCTGGCTATGGACCCTGCATCGGCCTCAGAGGGTCGAACCAGCGACCTGCTGTGGACCGCAATGCTGGCGCCCCATCTGCTGCTGCGTGTAGCCGGTGGTGTGACATGCTCTGCCGTCCAGGAGAGCTGTCACACTTCAGTGCCTTGTTAGAAAACCAGCACCTATTTATATGCGGCTGTGCGCCTCTGTTTTGCTAACACACCACTCTGAGTCATGTACTCACAACATCTAGGCTGTGCCAGGGGGCCCCTTCTGCCTGTAACTTGCGCCATGCAAACTGCTGCGTTTACTCTTTTCAGTGGTTCGATGGCCCTGTGGCCTCCATTCTACTTCACAACTGCTGATCAGCATAACTTACTGTCAACAGGCCCGCCGATGGCTGTAACTCGTATGGTCCTAAATGTTGCACCAAATCTAACTTTCCTATCTTAAACTGTGGTGCCGCTACAGTACTGAAAGGTCAGAATCGTGCTACAAAGGTTTAAGTGGAATTATAGTGAACTCACATTGATATCTTGGCCAGGAAATGTTCCTGATCTGTACCCACTGGAACGCATATCGGCGCCAGCTGATAGACCACCATCCCGTAATTTGAGGAAATTGCTCGGCTTGTGAGTAGACATCTGGTTCCACATACGTCTGGAGTCCTGTCAAGGAGTTGCAGAACCCATGCCAAGCAGAATCTCTGTTGTACTGTGTTTGAAAAGAGGAACAACGCGCTATAATGTTTTCTACATCTATGTGATTATTCTCCTATTCACAATAAAGTGTGTCAGTCTACTGTTCCACTCTCGAACGGCACGCGGGAAAAAAGAGCACTTAAATTTTTCTGTGTGAGCCCTGATTTCTCTTATTTTATCGTGATGATCATTTCTCCCGATGTAGGTGGGTGCCAACAGAATGTTTTCGCAATCGGTGGAGAAAACTGGTGACTGAAATTTCATGAGTCCATTCTACTGCCAATGTCGTCGAACTGTTCGTGCAGATGGTTGTTGTCTTGCAAACGTCCCCATCTGTTGATTCAGGGATCGAGACGTGGCTGCACGATCCGTTACAGCCATGCGGGTAAGATGTCTGTCATCTCGACTGCTAGTGATACGACGCCGTTGGGATCCAGCACGGCGTTCCGTATTACCCTCCTGAACCCACCGATTCCATATTTTAATCATTGGACCCCGACCAACGCGAGCAGCAATGTAGCGATACGATAAACCGCAATCGCGATAGGCTACAATCCGACCTTTATCAAAGTCGGAAACGTGATGGTACGCCTTTCTCCTCCTTACACGAGGCATCACAACAACGTCTCACCAGGCAACGCAGGTCAACTGTCGTTTGTGCATGAGAAATCGGTTGGAAACTCTCCTCGTGTCAGCACGTCGCCACCGGCGCCAAACTTGTGTGAATGCTCTGAAAAGCTAATCATTAGCATATCACAGCATCTTCTTCCTGCCGGTTAAATTTCGCGTCTGTAGCACGTCATCTTCGTGGTGTAGCAATTTTAATGGCCAGTAGTGTACAAAACGAGTCGCCCTTCTTTGTACTGTTTCGATGTCATCCGTCAGTCCCGCCTGATGCGGATCCCACACCGCACAGCAATACTCCAAGCGTGATCAGTGTGTGTTTAGCTGGTAACTGAGCGGTAGAAGACATGGTGTAACTGTCTTGATACCTGGTAACGTAAGAACGTCCTGTGTGTGTGTGTGTGTGTGTGTGTGTGTGTGTGTGTGTGTGCTGGAGGAACAGCGGACGTGCGCTCCCGCCGCCAATGCCGACCACTCCACTCGACGGCACGCGTGCCGCACGTCCGGGCCGTGACCTGGCGGTGTTCCGCCGCGCATCGATCGCATTCCTCCGCCAGCTCGGCCGCAGTCGCTCACGGTTTGCCCTCGTCTTCCGCCGCCGCCAGCAACTATGTGCGCCACACCGGAGCTCCGGTCGGACGGCGTCCGGCGGGCGCGTGCGGAATGTAAAGCTCCGAGCCGCCGGCACGCATGCTCCATCCGCGGGAGGCGAAAGGAAAGCGAGGGGCCCCACGCAGTGTGTCTTTAGAGCGCGAGTCTGCACGCAGGGGAGCCTCGCATTCCGCCGTCGGGGCCTTCTCCATCACAGCGTCGAGTCTCTGTTTGCTTTTGTACCGCCCCACGTAGCAACTCGGTACAGAGACGATGGCAGCGGATTTTGCTCGTCCTTTCGTGGCATGCAGCCACTAGGTCGCATTTCGTAATATGTAAATGGTAAGGGAAGATCGGGTACTATCGCACAGCAGACTGCATCGGACGAGAGCTGTTTCTAAACACTAAAGTGCGCGTCATTTATGTCGGCGGCCGAGTTTAGGTTCGTTCTGCGCAGTCAGCCAATGAGCAGAGAACGACGTTGCCAGAGCTCGACTGCAGTACAGAGCACGGATGAGTGTCCTCAGTTTTAGAAACGTTCAGTCATAAATAAAGTAACTGAACGAAAGCAGAAAATCCTAAGAAATTTTGGTCTTATGTCAAAGCGGTAGGTCGATCAAAACAAAATGTCCAGACACTCTGTGACCAAAATGGTACTGAAACAGAGGATGACAGACTAAAGGCCGAAATACTAAATGTCTTTTTCCAAAGTTGTTTCACAGAGGAAGATTGCACTGTAGTTCCTTCTCTAGATTGTCGCACAGATGACAAAATGGTAGATATCGAAATAGACGACAGAGGGATAGAGAAACAATTAAAATCGCTCAAAAGAGGAAAGGCCTCTGGACCTGATGGGATACCAGTTCAATTTTACACAGAGTACCCGAAGGAACTTGCCCCCCTTCTTGCAGCGGTGTACCGTAGGTCTCTAGAAGAGCGTAGCGTTCCAAAGGATTGGAAAAGGGCACAGGTCATCCCCGTTTTCAAGAAGGGACGTCGAGCAGATGTGCAGAACTATAGACCTATATCTCTAACGTCGATCAGTTGTAGAATTTTGGAACACGTATTGTGTTCGAGTATAATGACTTTTCTGGAGACTAGAAATCTACTCTGTAGGAATCAGCATGGGTTTCGAAAAAGACGGTCATGTGAAACCCAGCTCGCGATATTCGTCCACGAGACTCAGACGGCCATAGACACGGGTTCACAGGTAGATGCCGTGTTTCTTGACTTCCGCAAGGCGTTCGATACAGTTCCCCACAGTCGTTTAATGAACAAAGTAAGAGCATATGGACTATCAGACCAATTGTGTGATTGGATTGAGGAGTTCCTAGATAACAGGACGCAGCATGTCATTCTCAATGGAGAGAAGTCTTCCGAAGTAAGAGTGATTTCAGGTGTGCCGCAGGGGAGTGTCATAGGACCGTTGCTATTCACAATATACATAAATGACCTTGTGGGTGACATCGGAAATTCACTGAGGCTTTTTGCAGATGATGCTGTGGTGTATCGAGAGGTTGTAACAATGGAAAATTGTACTGAAATGCAGGAGGATCTGCAGCAAATTGACGCATGGTGCAGGGAATGGCAATTGAATCTCAATGTAGACAAGTGTAATGTGCTGAGAATACACAGAAAGATAGATCCTTTATCATTTAGCTACAAAATAGCAGGTCAGGAACTGGAAGAATTCCATAAATTATCTGGGAGTACGCATTAGGAGTGATTTAAAATGGAATGGTCATATAATGTTGATCGTCGGTAAAGCAGATGCCAGACTGAGATTCATTGGAAGAATCCTAAGGAAATGCAATCCGAAAACAAAGGAAGTAGGTTACAGTACGCTTGTTCGCCCACTGCTTGAATACTGCTCAGCAGTGTAAGATCCGTACCAGATAGGGTTGATAGAAGAGATAGAGAAGATCCAACGGAGAGCAGCGCGCTTCGTTACAGGATCATTTAGTAATCGCGAAAGCGTTACGGAGATGATAGATAAACTCCAGTGGAAGACTACAGGAGAGACGCTCAGTAGCTCGGTACGGGCTTTTATCAAAGTTTCGAGAACATACCTTCACCGAAGAGTCAAGCAGTATATTGCTCCCTCCTACGTATATCTCGCGAAGAGACCATGAGGATAAAATCAGAGAGATTAGAGCCCTCACAGAGGCATACCGACAATCCTTCTTTCCACGAACAATACGAGACTGGAATAGAAGGGAGAACCGATAGAGGTACTCAAGGTACCCTCCGCCACACACCGTCAGGTGGCTTGCGGAGTATGGATGTAGATGTAGAAAGCAATGTCTTGATAGCAGAATTTGTTTTATATAAAGTTTGGAATAAGCATTCTTTATACCAATTGCTTCATATTCTACTAATTAATTAAACCAAACAAGCAATAAGCCTCCTTATTCAGGCGATAGCAAGGAAAGGTGTTTGCATCATTCTCACTAACCGCATTTCTGCAATAGAGAACAGTGGTAATTGTTTATTTCTTACTGTACTTAGACGAAATGTGAATAATTCACAGTCATACCAACAGTGTTTGTCGGTATTTTGCGTCCTACTTTAAAGTCCTTGAGGAAGTCCGTTGAATGACGAGCTGCGTAAGTGTAATGGTTAAAGCATTCGGCTACTAAGCGAAAGGTTCTGAATTCAAACCTTGTTTGGTGCTTAATGTTTTATTTGTTTAAAAACAATATCGAAGTGTCTTACTTCATGAATTTTATTCATTTGAATGTAATTTTTTTGAAATTTCTCGTAATTCTGTCAGAGACAGCAAAGGACTTGGAAGAGCAGTTGAATGGAATGGACAGTGTCTTGAGAGGAGTATATAAGATGAACATCAACAAAAGCAAGACGAGGATAATGGAATGTAGTCGAATTAAGTCGGGTGATGCTGAGGGAATTAGATTAGGAAATGAGATACTTAAAGCAGTAAAGGAGTTTTGCTATTTGGGGAGCAAAATAACTGATGATGGTTGAAGTAGAGAAGATATAAAACGTAGACTGGCAATGGCAAGGATAGCGTTTCTGAAGAAGAGAAATTTGTTAACATCGAGTATAGATTTAAGTGTCAGGAAGTCTTTTCTGAAAGTATTTGTATGGAGTGTAGCCATGTATGGAAGTGAAACATGGACGATAAATAGTTTGGACAAGAAGAGAATTGAAGCTTTCGAAATGTGATGCTACAGAAGAATGCTGAAGATTAGATGGGTAGATCACATAACTAATGAGGAAGTATTGAATAGGATTGGGGAGAAGAGAAGTTTGTGGCACAACTTGACCAGAAGAAGGGATCGGTTGGTAGGACATGTTCTGAGGCATCAAGGGATCACCAATTTAGTATTGGAGGGCAGCGTGGAGGGTAAAAATCATAGAGGGAGGCCAAGAGATGAATACACTAAGCAGATTCAGAAGGATGTAGGTTGCAGTAGGTACTGGGAGATGAAGAAGCTTGCACGGGATAGAGTAGCATGGAGAGCTGCATCATACCAGTCTCTGGACTGAAGACCACAACAACAACAACAACAGTGCTGAACACTGTAAGACAAAAACAGCAACGCACCACGAAGCAATTATCCGAATGGGACGTAAATCTGAAGAATGGATGTACACGTACAGACAATCAAATGATTACAATTTTGGAAAAATTGGATGATTTATTCAAGAGAAAAAGATTCACAGATTGAGCAAGCGAATAACGCGTTATTCCAATCTGGCCTTTATGCAAGTCTTGGCACTGATTGATGGAGCTTTTGGATGTCCTCACGCGTGTTGCCATGCCAATTGGCACGTCAAATCGTCGAAACCCAGAGCTAGCTGTAGAGCCCTGGTCACAATGCTCCAAACGTTCTCAACTGACGAGAGATCCGGCAACCTTATCGGCCGAGGTACGGTTTGGCAGGTACGAAGACAAGCAGTAGAAACTCTTGCCAGGTGCGTGCGGGAATTATCTTGCTGAAACTTAAGCGGAGGATGGCTTGGCACGAAGGGCAACAAAACGAGGTGTAGAACATTTTAGACGTACCGCTGTGACGACCGAAGGGGTTCTTGTATGAAATAAAATAGCACGACAGACCATAACTCCTAGTTGTTGGACCGTATGGTGGCGACATTCAGATCGGTTTCCCACAGTCGTCTGTGGCGTCTCAGAAACACCTTCGCTGGCCATCGAGGCTCAGTTCGAAGCGAGACTTATCACTGAAGACTATTCCACTCTAGTCGACGAGATTCCAGGCCGAACTATTACTGATTGCTTAATTCACTACATCATGCCTTTTCACCCACATTTGAGTGGCAGTGGTGTTCAGAAACATTTGAAATAGCTAAAATTTAGCAATGCCCCAGGGACTAATAGAATCCCTATCACATTCTACAAACAATTTACATTTGAGTTAGCCCCTCTTTCAACCATAACCTATCGATGAGTCTGCCAACAGTTGAAAAAAAAAACGCACGTCACACAAGACTACAAGAAAGATAATGGAAGTGATCCATGTACGCAATTTGACATCCATCTGTTGTATAACCTTAAAACATATTCAGAAGTCAAACAGTATGATATATCGTAAACCGGATATATTTTTGCCGATTTTCAGATTCAGATATGATTCACCAACTGCGACATAATCGCTTGTACAAACAGTGATCCAATATTGTAAAATGCTTTTTTCATTCCAGTCTCTGATCACAAATGAATTCTTTAGACGATGACAGGTTTCAGTCTGTAATGGCCATCTTCAGATCTTTTTGACACCATGTCCTAAAGTGATACGGCCATAATCGCATCGTCAAAACATATAAATATAATCAGCATAGCATCTACACCATATTTTAAATCTATGTGACGATCCTATGCTGATTATATATTTGACGATGCCATTATGGCCGTATCACTTTAGGACATGGTGTAAAAAAGATCTGAAGATGGTCATTACAGACTGAAACCGGTCATCGTCTAAAGAATTCATTTGTGATCAGATACTGGAATAAAAAATCATTTTCAGATATGATTGTCATGACTGCTTTTTAAATTCTGTGATATTTATGTTAGTGAACATAGTGGCTTGGGTGAAAGGATTACTTACTAAATGGCACAATACATTTCCTACAGTGCAGCGGAAGTAATGGAAAAAATTGTAGCTGGTCAAAGTTAGCATCGTTTTGGGATACATTGACCGGCCTATACTTCCACCACAATTGTTAACTATCATTCCGCCGGCCGTGGAGGCCGAGCGGTCCTAGGCGCTTCAGTCCGGAGCTGCGCGACTGCTACGGTCGCAGGTTCGAATCCTGCCTCGGGCATGGATGTTTGTGATGTCTTCAGGTTAGTTAGGTTTAAGTAGTTCTAATTTCTAAGACTGATGAGCTCAGATGTTAAGTCCCATCGTGCTCAGAGCCATTTAACTATCATTCCATTTGTGGTCAATATTTCAAAAACACAAAGGACCTCTGACCGCCCAGAAATAAATATATCGATCTAAAGTTCTCTTAAGTGCTTCATTACGCCTCATAAATGAAAAACACTAGTATGGCACATAAATCAAACAGTGTGATCCGTAATCAATATTATAGGATGGTGTACCACAAACGTAGCTTGAAGTTGAGTTGAGCACAATACCTCTAATTTCATCCATCTTATACCTAAATCCTCGTTTCAAGACATCTGCTTCAGTTAGAAGTAGCGTTGTCTGTGCTTCATTTATTAAGTCAACATCTGGCACTTGTGGTCAAACAAACTTCATTCCTTGTGTCCATAGGTATTTGACATATGTTGCATCTAAATGACTGCCTAAAGCACAACAGCTAGCGATTTGAGCAATATATCGCTTAGTTTTTCTTAGTTGTAGCCACATTAACAATTACAAATGAGCCTCTGCCTACATATTGGTCATTTAGTTCCATACTGTCATTGGCATTAACACTTTTTAGTGAAGTGTGTATCCTGGGGCATCAATGACGAGTGGTCAAATTAACCAAAAATTAGAGAAATCATGCACATTACATCAGAAATCATAATAAACTGGCAGATATATACATGTGAATAACAAATTAATCGATCGTCTGTTTTGAGAATTTGTCAAGTAACTCACAAGGTACAGTTGAAAACACCGACGGATTTTCAGTTAAATGATATTGATGGTTTTTCACAACCAGATTTTAACACACTTTTTTGTATACAGTTATATGTCGCATCGGGTTGCGCCAGAAAATCAGCACTACATGGTACCATCTAGTGTATATTGATGGAACTTCACCATCAAACAGTATACTCTAAACACCCAACTGAGCGTCAGCTCTGATGCGCCAATTATTAATGGTACAAGTCAATTACCAAATCCACCAATTATAATAGATATTATTATAAAGAAAATTATTATAAATGTGTGGGCTGTAAAAATAACATTACAGAACTAATCATCTCCAATTAGGCATATAACCACAGCGGTCAAAGTACACCCGGTTTACGGTTCCTGAAACAGAATGATTGTGTCTATGTTAAACAGCGTGTATTCGCGTGTATTCGCGTTTTTCTCACATAACATCGTCGAAGACATCCATCAACGCAGTGTGGTAGATGTAATATTTTTTGACTTCACATAAGCACTTCATTCAGTACGACTTCAGTTGTAATTAATAAAAACAGAGCCATATGTGGTATCAAAAGAAATTTCTTAGAAGGGAGACGCTGCATGATATCTTGCAGAGGGAAGCTAATAGATGTACGAGTATCTTGAGATGTGCCCAAATGAAGTGTGTTGGGTCCATTGCTGTTCATGTTATACATTAATAGCCTGGCAAGCAATGTTGGTTGCTATCCTAAACAACTTTTTTTCTTTAAATGTCGAGCTAATGGCTCTTACGAACCTTTTCTAGTGTATCACGGCACAATATATAAAACATTCTCGGTTTTCTTGCCTCGTCAATTCGGGATAAAATCTCAAGCTTTCGACGATAGCCTCCATCGTCATCGTGAGGAGCAACTGACTGTCTTCGCTGCTGCCTTTTTATAGCCCGCGGATGGCTTCTGATTGGGCGGCCTGTGACTGGTCGGCGATCACATACTGATGTCGCAGACGGTGTCAATGTCTGCGCTGGTGGCGCCACCGCTTCCATTGGAACGTAAACCTTCGAAGGAATGTCTCTGCTGATTCTCTGGTTCTTCTCGCTCATTCTTATTTCAACAGCCTCCTTAATAACGGATTCCCAGTATGTGGAGGCTTGGGACAAAATTTATGTTTCATCGAACAGTATCGATGCGGCAAGGAAACCGAGAATGTTTTACTTACGACTGCCGTCGCGAAAGACTTGGTTCCAGATTACGGATCAAGCTTAGTGGGAATGTCATAAGACAGTTTATTCGGAGAGACGGATTTCGTATCATCAAATGAACACCTTGAGGTAGTATTTTAGAGTGCGGAGATTGATAAGAAAATATTTTTAGCACTACACAGCCCACTCTTTTAGAATCCCTTCCCAAACAACGATGCTGCTTCATCTGTAAGAACCATGACGTCAAAAAGACGTGGAACTCCACCCTCCGTACCAGAACACATGTTCACGTAAACGTATTTTAGATGGTGTGCCCAAACTTTGAGAAAATCGGCACCTCAGACGCAAGTGTAAGAGGAATACGTCTTTCGCCCAAAGTTAAACGATTTCGACGGAAATACGGGCAGCAGGGCCGCCGGCAGAAGGAAAAAGAGAGCGCGTGAGCGATCGGCCAAGTTGGCAGCACTGTGCGCGGTAATCTCCCGCCGAGAACTTTCCCCTCTTCGGGGCTGCCGTATACATACGCGGCGGCTCCGGCGGACGGAAACTTGGGGCGTTAAGTTCTCTGGCTGCCGGTTGCTAGCTACTGGGCTGCCGCGCAGGGTGCGGGCCCGGCGCGGGTTTTGTTGATGTTAGCAAGTTGGCAGCTGCGGAGTGTTTTGTCTCCGGCGGGCGTCATGCAGTGTACACATCGTTAGCCGCCGCTCGCGCAACAGATACGTCTCCTCCCCGCTCGATAGCCCCGACCTGGGCGCCGTACTCCCAGACAGCGCAAAGTGCTCCTTCCGCCCACCAGCCACAGGCCACCAGCACACTGCAGTGACTTCGCGCCCGTTACCACGACCAGGGTGCGAAGTTATCAAACACACCCTTATTTTCAGGTTTTCGCGGCGCAAAGACTGCTCCATTAAATTTCGGGAATGCAGCCGCATAAATTCTGCTTCTTCTTCTAATATTTCGGCTGTATATCTTTCAGCCATCTTCAGAGAGAGCCGTACGACTGACGCTCCAGCGCTCGCTCCATCCTTTTAAACTCGCGGACCGCGCCACTGCGCATGCGGCCACTGATGAACAAGGCGCCAGTGATGTTAATCGGCGGCAAAGACGTTACATACGCATGAGTTACGTCTGTGGCTGCGCATTCGATCCATGCTGGGAGATCGATGTATTACTGGGAGCTGAACTGTAGCGACGTCTTTGTAAGTTCAATATTGAAAGTGCCGGATTCCATGATTTATCTGATGTGAAACCGCTGTCTCTATTAATTAAATTCTTCGCCAAGCGGATTTCAATGGCCTCTTTTACTACGGAGTCCCAGAAAGATGAAACAGAAGTCAGAATTTCGACATTTTCATATACCATAGAGTGACCAGAATCAATACAATGCTCTGCCACAGCAGATTTACTGGGTTGTAAGAGCCGAGTGTACCTGCGATGTTCCGTACACCTCTCTTGGACTGTACAATTCGTTTGTCCGATATATGAAAGGCCACATTCACATGGCGGTGGACGAAAAATCACTTTTACTTTATGTTTAGTGAGGATCCGTCCTATTTTGGATGAAAGGCTTCCCACATACGGCAGGACAGCCATGGGTTTAAATGTTTCCTCGTCATCTTCTGCATTCCTTACGGACACCTTAGGTTTTATTTGTAGTGCCTTACTTATCTGTTGTGGAGAATACCCGTTGTCCTCAAAAACTCTCTTCAGATGTAATAGTTCGTCTTTTAAACTACTTTCATCAGATATGACGTGTGCTCGGTGTACCAAAGTTCTTAGAACACTACTCGTCTGCGAAGGATGGTGACAGCTATTTGCATGTAAATATAATTCCGTATGGGTCGGTTTCCGATATACTGCATGACCCAGAGTGCCATCTTCTTTACGCCGAACCAAGACATCCAAAAATGGAAGACATCCCTCGTTTCTGGTCACTCTATGGTATATGAAAATGTCGAAATTCTGACTTCTGTTTCATCTTTCTGGGACTCCGTAGTAAAAGAGGCCATTGAAATCCGCTTGGCGAAGAATTTAATTAGTAGAGACAGCGGTTTCACATTAGATAAATCATGGAATCCGGCACTTTCAATATTGAACTTACAAAGACGTCGCTACAGTTCAGCTGTCAGTAATACATCGATCTCCCAGCATGGATCGAATGCGCAGCCACAGACGTAACTCATGCGTATGTAACGTCTTTGCCGCCGATTAACATCACTGGCGCCTTGTTCATCAGTGGCCGCATGCGCAGTGGCGCGGTCCGCGAGTTTAAAAGGATGGAGCGAGCGCTGGAGCGTCAGTCGTACGGCTCTCTCTGAAGATGGCTGAAAGATATACAGCCGAAATATTAGAAGAAGAAGCAGAATTTATGCGGCTGCATTCCCGAAATTTAATGGAACACCCTTACTTGATTGTTGGAAGGCACAAAAATAATAAGCAGAGGTCGCTAAGGGATTGCTGAAAGGGGCAGGGGATGGCGGGATAGACTGTTTACATATTGCTCGGCATAGTGTTGAGGATTTATCTTTTAATTTTTAATTTTTTTTTGTTTTAGGCGCCTAATTCCGTGCACCCTAAATGAGGAGTAGATCTTCATGGACATGGCATGAGTCAGTACATGAAATTAACGTCACAAAGGTCATACACTACTGGCCATTAAAATTGCTACACCAAGAAGAAATGCAGATGATAAACGGGTATTCATTGGACAAATATATTATACTAGAGCCGGCCGGAGTGGCCGAGCGGTTCAAGGCGCTACAGTCTGGAACCGCGCGATCGCTACGGTCGCAGGTTCGAATCCTGCCTTAGGTATGGATGTGTGTGATGTCCTTAGGTTAGTTAGGTTTAAGTAGTTCTAAGTTCTAGGAGACTGATGACCTTAGAAGTTAAGTCCCATAGTGCTCAGAGCCATTTTATTATACTAGAACTGACATGTGATTACATTTTCACGCAATTTGGGTGCATAGATCTTGAGAAATCAGTACCCAGAACAACCACCTCTGGCCGTAATAACGGCCTTGATTCACCTGGGCGTTGAGTCAAACAGAGCTTGCATGGCGTGTACAGGTACAGCTGCCCATGCAGCTTCAACACGATACCACAGCTCATCAAGAGTAGTGACTGGCGTATTGTGACGGGTCAGTCGCTCGGCCACCAATGACCAGACGTTTTCAGTTGGTGAGAGATCTGGAGAATGTCGGTGCCAGGGCAGCAGTCGAACATTTTCTGTATCAAGAAAGGCCCGTACCTGCGGTCGTGCATTATCCTGCTGAAATGTAGGGTTTCGCAGGGATCGAATGAGAGGTAGAACCACGGGTCGTAACACATCTGAAATGTAACGTCCACTGAACTGTTCAAAGTGCCGTCGATACGAACAAGAGCTGACCGAGACGTGTAACCAATGGCACCCCATACCATCACGCCAGGTGATACGCCAGTATGACGATGACGAATACACGCTTCCAATGTGCGTTCATCGCGATGTCGCGAAACACGTATGTGACCATCAAGATGCTGTAAACAGAACCTGGATTCATCCGAAAAAAATGACGTTTTGCCATTCGTGCAGCCAGGTTCGTCGTTGAGTACACCATCGCAGGCGCTCGTGTCTGTGATGCAGCGTCAAGGGTAACTGCAGCCATGGTCTCCGAGCTGATAGTCCATGCTGCTGCAAACGTCGTCGAACTGTTCGTGTAGATGGTTGTTGTCTTGCAAACGTCCTCATCTGTTGACTCAGGGATCGAGACGTGGCTGCACAATCAGTTACAGCCATGCGGATAAGATGCCTGTCATTTCGACTGCTAGTGATACGAGGCCGTTGGGATCCAGCACGGTGTTCCGTATTAGAGCTGTGACTACGTACTAGCCTAATCGTTAGTATAACTCAGTAAGCCCGCAGATGTGGCCGGGTGGTTCTAGGCGCTACAGTCTGGAACCGCGCGACCACTACTGTCGCAGGTTCGAATTCTGCCTCGGGCATGGATGTGTGTGATGTCCTAGGTTAGTTAGGTTTAAGTAGTTCTAAGTTCTAGGGGACTGATGATCTCAGAAGTTAAGTCCCATAGTGCTCAGAGCCATTTGAACCATTTTTGAACCTTTTTTTTTAACTCAGTAAACAGATTTTTATCTCTGCGACCGAATACAAGGAGAGACCCATGAGGAAATTTTTCGGTTTGGACTACTGTATGCCTCTCTGCTTAAAAGTCATTTAGATCAGATCCAAATGCGGATTGGATTTTTGCCTAGTGTTAACTCAGTGAAAGCTGATAGTTCGTGAGAATAATCTCATTCTGTTTACAAGAATCGACATTAAAGAAAATAAATATTGAGAGGCCAATGGCAGAATTCCCAGACTTACGAACATGGCTCGACACGACGTTCGCGAGCTTACACTGCCCTTTTCTAGAGAAAAATACCTTTCGTGAATGGGAAGAGTCTCCCTGGAGTATAATGCTGTATGTCATAAATGAATAAAAATAAACCATGTAGTGTAATATATATATATATATATATATATATATATATATATATATATATATATATATATAAACAGTAGTTGTCCAAGCACCGACCACCTCCCACTTAACCATGCCTCATTAAGACGCCATCTCATAGCCGTTCTCGTCACTGTCGAGAAGTCTTGCTATCTGTTCTTAAAGTATGAGAGGAACGAATTTCGAGCTACTCCTCTCATTCTATAAAAATGGTTCTGAGCACTATGGGACTTAACATCTGAGGTCATCAGTCCCCTAGAACTTAGAACTACTTAAACCTAACTAACCTAAGGACATCACAGACATCCATGCCCGAGGCGGGATTCCAACCTGCGACCGTAGAGGTCTCGCGGTTCCAGACTGAAGCGCCTAGAACCGCTCGGCCACACCGGCCGGCCATTCTATAAAGGTGCAACTTCTGAAGTAATATTTTGCGAACAGCACAATGAAACGCCTTAGTTAAATCCCGCATTGTGTCTGCTTTGCCATCTAAATGCAGCTCGTTAAGTTTCCACATCTTCTCCCTGCATCTGCTCAGACAGCATGGCTGGCAGTGGGGGAAGGGTGCAGCCAAGCTGAGCGCTATGGCACTCAAGCCAGGGCGAAGCTTGCAAGCAGAATTTTTCCGGCTGTTCGGCCTACATGTTCTGACATACCTGACTTCTGGTGGTACAATCTGCAACTAACCGCAATGCATATTTAGAACAGAAACTTGGGGAGACACTCTGTAAACCGATACATGAGGTAGTTATAGATTACCCCATATTGTGAAAGCATTAAATATCTTAGCCACTATATGACAGGTCACATTTACGAGGGTGTTTCAACGCAGACCTTAAAAGTGCAATAATATTGTTATTGTACCAATAAACAAAAGACTACATGTCATTTTTCGGCCTGGTATCCCTGATGTTCACTACTCGTATTGCACCACTTTGGAAGTGCATAGATATGATGAAAGAATTCTTTTGGTCATGTATGTAGCCAGTGGTACACCATGGATTTCGCCTCTTTGTCTCTCTGCCTCCAATTGCTTCTTTGAGTGCACTGAACAGATGAAAGTCACCAGGAACGAGGTCTGTGAATAAGGAGGACATACCAGACACTCAGATTTAATTTCCTGAGTAGTCCCAACTATCTTACCTCCTGTATGCGATCGGGCGCTGTCGCGGTGTAGTGGTACTCCTGAAGTCAGAAGTTCTCATCCTTTACTCCAGTCTGCAGGGCAAAGTTTATTCTTCAGCACGTGTCATTAAGATGTACTGGTTATCCTCATTCCCCTACCCATGTGACGCTCCAGAGTTACTCCATTTGAATACCAGAAGAAAATACACAAGACTTTTCCAGCAGACTGTTGAATGCGAAATACACAAAAGTCTCCGGAGACCCAAAAAACATACGTTTTTCATATTGGCTGCATTGTGCTGCCACCTACTGCCAGGTACTGTATATCAACCACCTTAGTAGTCATTAGACATCGTGAGAGAGCAGAATGGGGCACTCCGCGGAACTCACGGGCATCGAACGTGGTCAGGTGATTACGTCTGGTCTGTACGCGAGATTTCCACACTCTGAATCATCCCTAGGTCCACTATTTCCGATGTGACAGTGAAGTGGAAACGCGTACAGGCCGACCTCGTCTGTTGACTGGCAGAGACCGCCGACACTTGAAGGGGATCGTAATGTGTGATAGGTAGACATCTATCTAGACCATCACACAGGAATTCCAGACTGCATTAGGATCCACTGCAAGTACTATGACAGTTAGGCGGGAGGTGAAAAAACTTGAATTTTATGGCCGAGCGGTTGCTCATAAGCCACACATCTTTCTTTCACTTACGACTTTATCCCAAGGATTCGCAGGATCGGCATGGATAGGATCGTAATTGACAATGTTACTCGTAAGGGGTGGCTGGATGCTCTTCCTACCACACCACTCCCTCCCCCCCCCCCCTTCCTCCGGGACGGAATTAGTGTACCACCTGAGTCCAGGAAGCAGCGCATTAGCGTTCTCGGCTAACCTGGCGGATCTCATAAACCACACATCACGCCGGTAAATTCCAAACGGCGCCTCGCTTCGTGCAAGCAGCGTAAAAATTGTATGATTGAACAGAAGAAAAATGTTTTGTGGAGTGACGAATAACGGTACACAATGTGGCGATCCGATGGCAGGCTGTGGGTATGACGAAAGCCAGGTGAACGTCATCTGCCAGCGTGTGTAGTGCCAACAGTAAAATTCGGAGGCGGTGATATTATGCTGTCGTCTTGTTTTTGATGGAGGGCGCTTGCACCCTTGTTGTTTTGCGTGGCAGTATAGGCCTACATCGATGTTTTAAACTCCTTCTTGCTTCCCACTGTTGAAGAGCAATTCGGGGACGGCGATTACATCTTTCAACAAGAGTGGCACCTGTTCATAATGCACGGCCTATGGTGGAGTGGTTACACGACAATAGCGTCCTTGTAATGGACTATCCTGCACAGAGTCCTGACCTGAATCTTATAGAACACCTTTGGGTTGTTTTAGAACACCTGAAAGGTCTCTGTTGGATTCCTTTCATGTTAATTTCTTAAATCTGTTGTCATTTACGGCATAAATTCCTCTTTTAAATTTACTGTGGTGTTTCTGACTATCTGGGAGGAGACTGAGCAGTGAAACGTGTTACTTTTACACATAAACAATAACGATCTGTCACACTACTACACTTTAAAACACAGTTTATATGTAATTCATGTCACACAGTCTCATACGGAACGTACATCCGCTTTCTTTTATATACTGTATATGATAAGATACTGTAATCCCCTTACCCTTCTGTGTGAGAGGATGAATGAGCAAATGTATTTATAGTTGCATGCTGGATGGTAGCAGACAAGCCTGTCTGCTAGAGAACAGTAGGACCAACGTCAGAACAGGTAGCTACGCTTTCTAAAAGCAAAGAGGTTTCTATCCTTAGTATGGTCCTTGTCATGTTGGTATAGGAAGCTGCCTCTCTGGTCACTTCCGTTTTGTATACGGAAGCACGCTCGGTAGCGGCCCAGGGCAGTCGGTCGGCGGCGAGCGTCTGAAGTGGTAAGATCTCCAGCTAAACGCGTGTCGGCTAAGTCCGTAGGACAATGGATTTCTTAAGTTCAGCCTAACTGAAAATTTAATCACCTTTATTTCAGGTTTAGCTTTAAAATATCTAATGTTATCTTAAATTGCAACGCAGTGTGATTCGAGTGTACAGTTCAGAATATATTCCGGTAGTTGCTTTGTCACTACTTTGTGAGTAAAGTGGAACCACGTGTTGATCAGTAACTCTAAAATGCGAATGCTCGTGTGATTATAACGTCTCGTCTTGACAATATTTTTTTAATATAGCAACTTTTCTTTATGTCGAACCCACGTGGGGTGTACTTTATGAGACCAGTACCACGTTCTTATACAACTGTTTGACCCATCAGGTTAATAGTAAGACGATAGTAACCAGTTCGCGGTTTTTCTTTAGTAAATTGCGTTTCGATGTAATTTATTTTAATTATCAAAATTATTGTGGAGTTACACTCTTTGTGTAAACCAAGTTGACCACGTGAAGCATGTGGTGAAAGCATCAAAGTAGCCCTCAGATATTCTTTTCGGGAAGATTTCACAGAGAGTTAGTATGAATTTAGTATTCCAGTGTGTGGTAATTACATGATGGACAGGATTGCGCTACGAACGTAACTTCTTTGGGTGAAAATTTAATCATGTTACTTAAAATCCGTCTTGATTGCAAATTTTTTTTTATTATTCATATGACCGGTTTCGGTTCATTCAGAACCATCTTCAGATCTGTAAAAATAATTATACTAATTTACTATTTCACGAAAGCAAATCTTTTTCATCCTATCTTATCAATATCAAATGTACCAGAACGTACCTGATATTTAAGTTACAGGAGTAACCCGTCCAATTCAGCAACTTTCACATGCTACGTCACATAAAATTGGTTGGCAGAGTGCACGTCATTTATATTAATTATAACACTGTTACCGACAGGTGGCGTCTGGTACATTTGTTACATTCCATTTGCACATACTGTATTCAGTAGATCTTTTTTATATTAAAAATATTTAATTAAAATATGTAGATGTCAAAGCTAAAATCTGTACTTGTCAGGATTAAACAACAGTAAAATTATCATTTTTATACGATCTAACAGGCATAGGGCGATTTATATATCTATGGTGCTGGTGTGAACTTGTTTTCTTCTACGGTCTGCTTCCGTGGTTCCCGCCACTTTGGTGTTGTGCCGCGGTCCGCTCAGTCGTCTGCTGTCCATCGCCGCGGGCAAGAGGGTCGCACAGGAGGGCCCCGTCAACGACGCCAGGCGTTGCACGAGTCTTCCGGCTTCTCCACCGCGCACCATCTCTCATCCCTCGGCCTGGATCTCCATACGCAACAGTTGTCATCTTAGTAGGTCGTCATAAATGCTAAAATAGGCGTTATGATTGAATTCGCTTTGTTCGTTGAGGATTAAATCCGGATCTTTATTTTTGTGGGTGTATATTTCGATCTCTTCTGAAATGTTAAGGAGCCGTCCCTTGTGAGCTCTATGCAGGATGTCTAAGTTGTTTTCAATATTCGTGACTGAGTGCTTTGTCGCAGCCATATGCGCCCCAAAAGCTGTTTTGTTTTGAGAGTAGGTGTGTTCCCTGAATCTGGTTTCAAAGTTCCTACCAGTCTGCCCTATATATTGCTTACAGCAGTCATTACATTTGATTTTATATACACCTGAATCCTGAAATTTATTCCTACTATTACACATTCTATGCCGGAGCTTCAATTTTAACGTGTTATTTGTTCGGAACCCTATTTTAACGTCGGATTTACGAAAGCATCTTTCAATTTTGTCTGCAATTCTTCCATTGTAAGTGAGAGCTACATATTTTTTCTTGTTGTTCCTCTTAACTGCTACTTGCCTTCCTTCTGTTTGTTCCATTTGCCTGTTCTTTATCTTCCTATAAATATTCATCACCTGCTTACACGTATATCCGTTCGCTACGGCCACTTGTTTTAAAATACTTAACTCCTTTTCTACTTCGTGTTGGCTTAGTGGCAATCTTAGTAGCCTGTATACCATCGAAGTAAAATATGCCCATTTGTATCGCGGTGGGTGACAAGAGCGCTCGTTGATAACTAGATCTGTACACGTAGGTTTTCTGAATATGCTAAATTCATGCTTCCCATTTTTCTTTATTAGTGTTAAATCTAAGTAATCTATACGGTTGTTTTCTTCAAATTCCATGGTGAATCTAATTTTCGGGTGTTGAGAGCTCATTTTTTGTGCTAAGTTTTCGATATCATTTTTATCTCCTTTGTATAATAAAATGGAGTCGTCCACATATCTCCTGTAATATACAATTTTCTCAGCGATATTAGGATTTTCATCAAAGAATTTGTTTTCTAAGTGATTTACAAAAATGTCAGCCAGCGTCCCAGCTAAACTGTTCCCCATTGCCAGCCCGTCTTTCTGTTGATAAATTTTACCATTGAAAGTAAAGTAATTGAACGACAAGACATGTTCCAACATTTCCACTAGTTCAATCACTTCCCCCAGTGCCAATTTACCATGAGTGAGGAGATTGTTCTTAATGATCTCAATCGTTTCTTTTACGGGAATGTTTGTGTACAGATTGGTGACATCCAATGAAGCTAGTGACGCATTCTGAGGTATAAGTACGTCTTTAATTTGCTCGGCAAATTCGTAGGTGTTGCTAATGTTGAAAGTCCGACGATATGTATATGCCGCCTTCAATCTGTTATTTAGCTCTTTATTTAATTTATAACTTGGGCTGCTGGTGTTATTAACGATTGGGCGAATCGATTTTTCAACTTTATGGAGCTTTATTTGTGATCGTAATTCGGGGATTCGCGGATTCATTACTTTCAGTTTAAACTTTTCCTCCTCTGTGAATAGAAACACACTGTTATCTATTTGTTTCCTAATTTCTGTTTGAAATTTCTTGGTAATCGGTTGGTTATGGTTAATTTCCTCTTGCATATGTTTCAACGTTCTTTGTGTGTTATTTTATGAATGCAGTGTTGTATGTAGTCTCCCAATCTTGGTTCCCTATTTGATGTGTTCCGTAAGGTTGCAAACTCACATTTTCACAGTCCTAAATAAGGCACCAGCCTAGTTATGACTCAGGTTTAATATGCTGAAATTTCAATGATCAATGTTAAAATAAATTTCCAAATTTAAACTGATTTATTTCTTTTCATTTAGATTCTCTTTTTTATATATATATCACCGGTTGTCGCATGACGATTAAAAGATTATAATTAATGTTAGTCTGGTTGGGAATTTGGTAAGCTAGACTGGATACCTGGTGAAACAGTTGCTCAGTAATGCAAGGTTAACTTCCCCAGACAGCTCACAGCTTTAACCCGCTTTTATTGTCTATCAGTACCGCTTTCATAGCAAATTAAAGCAACAACGTTACACACCGACTTCGTGCCAGGCCTCAACGACCGACCTCGACACTTCTCCTCAGTGCAGCACTCCGTGAAGAATGAGCTGCCATTCCCCAAGAAACCTTCCAGCACCTGATTGAGCGTATGCCTGCGAGAGTGGAAGCTTTCATTGAGGCTAAGGGTGGGCCAACACCATACTGAATTCCAACCTCACCGATGGAGGGCGCCACGAACCTCTAAGTCATTTTCGGCCAGGTGTCCGGATACTTTTGATCACATAGTGTATTTTTGGTTTCGGCGATGCGCTGTGGCGTCACCCCTATCTTCATCGTTTCCTTTCTGGGTGGTGATAGCGATGACAAGTTTCATCACCTGTAGCTATGCGTCGCCTTCGACGCGGAAACGATCCATAAGTTCTTCACGAAGACCGACGTGGCGGTCTTTCAATTTGGCAGTCAACTGACGTGCCACCCATTTTGCAGTGCATTACTTTGTGAACAATATTTTGCCCTGAGCCAATACTAATCTTTAGACTTCTGGCTATTTCGTTCCGAGTTACCCATCTGTTCTCCTTTACAAGCTCCTCGACTAACACAATGTTGTCGTCCGTCACTAATCTGTGAGGCTGCCCTGGTCCTGCGGCATCCTCCACGGAAATTGTACACTTCCCTCACCACTCGTACACTTGCTGCAACGACAAACATCAATCACCGTACCGCGCTGCCATTCTGCGATGAATTTCGACTGGTTTGGTACCTTCACTACACTAAAAATGCATCACAGGCAGCCATCTTGATGAGGACGCTGCTGCGTTTCCCTGCACTGTAACATCATTATGACACCTGTCGGTCCCTTTCTGGACTGCAAGGAACCATATTACCACCTACCAACTCAGTCACATAACTTTTCTAAATTCTATGGAACTTTTAAAAGTTTTCATTTGAATCACTGTCGTGAATACACGGAGCTGTAATTTTGATGACCAACAGTGTGTTTCCCAGGAGAATAAGTTCCGTCCGTGTGGCGATTCCGTGCCTTCTAGAGATAGTGGCTCGGTCAGCTGGAGCCTCCACAGGCCTCCCGTAGGCTTGTGGCCGGTCCATTCGTCTGGAAGGCCGGAGCGCGTTGCCATGGTGACGGCGCTGTCCCGCGCCCTCTGCGCAGTCTGCGAGGAAGGAAGTCGTTACCATAAACGAGACGAGACGGGGCCGTGCAGCAAGGGGGTGGTTAGGGGTGGGGGGGGAGGAGAAGGTCTGCTGGCAGTGACTCCTCGGGCACGACAATTACTGGGCCCGCGCCTTCCGCCTCGGCTTTGTCCAATCCCGCGCCCTTGTAGCTCTGGCCTGCTTTCGGCCCCTCTTTAATTAAATAACGCTCTATGAATTCAGAGCCCGGCCAGCAACCAGATGTCGGGCCCGCGGCTCGGTAATCGGCTGCGACTCCTTTCTCCTCGCGGTAATCTCGTCGCCGAGTTTCCCTCGCTGCAACCCTTCTCCTCTACACGCCGAAAAATATGGTGGCGCCTGCAGCAACTTCACCTTCGCTCTCTCCTAGGGTAACTCCGCAGTCACTTCTCACCTCCTGTAGTTTAATCACTCCCTTGCTCGCCTATTGTTAACACTCGCCCTTTCACCTGTTGTCCCCTTACGTCTTTATTACCAGACGTACAACCATCTACGATTCGTGCTTCGTAGTGCACAGTCCTAGTTGTCGGTAGCCCGTCTAACGACTTCGAGGGGCAACGAAAATTTGATTTTTAACATTTGATATGATCTTATAAATAATAGATTTCAGCTATCAGTCGTCCTTTCGAATTTTTATTGGCAGATCTAGATTTCAGATAGAAACTAGCCATCCTCAATGCACTATCATTTTTGTTAGTGCATGTAATGCCTGTTGGTCGGGCTTCATCCACAGTTGATTGAACCCGACCAATAGGCATTACATGCATTGATCGAAAATGATAGTGCTTTGAGGATGGCTAGTTTCTAGCTGAAATCTAGATCTGTCAATAAATATTCCAAAGGACGACTGATAACTGAAATCTATTATTTACAAATCAAAATAACGGTCGCTGCGTGCAACAGCCAACCTCTGAATGGAGGGTAACCTGATTTTATATGATTATTGACTGATTTTAAATTTTACTGTGATGTACATAATTACAATACCAGATGGTGAAATGACGTTCATTATTCCACATCAAGATTGTCTTTAGCACAAAAAAGGGTACACAACGCTACAACAAAAAAATTTTATCGCTTACCCAGTGATATAAAATGTCTGACAGACAGCAAAGTGCCGGACTCTGTGGCCGTCGGTTCTAGGCGCTTCAGTCCGGAACCGCGCTGCTGCTACGGTCGCAGGTTCGAATCCTGCGTCGGACATGGATGTGTGTGATGTCCTTAGGTGAGTTAGGTTTAAGTAGTTCTAAGTATAGGGAACTGATGACCTCAGATGTTAAACCCCATAGTGCATAGAGCCATTTGAACCAATTTTTGACAGCAAAGTAAAATTTGAAAATAAACTGAAAAATTTTCTTCTTGACAACGCCTTCTATTTTGTAGGAAGATTTCTACTGTCGTCACATGTAAAGTGTGGTTTTTAGGAAATGCTAAGTCACATCAGTTTATTACAAAAAGAGAGTTATGAATGTCCTTGCAAATCTAGATTTGAAAATTACCGCATCAGCGTCTTTCTGCATATACACCTGCAAGAACTTACGGTGACATGAACTGCCGCGAGACTGTTGCATTGTAGCGAAAATGCACTGATGGTGGCGTTTTATAGCCGAAATCTAGATTTGTGAGAATAATAAAAACTAATGGGATTGCGACTAACTGCTGTGTGACTCATTCCTTGTAGTCTACGGTCGCTCTGCGCAACCCTTCGTGATGGAATCAAAGCTGGTTATAAATGTCCAGCATGTAGGCGTGTTTACAAAACGATCTGCGTTGTGAATGTAAAATGGCTTGTCCGATTTATAGTCCAAAATGAGCCATGGAACAAGAAACTGTGTTGTCATGGTGTACTCATTAAGAGGTACAATCTTATGTTAAAGGTTTAACATAGTAAGACAGGTATTACCGCGTAATTTCAGAGCTGCCAAACTTTATCTCCCTGACAGCCCTCCCCCCCACCCCCCACCCCAAATAAAAAAGAAAGCAAAAAAGTTTATCGCTACTACATTTCCCTGTTCATGCAATAAAACTGCCGCATCATGCATAGAGTTTTAGATTACTATTTACTATAGGGATTGGATAAAAATGTGGAAACACAGTGAGAGGTTCATGCCTGGACATACACTACTGGCCATTAAAATTGTTACACCACGAAGATGACGTGCTACAGACGCGAAATTTAACCAACAGGAAGAAGATGCTGTGATACGCAAAAATGATCAGCTTTTCAGAGCATTCACACAAGGTTGGCACCGTTTGCGAAACCTACAACGTGCTGACATGAGGAAAGTTTCCAACCGATTTCTCACACACAAACAGCAGTTTACCGGCGCTCCCGGGTGAAACGTTGTTATGATGCCTCGTGTAACGAGGAGAAATGCGTACTATCACGTTTCCGACTTTGATAAAGGTCGGATTGTAGCCTATCGCGATTGCGGTTTATCGTATCGCTACATTGCTGCTCGCGTTGGTCGAGGTCCAATGACTAAAATATGGAATCGGTGGGTTCAGGAGGGTAATACGGAACGCCGTGCTGGATCCCAACGGCCTCGTATCACTAGCAGTCGAGATGACAGACATCTTACCCGCATGGCTGTAACGGATCGTGCAGCCATGTCTCGATCCCAGGATTCAGCAGATGGGGACGTTTGCAAGACAACAACCTGGGTGCACGAATGGCAAAACGTCATTATTTCGGATGAATCCAGGTTCTGTTTACAGCATCACGATGGTCGCATCCGTGTTTGATGATATCGCGGTGAACGCACATTGGAAGCGTGTATTCGTCATCGCCATACTGGCGGATCACCCGGCGTGATGGCACGGGGTGCCATTGGTTACACGTCTCGGTCACATCTTGTTCGCATTGACGGCACTTCGAACATTGAACGTTACATTTCAGATGTGTTACGCCCCGTGACTCTACCCTTCATTCGATCCCTGCTAAACCCTACATTTCAGCAGGATAATGGACGACGGCATGTTGGAGGTCCTGTACGGGCCTTTCTGGATACAGAAAATGTTCGACTGCTGCCCTGGCCAGCACATTCTCCAGATCTCTCACCAACTTAAAACGTCTGGTCAACGGTGGCCGAGCAACTGGCTCGTCACAATACGCCAGTCACTACTCTTGATGAACTGTGGTATCGTATTGAAGCTGCACGGGCAGTTGTACCTAGGCCGTTATTACGGCCAGAGGTGGTTGTTCTGGGTACTGATTTCTCTGGATCTGTGCATTTAAATTGCGTGGAAATGTAATCACATGTCAGTTCTAGTATAATATACTTGTCCAACGAATACCCGTTTATCATCTGCATTTGTTCTTGGTGTAGCAATTTTAATGGCCAGCAGTGTAAATATAGATGCCAGCCAACCCCGCTGGTTGCGCGTTTTTATTCGACCACGAACGGAAGTTCTGCAATGTCCTCAGTACAAGTGTCAAGACAGTGTTCTCTGTAGTTGCGAACGCATTATGTGGGATGAACCAAGAGAATTCGAGCGTGTGTAAATTTTTGGTGCTCGTATAGTTGGTCTTTCCGTAAACAGTTCAGGTTTTATGGCTTCGACACCTTGTTTTCCTGTTACGGGTATTTGCATAACGGACGATTTTTTTTTTTTTTTTTAATTCAAGCTCGCCGTGCAATTCTCTAATTATGGAGATCCCTTCGAGAGTCACCATAAGGAATGTTTACACAGCATCACAGCATACAGGGAAATGAGATAAACATCATCCGCTGTATCACAACCCAGACGAAAATGTGTGTTGAGTGATCGTGACAGACGGTCATTGAAGAGGATTGTGACGGCTGCAGAAGTAAGTACAGAGCTGAAAGTCGCACTAGTGAACCCTGTCAGCAAGAAACAACACGAAGGGAGCCCCATAAGCAGAGAGTTGCACAGCGAGCTGGAATACCAAAAACAAACCTCAGTTATGCAAATGCCCGTAAAATGAAAACGCAGTGCTAAAGCCATAATGCCTGACCTGTGGAGAAATTCATTTGGTTGGATGACCCTTGTTGCTCACTGTTTCCAACTTCTGGCCGAGTTTGCCACATAAGAGTGAAACACGGCGGCGGGTTCGTGATGCCATATCGTGGTATTCCAAGAATCTCATGGTTACGCTGGAAGATTGCGTTACTACAAGGATTATGTGATAATTTGGCTGATGAGGTCCCTCTCATGGTACGGTGCTTGTTCCCCAATGAGGATGCTGTGTTCTAAAACGACACGGCCTTTGTCCACACAGCTCGTATCACCCAGAATTGGTTTTATTTGCTCGAGGATGAATTGTCGCATCGTCCCTGGCCACTACATTCGCCACATCACAGTATTATGGAGTCTTTCGAGAGGAGGCTGAGCCATCGCTCCCCGTCACCGTCATCGCCACCTTAACATGCAACTGTTTTGCAACAACAGTCGTAAAAGAATTCCGTGATAACCATACGGGACCTGTAGCTATCCATTACGAGAAGACTGGAAGCTGTTTTAAATACCACCGGTTATCCTACACCATATTAGTCGTGGTAATGTGTTGTGTTTGTGCTGTTTCCATATTTTAGTCCACCCCCTGTGCTAAGTCTATCCGCAGCTCACTTTGCAGACAGTATCCATAAAAGCCAGTGAATGTATCTGCAAAGTTATATCATTGTACGACACATACCTCAGGACATATGACATCATAAACACGGAGATGCCTGAAAAACTAGTTTCTTCCTAAAACGGAGCGCTAATCACCCAGAATGTAGCATTCAGTGTTTGTCACTCAGAGCACTTAACGACTACAAGCTTTAAACGTAATTTTAAGCCTTTTCTAAGCCTTTTGTCACTTACATACTCAACGACAAACATTGAACCCCTTAACTCATTTGTTAAGCAGAAGTATGCAGCTGTTATGAGCACGAGAGGTTGATTTTTTAAAGTAGCATACTCCAGTATCAGTTAATTAAAATTTCCATTGGTCAAAATAAAAAAAAATAGAATGAACGTAAAAATTAAATTGCTACTAGCAAGATTCGAATCGAGAACTTCGCACTTACTAACCTTGTATCCCCTGTAGTCAAGTACTGGTGACAACCTTAATACACTAGAAAAGTTTTTACTTGACAGCTTTTAAAATTTCCAGTTCTTCAAAGTTGACATTTTCGAGTTTTTTTGAGAATTCCATCGTTCTGATGTGGGAAGCTGATGTCAGGCACAGAAACTATAAATAAGTAAATAGCAGTCTGGACTCTTTTGAGATGAGTTTTAATAATCAGTGATGTCTGACTGTTGTTTCCTCAACATTACGTCTAAAATTATTATTCATTTTTGGGTACTAGCAGTTGCACTGTACTTGGAGAGCACAAATTGTAATCTCTTCTCTTAATGATCAGGGCGCATGCTCCGAACTCAACAGCACCGCTTTACGTCATTTGGAGCCATCATCCGAATCACTGTTTAATCGTTCTTCATTCGACCTGCATCAATTGGTTAAATGTCCTCGAGCTTTTGGACTTCTCGACCACCGTCGAGTGGTGAATCATCACTTGACTATGGACAAGGAACATTTGTCAGAAAGTTTGAGGACATTTATCCACTTGACACAGCTAGGAGCTCGAGAAAAATTTATGATTTTATGCAGCCATGAAGGCCGCCCCGATAGCTGAGTGGCCAGCGTGACGGATTGCCGTCCTACGGGCGCGGATTCAATTCCCGGCTGGGTCGGAAACTTTCTCCGCTCAGGGACTGTGTGTTGTGTTGTCCTCATCATCATTTCATTCCCATTCGGCGCGCAGGTCGCCCAATGTGGAGTCGAATGTAATAAGACCTGCACCAAGGTGGCCGGGTCTGCCCTGTAAGGGGCCTCCCGACCATTTCATTTCACAGCCATGATACCGCGCGTCCTTTCATCATGTCGATATACATCTGTATATCATCAGCAGCTAATTTACACGAAACAGATGCATATAATTGGCGATTTGTATTATTAGGAGCGCCGTGGAGCATATTCTGAAACCATCTCAAGCCCATTCCAGCCGCCTCCTGTGCCGCCACCACCGCCTCCACGGCCGCCTCCGCCAGCGCCGCCCCACTTTTATGCTCGCCATTAGCGGGACAACACATTATGCCCGCGGGCCGCGCCTCTCTGCAGGCAAAATCCATAAAACGCCGGGCCGCATTAAATTTTTTAGCCCAGTAATATTGGGCCGCAGTCGTGTTCGAGTTAACGAGCGCCCAGCCCTCTGACGTCGACGCTCTCCTCGCCTCCTCACCGGCACAGCACACCTCCCTCGCTGCGTGGAACACAACACGCACCCTCTCCCTCTGGTTTGGAGACCGCAGTGGCCTGAAGTAATTCGCTACGGTAGAGTGAAATATTCTGCTTTTTAGTACACGATCTGAGTTACTCTGCATTTGGGATATGCCCAATACTCTATCTTGCGTAGTGGTGTATGGGCATCATTACATTCTACACAAGAGTTGTAAAACTACCAGAGGCTGTTAGACTATCATAAATACGCGTACACTACGGTATTTTTTGCTAACGCCTTATGCCAGTAAAGGTCGACACACGACACCTGCATGTTAGGTGGGTTGCATACCTGTTTAGCGTTGCCTCTTAACGCTTGCTTTCTTTATGTACGCAATCGGTGTCTTACTAGATGCACCTAAAAACCAGAAATGGTCAACAGACTAGAAACCAAGGAAGCACAGGAAGGAAGGTTAGCGTTTAACGGACCGTCTACATAGAGATCATTTGAGATGGAGCACAGGCTCAGATTGCTACAAAGATGGGGAAGGAAATCAGCCATGCCCTTTCAAAGGAACCACAATGAAATAGGGGAATTACGGGAAACCCAAATCAGGATGGCCGGACGCGGGTTTGAACCATTGTCCTCCCGAATGCGAGTCCAGAGTGCTAACAACTGCCGGCCGCTGTTGGCCGAGCGGTTCTGGAGCTACAGTGTGGAACCGCGCGACCGCTACGGTCGCAGGTTCGAATCCTGCCTCGGGCATGGATGTGTGTGTTGTCCTTAGGTTAGTTAGGTTTAAGTAGTTCTAAGTTCTAGGGGACTTATGACCTCAGCAGTTGAGTCCCATAGTGCTCAGAGCCATTTGAACCATTTGCTAACAACTGTGCCACCTTGCTCTCTAGAAACCGTGTGATGATACGAGGGTGAGTCAAATGAAAACCTTAAATATTTTTTTAAATATTATTTATTGTGCAGAAGAGGTACAAAGCTGTATCACTTTTCAACATAATCTCCCCCACGCTCAATTCAAGTCCTCCAGCGCTTACAGAGTGCATACATTCCTTTAGAAAAAAATTCTTTTGGTAGTCCGAGCAGTCACTCACGCACCGCGTGGCGTACCTCTTCATCAGAACGGAACTTCTTTCCTCCCATTGCGTCTTTGAGTGGCCCAAACATATGTAAATCACTTGGGGGAAGGTCTGGTGAGTTTGGTGGATGAAGAAGACACTCAAAATGCAGGTCTGTGATTGTTGCAACTGTTGTACGGGCAGTGTGGGGCCTTACATCGTCATGTTGCAAAAGGACACTTGCTGACGGCAATCCACGTCGCTTTGACTTGATTGCAGGCCGCAGATGATTTTTTAGATCTGTGTATGATGCACCGGTGACAGTGGTCCCTCTAGGCATGTAATGCTCCAAAATGACGTCTTTTTCGCCCCAAAAGAGAGTCGGCATAACCTTCCATGCTGATGGTTCTGTTCGAAACTTCTTTGGTTTTGGTGATGAGGAAAGGCGCCATACCTTGCTCGCTCTCTTCGTTCCCGGTTGGTGGAAATGAACCCAGGTTTCGTCCCCAGTAACGATTCATGCAAGGAAGCCATCACCTTCTCGTTCAAAGCGCCGAAGAAGTTCTTCACAAGCATCAGCACATCATTCTCTCATTACAGGAGTCAGTTGCTGTGGCACCCATTTTGCAGATACTTTGTGAGACTGGAGCACATCATGCAGAATGTGGTGTGCCGACCCATGAATAATCTGTAAACACGCTGCAATGTCATTCATTGTCACTCGGTGGTTTTTTTTTCAATGTGGCTTCAACTGCTGCAATGTTAGGTGTAGTCACAACTCGTTGTGCCTGACCTGGACGAGGAGCATCTTCCACGGAAGTCACACCATTTGCGAACTTCCTACTCCATTCGTAGACTTGCTGCTGTGACATACAATAATCACCGTATTGAACCTTCATTCGTCGATGAATTTCAATAGATTTCAAACCTTCACTACGCAAAAACCGAATAACAGAACGCTGTTATGCCCTGGTGCAATTCGCAAGTGGGGCGGCCATCTTTATACTGATACTGTGACGGTATGTGTGCATCTGCACTATGCTGCCACTTACAGATCATTCTGCACGCTGTTTGTAGCACGCTTACCAACTTACAGGATAACGGCGCGAAATTTCGATTTGTTATTACAAATTTAAGGTTTTCATTTGACTCACCCTCGTCCAGGTAATCTCTGGAATATTTTAGTCCTACATAGTTATCCTCATGCCTGTTACAGAAAAGTATAGAATATTTATAGCAAAATTAATATTTTCTATATTTAATTCAGGTTTTATTCTGCAATTGTTGTAAAAATAAAGAAAACAATACAGATTTATCATATAGCTCTATAAAATGCAATTTTCTCGACATAATCGTAAAATTAAAAAAAAAACGCGAAACAAAAATACATCAAACATTGCTTCAATACTACTTCAAACTTATGTAAAATATATTTCCGATATTCACAAACAACTTCCGCATTTATCAGTAATAACAAGAAACTCTTGCCTTTGATAGTGATGAAGAAGGTTCTATTGGTTTCAAAATAACAATAATTATATATATTTTTGTGTTTGTGGATGTAAACTGGGCTTGTATCAAACATTATTGCTTCGGTTACATAAAAGTGCAAAAGCTGTGCGATCAAGTAACTTGTATTACTACACATTCATTTACGTTTCTTTCGCTACCAATGCTACCAGTACTACCGGTAACCCTACCACTTACTACGTCATTTGTGAACTGTACGAAAACTATCGAACCTTAGTTTAGGCAGGGTGCAACTCTAGTCTCTTCTATTTTACTCATTTTAACAGAATTTGCTGTGAAGACGGTTGTATAACCAGAACCCCAAACAACGATCGCGTGAAACGCAGCCCATTCTGTTAGTCGATGAGACCCCGAGGACAGAATACAATAGTGCCCAGGTTTGTCTGGATGACGTTTGATATAGTTCGGCACTGTTGCCTAATTAACTAAATGGGACACCTGAAACCATTACATCCAGAATTGTCCACCCAATGTGTACTGAGGCGGTAAGAGACAGACCCCGGGAACCATTACATCCTGAATTGACCATCCAATGTGTACTGAGGCGGTAAGAGACAGACAATACGCCTTGCGGGTTTACCGCCGCTGCGCTTCGCTTTCGCCCTGTGCCCACTTCGGCGCTCCTCCTCACTTTTGTGTTTCGTTTGGCGCCTCTTCGAGATGGAGTCGCTGACTCGGCTGTCGATTAGGGATTCGGGAGCCGTCCGCCCCTCGGCGGCACGTGATTTCTGCGCGACACCCGGCCACCGGGGTCCGGGATAATCTCGTCCGCCGCTACGTGACGTCCCCGAAGCCAGCAGGCGCATTCTGGCTGCCCAAAGAAAGCTCCCCCCGGATGGCACATTCAAGATACCTCCCAAAACCACCGTCTGCCGGTTTAGCGGCCACCCTTAATGCCCTTAACGATGACTGCGGCGCATTTTGACAGCGCTAAAAGCCAGGCGATGGTCACCTCGTCGAAGGACACGGAATTTCCTGTCTGTTTTTATCAAAGTCGTATCTGAGCAGTACTTCAGATACTCTGCTCTGGATTTTAGGCATGTCCTTTTTTATATTGTAAAAAATAAGCCCTCGGTCACAAATATTAAGTCAAAATTGACCTGGTTTCGACGCTACTATGAGCGTCATCTTCAGAATTAGACTAACTGTACTAAAACATTAGGTATATAGTACATTAATAAAATTAAAGTTTGTACTGACTCGAAAAGATGCAGTACTTACAAGTCACATATTAAAAAAAGATCTCAGCCGGAAAGGCGACGTCATGAACACTTGTGCGATGGCGAGCCGCTAAGGGCTGCTCATACTGTGAACAAGGGTTGCAACCCTTGTTTTAGTACAGTTAGTCTAATTCTGAAGACGACGCTCATATTAGCGTCGAAACCAGGTCAATTTTGACTTAATATTTGTGACCGAGGGCTTATTTGTTACAATATAATTCTGACACGGTCACTGAACCTTAGCAGCTATGTTCAAAGTTTTATGTCCTTTTTTTCCTAATTATGTGCCTGTAATTTCATTGGCCATGACGTGGCAGTTAGCTTTCTTTAAAGGAAAACCTCACGCACTGAGGTGACAAAAGTTATGGAACAGCGATATGCACGTCTACAGATGGCGGTAGTATTGCAAGGTATAAAAGGGCAATGCATTGGCGGAACTGTCATTTGTACTCAAAAAAATATGGTTCAAATGGCTCTGAGCACTATGGGACTTAACTTCTGAGGTTATCAGTCCCCTAGAGCTTAGAACTACTTAAGCCTAACTAACCTAAGGACATGACGCACATCCATGCCCGAGGCAGGATTCGAACCTGCGACCGTAGCAGTAGCGCGGTTCCGGACTGAAGAGCCTAGAACTAATCGGCCACAGCGGCCGCCTCATCTGTACTCAGATGATTCAGTGTAAAATCGTTTGTGACGCGATTATCGAAGACGGGAATTCAAAATCTCGAGACCCACAGTGTCAACAGTCTGGCGTGAATATCAAATTTCAAGCATTACCTGTCACCACGTACAACGCAGTGGCCTAAACTGATAACAGCGGCGTTTGCGTAGAGCTGTCAGCGTTACCAGCAACAATACTGCGAGAAATAACAGCAGAAATCAATGTGAGACGTACGACGAACGTATTCATTAGGACAGTGCGGCAAAATGTGGCGTTAATGAGCTGTGGTAGGTAACAGCACATCTGTAGTGTCCGCCCCGATAGCTGAATGGTCAGCGTGACGGACTGCCTTCCGCTCAGGAACTGGGTGTTGTGTTGTCTTCATCATCATTTCATCCCCATCCGGCACGCAGGTCGCCCAATATGGCGTCGAATGTAATAAGACCTACACCAAGGCGGCCGGATCTGCCCCGCAAGGCGCCTCCCAGACAATGACGCCAAACGCTCATTTCCATTTCCATCATCTGTAGCGCCTCGTGACCACATCGGTTGGACTCGACTGGATACCCATGGCCTGGTCAGATGAGCCCCGATTTCAGATGGTAAGAGCTGATGGTAGTGTTCGAGTATGCCGCAGGTCCCACGAAGTCGTGGACCTTATTAGTCAACATGGCACATTGCAAACTTGTGCTGCCTCCATGATGCTGTGAGATGTGTTTTCATGGAATGGGCTGGATCATCTGGTCCATTGAAGCAATCTTTGGCTGTAGATGATTATGTTCGGCGACCTGAAGACCACTTTTAGCCATTCATGGACTTCATTTTTATGCATGAGAATCAGCCATGTCACCTGGATCGCCGACATGTCTACTGATGGGACATAATCGGGAGGTCAGCTCGTGCACAAAATCCTGCACGGGCAACACTTTGGCAATTATGGACGGCTATAGAGGCAGCATGGCTCAGTACTTATCCAGGAGACTTCCAAAGACTTGTTGAGTCCATGACACGTTGAGCTGCTGCACTATTCCGGCCACGATATCAGGAGGTACCCCATGACTAATCACCTCAATGTAAAACTCTCTCCAGAAGTTACCAGTACAAAAACTATAACATGGCCCTTGGTATGGCTGTACCAAAAATGTTCCTTTGCTCTAGCGCCTCTAACTAAACAGATGAAGGGAAACGGACAATTTCATTAAGTATTTATGTAAGTGTGCAAGTTCACATAGAAGGCAAAATCTTGTACGCAGTTAGGCCACCTCATGGTCCTCTTCTGTTTGTTCTTACCCCAGCAACATTTCGACCTCTCTGCCTCGATCTTATTCAGGATGTTTTGGTGTCCCTGGTAGGCTGAACTAGCTAGGACACTAAAGCAGAGAGGGCGACCAAGACGTTGATGATGTAAGAAGAAACACAAGAAGGAAGTGACGTGGCCCCATTGTGTAAAAGGTTTTACCTTATACGGAATAATTTCTCATTTTGGCATCATGCAGCGATTTAAGAACTGCACACTAAGCAAAAACTGCTTAAAGTGAAAAAAGCACGTTCACATTTCACTTATTTCTTAAATTAAACCGCTCGTCACGCAGTATAGAATTAACTATAGAGGAAAACGTTCTATCTTGGTATACTATTCAGATTTTTGCCTCTAGCCAGCATTCTAATGTAAGTTTAGTATATTTTCTTATTTCATTTTTGAACGATCGCGTCTACGTTTTACGTACTGCAGTCATTTTCCAAAATTAAAAAATTATTCCTAAAAAGTAAGGTTTCATTGCGAAAAACTGACTCAAGGACAGCTTGGGCATGTACCTATGAATAAACATTCTACTGAAATTTAGAAGGGTTGTCCTTATTGTTACTCTGCAACCCACCAATAATCAGCCGGTGAAATCAGATTAAGCAAAAGTATCATCAAAAACTAGTTACAGGTTAAAAACCTTTTGGAATGGCAGCTATTTGAAACCAAAATGAATTTCCATTGTCAAGAGAGGTAAAATTGTTAAAGAAATTCAGTTCATTTGTTCCGTGGCAAAAGACTTCCATCTGTCCCAAGGTACACGGTGCACGACCGATGTTGTATGGCTTAAGTGCCCAGACGTTACATAAATAGTTCTAAATATATAGCATTTTGCTCAGAATAATTTTCTATACCTGAAGAATTAACAATATATTCCAAAGTGCTTTAATATCTTGTAGTGCAGTTAAATGTGTAGAATGCGAAATATTAACAAAAGCTGCGCAAAACACAACCTCACGTCCCATAAACAAAGAAAGCTGAAGAAAATGCCAGAAACTACTTACGGAGGTCTCTAGTGCGCATTCCTTCAAGAGATTCTTTAATAAGCCCCTAGTACAGACAAAAAAGTTCTGTGCGCCTAGATACACTGTCGTTTAGGCACAGCACTCGCTTCTACTATTTTTAAAATGCTATAGACAGAACCCGTCGTAGAACTAAACTACTTATCACGCGGAATCACTAATAACAGTAACAGCAACAAGCTTTACCTGAGGTACCGTCCGCAGCTCGTGGTCGTGCGGTAGCGTTCTTGCTTCCCGCGCCCGGGTTCCCGGGTTCGATTCCCGGCGGGGTCAAGGATTTTCTCTGCCTCGTGATGACTGGGTGTTGTGTGATGTCCTTAGGTTAGTTAGGTTTAAGTCGTTCTAAGTTCTAGGGGACTGATGACCATAGGTGTTAAGTCCCATAGTGCTCAGAGCCATTTGAACCTGGGGTACCAATAGGAACGACAGTCAAGAATGAACGTCAAACGGCGACTGACTATTTGATCAGACAACTGCTGGTTGGTGATTTAAACGCTCTTGTTCTTGGACCACTGTTCCACCTATCCAGCGCTTCCGGACACTGCATTCTCGGAACGCAAACGTGTGTGCGGTTCGGTCGTTTTTTGCCAGTTATAACACGGGACAGACTTTTACACAAAAATTAATAAAGGAATTCCTTTCGACCTGTTGCCCTTCTCCCATCACACAGCAACGCTTAAATATACATTACAGCCCCTTTAGCATTTTAATTTACTACTTCAGAGCAACAAAGAAAAACTACTGCAACTGGACCGTGACAACTGGCACATTTTGAATTCACAGAAACATCTCACGTAACTGATGTCTAGAACTTATAAAAGTAGTATATTTCACTATATGACCAGTGAAAATCATTCGCACTCTATCCTAATCAATCACCGGTAGGAAATATAGTAATGGATGAACAGGTAAACGCAAATACTTATTAATAAGAACCTATTATATTTTTGATAGTAGTAACGAGTATTTGTCACACTGTAAGAAAACGATATCATAATATACAATATGGTTAACCGTGAAACATAACTTATGTGATCAAAAGTATCCGGACACTCCCAAAGTGTCCGGATACTTTTGATCACATATTGTATGTGTGACATGTGTATTAGGTGCATTGTACTGCCACCTACTGCCAGGTACTCCACATCAGTGACCTCAGTAGTCGTTAGACATCGTGTGAAAGCAGAATAGGGCCCTCCGCGAAACTCACGGACTTCGAACGTTGTCAGGTGATTGCGTGTCAGTTGTGTCATTCCTCTTTACGCGAGATTTCCACACTCGTAAACATCCCTAGCTCTACTGTTTCCGATGTGATAGTGAAGTGGAAACATGAAGGGACACGTACAGCACAAAAGCATGCAGGCCGACTTCGTCTATTGACTGACAGAGACAGCCAACAGTTGAAGAGAGTCGTAATGCGTAATAGGCAGACATCTATCCAGACCATCACGCAGGAATTCCAAACTGCATCAGGAGCGACTGCAAGGACAGTTAGGTGGGAGGTGAGAAAACTTGGATTTCATGGTTGAGCGGCTGCTCATAAGCCACACATCACGCCGGTAAATGCCAAACGACGCCTCGCTTGGTGTAAGGGGCGTAAATATTGGACGATTGAACAGTGGAAAAGCGTTGTGTGAAGTGATGATACACGGTACACGATGTGGTTATCCGATGACAGGGTGAGGGTATGGCGAATGCCCGGTGAACGTCATCTGCCAGCGTGTGTAGTGCCAGCAGTAAGATTCGGAGATGGTGGTGTTATGGTGTGGTCGTGTTTTTCATGGAGGGGGCCTGCACTCCTTGTTATCGTTCGTGGCACTATCACAGCACAGGCCTATACTGATGCTTTAAGCACCTTCCTGGTTCCCACTGATTAAGAGCAATTCGGGGATGGCGATTGCATCTTTCAATGCACGGCCTGTGGCGGAGTGGTTACACGACATTAACATCCCTGTAATGGACTGGCCTGACAGAGCCCTGACCTGAATCTTATAGCTTTGGGATGTTTTGTAACGTCGACTTCGTGCCAGTCCTCACCGACCGACATCGATACCTATCCTCAGTGCCGCGCTCCGTGAAGAATGATCTGTCATTTCCCAAGAAATCTTCCAGCACCTAATTGAACGTATGCCTGCGAGAGTGGAAGCTGTCGTCAAGGCTAAGGGAGCGCCAACACCATATTGAATTCCAGCATTACCGATGGAGGACGCCATGAACATTTAATTCGTTTTCAGCCATGTTCCGGATACTTTTGATCACATAGCATATTAAAAGCAGATATTCCCGTTGACAGATTATTTTTATTTTTTAAAACATATTTATTTAACAGCGTTAGCAGTTATAATGTGATCATCGTTTACAATTTGGTTGTATGTTTGTTTAGTACAAACATAAATATCACAGAAAGTACGAATGCGTGAAAAATCACATACAGCTGTCTATGCCAAAACACAGGTGCTGGAAAATACAATGCTGTCCATTGAAACGTTTGACCTTGTGTAGTCTTAATAGTCATAGTGAAGGCTACTTTTGTCTTATCATCCTCGTGCAGTACGCAACGTTTGATTACAGAATGTAAACAACTCCAACTGTTATAGATCACATTAGTAAAATTACATTGTCAATAGATGGTGCCTTTCAAAATTCTTTAAATAGACGTGTACGACCGAAATCACGCGAGAGACAACGCTTGTACAGAGAATCTAGACAACTGACATAGTTGTCGTGCATGTTAGTTAAAAATAAGTGGCACCTTCTACATTGTTTTTGTAAAAATATTTTCGAAATTACGTTTTTCTCGAAAACAATAACCTTAAACTATTTGTGTATTTTTCCTCATTAGTGATGAACGAAATCTTGAAAATGGTATCTCCGCCATTAATTCTGATTAAGTATTGCGAGAGACACGGCGTACCGATAAAAAACACCGTTGAGAAGTAATATATATGTGGATCTGCACCTGTTAGTTCCGAATACGCTATCTTTTTTTTATTCAGTCTCGAATATACGACTGGTAAAGGAGCGTGTGACCACTGAAAGGTATTTGCGTTCATTTTTACTCTTCATGTATGTAGTCAAAACATCCACTTAACTTTCAGCTTTATAATGAAATTTTTTTGCCTTGTGCTGCCACTAGTTACCCAGAGTCGCGCACACAATACACGGCTTATTAATGGCATCACTCAACGTCATGACTAGAGTATAATATTGCGAATGGCGTAGTGCGAAGTTAACATGCGGCAGTTCTAAATGACAATAGTGATTGCATACGACTACAACTATAGCAATACTTCGATAAGATTTACAGAGACTGCACACGATAGATGCATTTTTTTATGCACTTTACTGCTGTTCTACGCGTATTTCACTGCCGTTGGATGCAAGGACATCATCTGGGTGATAACCTGTTTTTCGCCATGAATTCTGCAACATGTGTGAAGTCGTTGATAGGTGCGCTCTTTGAGTAATGGAATTGTTTTGGGCAGGGTCTTCCACATGATCCCATAAAAAGAATTACGTCGTTGTCGGATCCGGAAATCTAGTTGTTCAAGTGCAGAACACAGCATCGTCATGTCCAGTGTCACTTTAAAACTGAGGAAAAGTTTACAGGCATATAGATGTGCTAGACTGTATCGCTGACGAAATCTCTTCAGTGCGATGACAGGACGACAATTCAGAATGAGATTTTCACTCTGCAGCGGAGTGTACGCTGATATGAAACTTCCTGGCAGATTAAAACTGTGTGCCCGACCGAGACTCGAACTCGGGACCTTTGCCTTCCGCGGGCAAGTGCTCTACCATCTGAGCTACCGAAGCACGACTCACGGCCGCTCCTCACAGCTTTACTTCTGCCAAGGTCCCGAGTTCGAGTCTCGGTCGGGCACACAGTTTTAATCTGCCAGGAAGTTTCAGGACGACAATTGTTAAACTACACCTGTAAGGCCTTCCTTACGGGATCCACAAATTTCAGTTATGACAGCGACGTTTTTACTTACGCATCACCTCAAATGCGACGGCTACTTGGTCACTACGGTTACTCAACAATCGAAATTTTAAACTTTCTTTTATATCCTTTAAGATTCGTATCGATATATCCCTATGCACTATACTGTTATAGGTTTTTGTAATCGCTACATTAAGTTTGGATCGCTCTGTATAATAAACTGTGTCTGGCCACAGGAATTCGCATTTCAAGCTGACATGCATAGCAGTCACGGTCAGGCCTAACTCAAGATGTTCGCATTTAAAAATACGCAGAATTACTTGGCATACGACATGTCTGTTTCATTTGCGAAAAGGTGCCTCCCCGAGATAAGAACGATGGAAATGTTCAGTATTCCACTACTCCATCCGTGCAAAAATGCAGAGGTCTCTGCTCGCCTATCGGTCATTTAAATCAGACGCCTGTAATAATCTGCCAGCCTTCCAAATATTTGCTCGAAAAATTTGATATCGCCGCTGTCGGCTCCAGGGTATCAATCTTCTTGGCACGGTACCAATTTATAGAAGTTGGCTGCAGCGCCATGGCTACATCAGAATCCACTCTCGAAAAATTAATCACGGTTGTCGATACGACACCTTCGCCGACTTGGGCTCGGTTTCCTGTGTCGCCGCTAACAGCTCTCACGACCCCGGTGCCGTTTCCACGCCGGTGAGAACATGCGGCCGCAGCGGAGCACTGGGACAGCTGGTAGCATTGGCGAACTAACAGCCAGTATCTGGCGGGTAGGCTACGGCGGTGCTTCTCAAAGACTGAGCATAGCCGATTCCAATTCCGGTCGTTTCTACAGGGTGTTCAAAAATTCCCGTTACAAACTTCTGGGACTTGCAGAGGAGAGTGAGTACATAATATTTGCTATAGGAACCCATATATGGAAACGTACCGTTTCCGTTCTACGACGGTTTCAGTTCAGATGTTTAATTCCTGCACAATTGAGAAATTGATTTAGGTTAACGCAGTACAACTATTGGGTAACAATTCGAAAGGAAACATCACGAAACATCCATTTATCACTTATGAACATTTGTTTGTATTAACTCTTAAACATCGCGCGTTTATACTATTCCGAAACAAAAAAAAACAACATACTGCAGTACAGAACAGCACTGAAGCGTTACGACAGCGGCTCGATGTGGTGACAACCGACGTTGTTACAGACATTGTGCCGCGCGGAAGGCCGCGCGGTTTGAGGCGCCATGTCACGGATTGCGCGGCTCCTCCCGCCGGAGGTTTGAGTCGTCCCTCGGGCATGCGTGTGCGTGTGCGTTGTTCGCATCATAAGTTACTTTAAGTAGCGTGTAAGTCTACGGATCGATGACGTCAGCTGTTTGAGCCATTAGGAATTCACACACATCTGAACAGACATTGTGCCTTCGAAGAATGTTCTGGTCGACACTCTACAACATACGTAGTGTTCCTACAGATTCTAGTGAAGCAGTCAGAACTCGCGCCAGCAGATGGATCTCTGTCTATACAGGAGTCTACTTTGCATAAGGCCGCACGAGAATGAGTCCACGTCATCCAGTCTACACTGATGCATACCACGACAAGCAACTATGAGACTTTTTTCTTTCCCTCACCAGACGTGGAAGCGTTACACATCAGAACTGAAACAGTCCGGAAAAGGTACATTTCTGGACATGTGTTCCTATACAAAATACACTGAAGCGCCAACGAAACTCGTATAGCCAAGCGTATTCAAATACAGGGATATGTAAACAGGCAGAATACGACGCTGCAGTTGGCAACGCCTATATAAGGCATCAAGTGTCACTTGTGTCATACGACTGTATGTGAGGTTTACATACTCCTAAACATTCCTAGGTCCACTGTTTCCGATGTGATAGCGAAGTGGAAACATGAAGGGACCCGTACAGCAAAAAAGCGTACAGGCCGACCTCGTCTGTTGACTGACAGAGACCACCAACAGTTGTAGAGGGTCTTGATGTGTAGTGTGTTATAGTCGGCGCACTAGCGATGGGACACAGCATCTGCGAGGTAGCGATGAAATGAGGCTTTTGCCGTACGACCATTTCACGAGTGTACCGTGAATATCCGGAATCCGGCAAAACATCAAATCTCCGACATCACTGCGGCCGAGAAAAGATCCGGTAGGAACGGGACCAACTACCACTGAAGAGAATCCTTCAGCTTGGCAGAAGTGCAACCTTTCCGCAAATTGCTGCAGATTTCACTGCTGTGCCGTCAACAAGTGTCAGCGTGCGAACCATTCAACTGAACATCATCGATAAGGGCTTTTGGAGCAGAAGGTCTACTCGTGTACCCTTGATGACTGCAAGACACAAAGCTCTACACCTCGCCTGGGTCCGACAACACCGGTTCAAATGGCTCTGAGCACTATCGGACTTAACAGCTGTGGTCATCAGTCCCCTAGAACTTAGAACTACTTAAACCTAACTAACCTAAGGACATCACACACATCCATGCCCGAGGCAGGATTCGAACCTGCGACCGTAACAGTCGCACGGTTCCGGACTGCGCGCCTAGAACCGCCGACAACACCGACGTTGGACTGTTGGTGAGTGGAAACATGTTGCCGGGTCGGACGAGTCTCGTTTGAAATTGTATCGAGCAGATGGACGTGTGACGATATGGATCCTGCATGTCACTGGGGGACTGTTCAAGCTGGTGGAGGCTCTGTAATGGTGTGGGGCGTGTGCAGACGGAGTGATATGGGACCCCCGATACGTCTAGATACGTCTGACAGATAACACGTATGCAGGCATCGCCCGCATCCTTTCATGTCCATTGTGCATTTCGACGGACTTGGGCAATTCCAGCAGGACCATGCGACACCGCACCCTTCCAGAATTGCTACAGAGTGGTTCCACGAACATTCTTCAGAGTTTAACCACTTCCGCTGGCCGCCAAACTCCCTAGACATGAACATTATTGAGCGTATCTGAGATACCTTGCAAAGTGCTGTTCAGAAGAGAACATACTCTTACTGATTTACGGACAGCTCTGCAGGATTAATTGTGTTAATTCGCTTCAGCACTACTTCAGACATTAGTCGAGTCCATGCCACGTCGTGTTGTGGCATTTCTGCGCGCTCATGGGGGTCCTACACGATATTAGTCAGGTGTATCAGATTCTTTGGCTCTTCAGTGTGTTAGTACTCAATCCCCTCTGCATGTCCTAGAAGTTTATAAAGAGAATTTCCGAACACCCAGTATACAGCATCCACATCGTTTACTGAACTCCTAGAGCAGAGTTTACACCTGTGCGCTTTTTGGTTAGTCGCCGTACGGCTGAAGTTGCCCCACGTATATGTAGAGGTACACGTCTAGGTGCATCCCTCTTCCTCAGCATGTTCGTGCGAGTGACTCCATAATCACCTGTGTTCACCCTGAGTGCCTCTAGTTCCGCGTGTGGCAAGCTACAGCCGCACGGCGATGACGCGTAAGAGGCACAGGTGTAATTCGACCTTGTTGGCACAATCATACAGGAACAGATGCAAAGTGATTGATCAAGGGCAGAAGGCGGTAACACAACTCCGCTGAAATGACAGTCGACTACAGACTGTTTTAAGCAGGTATAATCTGAAAAGAAAGAAAGTACCATAGTTACATCACAGCGGAATTCAGACAAGATAAAGAGCTACTGAAATCAGTGGCAATGGTGCCTTTGTGCAAGATAGAGATTACAGGACCAAGATACTCGAGAAAAACTGTGCACATAAATGATAAAAGGAGCCTTCACAAAAGGGAGAAACAGAACACATAACTGAGGGCGAGCTAGAGAGATACGGTCTAATGATGGGACACGGCACTAGAGCGAAGTACTTTGCTTTAGTGGCTGCATGGACGCGTTGATTATTCGGCAGCTATTACAGTTACAAGTGGCCATCGTAATTTCCGAGGGTTAGATAGTTGCATCTGGCGAGTAACTAGACAATGGACTGATTTTCCGACAAACCGGTAACATTACAACGATCTGCACGTGCCCGTAGCGCTCAGTTAACGTCTCCACGTGACACGTGAACTGTGGGACAATGTAGTTTAGACTTACTGTGTTAGTGACGGAAATATGTCAAGACTGCAGAATAAGTCCGGTCAGAATGAGTCACTATGCCAAATTGCTTGTTGTCCAAGTGAAATTTAGCGTGGGCTGGATCTGCATTATGGTATATTGTTGCTGTAAAACCTCATTAAAAATTACAGTGTTTAGTTCCGTCTTTATTCGAAAATTATTGACTTGTAACATGAAACGGAGGGATATAGTAGCAAATTTAAAAAAATAAACAATATAGATTTATCATGCAGCACTAGAATATACAATTTCCTCAAAACACAAAACAAAAAAATATCAAACATCGCTCCAAAACTTCGCGGAGCTTGTACAAAATATGTTTCCCTTATTCATAAGCAACTTCCGCACTTATCGATAATAACATGATCTGTGTTGTATCGTTTTGTATGGAACTTGATACCTAGAAACTACGGAGAGTCTTCGTCCCCGTTGTAGCCCTCAGTGGTTCACAACCCCACAACAGGCTACAGCAGTCCACTCACCCCACCGCCGCCCCGCACCGAACCCAGGTTCATTGTGTGGTTTGGCCCCCAGTGGACACTGAAGAGCCAAAGAAACTGGTACACCTGCCTAATATTATGTAGGGCCTCAGGGGCACTCAGAAGTGCCGTCACACGACGTGGCATGGACTCGACTATTGTCTGAAGCAGTGCTGGAGGGAACAGACACCATGAATTCAGCAGGGCTGTCCATAAATCCGTAAGCGTAAGAGGGTTGGAGATCTCTTCTAAGCAACATGCTGCAAGACGTCCCAGATATGCTCTATAATGTTCATGTCTGTGGAGTTTGGTGGCCAGTGGAACTGTTTAAACCCTGAAGAGTGTTCCTGGAACCACTCTGTAGCAATTCTGGACGTGTGTCGTGTCGCAGTGTCCTGCTGGAATTGCCCGAGCCCGTCGGAATGCACAATGGACACGCAGATGACCAGACAGGATGCTTACGAATGTGCCACCTGTCAGAGACGTATCTAGACGTATGACGGGTACCGCATCACTCCAACTGCACACGTCCCACACCATTACAAAGCATCCGCCAGCTTGAACAGTCCCCTGCTTACATGCAGGATCCATGGACTCATGAGGCTGTCTCCATACCCGTACATTACCATCCTCTCAATACAATTTGAAACGAGACTCGTCATACCAGGCAAAATGTCTGCAGTCATCAACAGTCGAATGTCCTTGTTGACGGGCCCAGGCGAAACTTTGCAAATTTGTGGTAGTTCCTATGGGACCAAACTGCTGAAGTCATAGGCTTACACACTACTTAATCTAACTTAAACTAACTACACACACATCCATAACCGAAGAGAAGGACTCGAACAGCCGACGGGGAGAAGTGGAAAGGGGGGGGGGGGGTAATGGCGCTACCCAGGCAAGACGGTGAAGATTTGTGTCGTGCAGTCATCAAGGGTACGTGAGTGGGTCTTCGATGATGTTTCTTTGAATAGTTCGCACGCTGACACTTGTTGACGGCCCAGCATTGAAATCTGCAGCAATTTGCGGTAGGTTTGAACATGCGTCACGTTGAACGATTCCCTTCAGTCGTCGTTGGTCCCTTTCTTGCAGGATCTTTATCCGGCCCGGCGATGTCGGAGATTTGATGTTTTCAAAACTAGACATGATTGTCTTAATAGGATTTCCGCAATTGTTCATTAGATAAAAATATGGCATTTCAGTCTGTGATCGCTACTTTTTTATTTTCAATGACCGATCTCAGGCTAGCTGCCCATCTTCAGATCATATATTGCAGTTACAAAGTAACTTGTCAGTGCAGAACTATCGGTTCGCTGTTATGACAGCGAACCGATAGTTCTGCACTGAAAAGTTACTCTGTAACTCGCTGTTATGATAGCGAACCGATAGTTCTGCACTGACAAGTTACTCTGTAACTCGCTGTTATGACAGCGAACCGATAGTTCTGCACTGACAAGTTACTCTGTAACTGCAATATATGATCTGAAGATGGGCAGCTAGCCTGAAACTGTTCATTGAAAATTAAAAAAAATAGCGATCAAAGACTGAAATGCCATATTTTTATTTGATGTTTTGCCGGATTCCTGATATTCACGGTACACTCGTGAAATGGACGTACGGGAAAATCCTTACTTCATCGCTGCCTCGGAGATGCTGTCTCATCGCTCGTGCGCTGATTTTAACACCACGTTCAAACGCATTTATATCTTGATAACCTGCCATTGTAGCAGCACTAACCGATCTAATAGCAGCGCCAGACACTTGTCGTCTCACATAGGCGTTGCCAACCGCAGCGCCATATTCTGTCTGGTTACATATCTCCGAATACATGTGGCTATCCTAGTTTCGTTGGCGCTTGAGTGCAGTTTATGCCCCAGAAGAGTGTGACGTGACACCAGTGCTACAACAAGCACGGGATAGTTCCTGCTCCGCGACTTCGTGCCACGTTTTTCTTTAAGTAAATTGTACAAGGCTTCCGGGTACCTGGTCGTAATGCTCCAGCTGGTCGTTGTAAAACGCAGCAGCTTTCGGAGCAAGTGTAATCTAATGTAGGATGGACGAAGAGGGTGACGACAGCGGGCCGTAGCCGGCAGGAGGGAGACTTTGGCAAACTTCTTATCGCGCCGTGCCATTCGCAGGGCCGGGGAGTAGGCGGAGAGATGAGATTGTGGCGCCACATCTGGGACGCAGCTGCGACCGGGCGGTGGCGCTGGCGGTGCTGGCTCGCGCCGCTTTGGGTGTTTAATTAAAATGAGAGCGCGGAGCGGCGCGACAGATGCTGCGGGCCCGGCTCAGATTAAACCTGGCCACCCGCTGGCCGTGGCCGTGGGCGCGGCCGTCCTGTTTGCGCGACGCAAACACCCCCGCGCGTCGCAGCGCTGCCGCTGCCGACACGTCCACCCCCGCCCCCGTCACCACTCCGCCACGCCCACGCGAGCGCCGATTGCTGCTGTCTGCTGCTGCAGCCTCACCGGAACGCTGTCGCCATTTACCGCCAGTCTGTCGGCACCCTCCGTGAATCCACTGCACGCCAGGGAACGCGATATGGTGTGGTACAGTACTCTCTCTGTCCGGCTGGTATAGATGTCACTTTGCGAAGCTGCTTGCTGTCCAAGTGAAATTTTGCGAGGGCTGGACCTGCATTATGGTGTTATGTTACCGTAAAATGTTGTTGCTTATTACGTCAGAACACGGGAACTTCGTTAGCCAAATACACTGTCGGAAAAGAGATGGGAGCACCAAAAAGGAGTTGTCCGACATAAACGAAAGCTGGTAGGCATGTTTCTACATCTGAAAGGCGATGTCTATTCAGATTTCGCGCAGATCGCATAATAATGGCGGTCGTGAACGTTAGCTGCTTCTGAGATTGTACGTGGTAGCATGAACCATGGACCTTGCCGTTGGTGGTGAGGCTTACGTGCCTCAACGATACAGATGGCCGTACCGTAGGTGCAAGCACAACGGAGGGGTATCTGTTGAGAAGCCAGACAAACGTGTGGTTCCTGAAGAGGGGCAGCAGCCTTTTCAGCAGTTGCAGGGGCAACAGTCTGCATGATTGACTGATCTGGCCTTGTTTTTTTTTTTGGTCATCAGTCTACTGACTGGTTTGATGCGGCCCGCCACGAATTCCTTTCCTGTGCTAACCTCTTCATCTCAGAGTAGCACTTGCAACCTACGTCCTCAATTATTTGCTTGACTTATTCCAATCTCTGTCTTCCTCTACAGTTTTTGCCCTCTACAGCTCCCTCTAGTACCATGGAAGTCACTCCCTCATGTCTTAGCAGATGTCCTATCATCCTGTCCCGTCTCCTTATCAGTGTTTTCCAAATATTCCTTTCCTCTCCGATTCTACGTAGAACCTCCTCATTCCTTACCTTATCAGTCCACCTAATTTTCAACATTCGTCTGTAGCACCACATCTCAAATGCTTCGATTCTCTTCTGTTCCGGTTTTCCCACAGTCCATGTTTCACTACCATACAATGCTGTACTCCAGACGTACATCCTCAGAAATTTTTTCCTCAAATTAAGGCCGGTATTTGATGTTAGTAGACTTCTCTGGCCTTGTAACACTAACCAAAACGGCCTTGCTGTTGTGGTACTGCGAACGGCTGAAAGCAAGAGGAAGCTACAGCCGAAATTTTTCCCGAGGGCATGCAGCTTCACTGAATGATTAAATGATGATGGCATCCTCTTGGGTAAAATATTCCGGAGGTAAAATAGTGCCCCATTCGCATCTCCGGGCGGGGACTACTCCAGATGACGTCGTTATCAGGAGAAAAAACTGGCGTTCTACGGATCGGAGCGTGGAATGTCAGATCCCTTAATCGGGCAGGTTGGTTAGAAAGTTTAAAAAGGGAAATGGATAGGTTAAAGTTAGATATAGTGGGAATTAGTGAAGTTCGGTGGCAAGAGGAACAAGTACTGGAGTGCAGCGTGGAGGGTAAAAATCGTAGAGGCAGACCAGGAGATGAATACACTAAGCAGATTCAGAAGGATGTAGGCTGCAGTAGATACTGGGAGACGATGAAGCCTGCACAGGACAGAGTAGCATGGAGAGCTGCATCAAACCAGTCTCAGGACTGAAGACCACAACAACAACAACATGTAGATATTAGTCAGGAATGCTTTAAGGGCGACAAAGACGCCTTTATCAATACCTCATTGAGTCTGAACTCGTCGTGCAATAGGGCTACGAGAAGTCGGATGTGCCTTCGGCAGTAATGCGGAAAGACTTGGCAGGAATGTAACCACAGTACATGATTTCTGGTAGCGATGATCACGAGAATGTACGATCGCAAGAAGATCGGGTTCGGGACGGCCACGTGCCACTACCGAAGGGGAAGAACATCATGTTCGGCGCATGGCATCTGCAGCAGCAATTTGAGCACCAGTTGGCACCACAGTGACATAACGAATTGTTACAAGTCGGTTACTTAAAGAACATCTCCGAGCCAAACGATGACCCCAAACCACCGCCATTTGCGATTTCGCTGGTGTCAAGCGAGAACTCATTGGAAGACAAGCTGGAAGTCAGCTTGTAACGTCCCCTTTGGAAAATTATGAATTACTGTGTTGGTAAACCACTTACGTTATTTGATGCTCAAACAGCTGAGAAAAGCTCAACGTACTCAGTTTTCTCTTTACTTGTTCTGATCATCACTAAAGTGACAAACAATATTTTTAGTGCAACGCAAACTGATTCTCAATAATCCCTACAAAAGAATGGCCCTGACTAACAATAACCTATACCTTTCATGGATCACTTACCTCAAAAAAATCTTCTTTACTCTAACTACTGCAATACAGCGAGCGCAAAAACTGGCAGCTAAATAAAAGATTCTAACTACTGAAGACACTAATTACTGATAGGCACAGTTAAATATGAAAGATTTTGATAGAAAACAAGCAATGTATTTACCTTAATAATGTTCAAAAGTCAATTCATGACGTCTATCTTCAGAAATTTCCCTTTGCTGGCAGACATACGTCCAGATCTCAAAATTCTGGCATCTCTCTGTCCACATCCTCGACTGCTGGCGGCTCACCTCCAACTGCACAACGCTACGCGCTGTTCACATCCAACTGCACTACACAAGCGAATATTACAACAATGAGTCCAACCAGCCACAGACTGCGCACCGCACAGTCAGTGATTTTCGTACAGAGCGGTTCGTGCTCTTACCAACATAAAAACCTAAACAGCCTACTTACAAGCAGTGTTTTCTGATGAAAGCTGGTTCTGCTTCGGTGCCAGTGATGGCCGTGTGTTGGTTAGGAAAAAAATGGTTCAAATGGTTCTGAGCACTATGGGACTTAACATCTGTGGTCATCAGTCCCCTAGAACTTAAAACTAATTAAACCTAACTAACCTAAGGACATCACACATATCCATGCCCGAGGCAGGATTCGAACCTGCGACTGTAGCGGTCACGTGATTCCAAACTGAATCGCCTAGAACCGCACGGCCACACCGGCCGGCTGTTGGCTAGGAGGAGGCCAGTTGAGACACACTGGACCTACACCTCGAGTTATGGTCTGATTTCGTATGACAGCAGGATCAATTTGGTGGTTATCCCACGCATCTTGACTGCAAAATGGTATGTCTGATAATTCGACCTGTTGTGCTGCCATTCATGAACAGTTTTTCTGGAAGTGTACTCCGACGGGTTAACGCTCGCCCACATACCGCTATTGTGACCGGACAAGCACTACGGAGTGTCAACATGGTACCTTGGCCTGCTCAATCACCAGATCTGTCCCCAATCGAGCACATATGGGATACCATCGCTCAACAACTCCATCTACATCCGTCTGTGCACTGACAGACCAAGTGTAATAGGCATGGATCTCCATCCCACAAACTAACATCCGGCACCAGTGCAATACAATGCATGCATGCACGTTTGCATGCTCGCATGCAACATTCTGGCGGTTGCACTGGTTACTAATGTACCCGCATTTCACATTGCAATGGCTTGTCTCGCTTTAAGATGGTCATAGGTCGTGTTCCAAAAATGAGCAGCACAGAGACAGAAGTGATGACACTTTCTGCAGGACCTGACCATCATTTTGCAGGACAATGCTCACGTATAGTGCAAGCTGTTACTTATTTGTTTGACTGATGGGGCTGCTAAGTGCTATACCACCTACAGCACTTCCCTGACAAGTCGTCGTAAGTTCACTCGATTTCTAAACTGAAGGAAAACTTCACAGCATTCGCTTCAGAACTGCTACAAATTCGTCGGGCAATAGACCGCGCCAATCGATCTGTCAACACAACTGGCACTGCTAAGAGTATCCTAATACTTCCACATCCCTGGTAACGGGTTATACACAATGCTGGTCACTACTTTGAAAGTCAGTAAAACTTTGATAAACGTATCTATATTGTACGAGCTGTAAATAAATAGCTGCCGCTATTAAAATTCCAACTCTCGTAATTTTCCTTGCACGTATCCGCGTTCTATTCTCAAAGCCTTGTGTACAACTGTTTCTTCCTGTTGTGGACACAGTCAGTTTCCGCATATTGTTTGCCGTTAATTATTGACTGAACTGTTGCCGAAAACAAAAGAAGGACGAAAATTATCCGTAGTTTACGTAGAAATTTGGGAAAGACTTCCTTGTAGGTGTAGTAAGCTCAATGGACAAAATGTTAATCACCCCTAAGAAAAATCGTTACAATCATCATTTAATACCTTTTAATTTCGACCCTGGACTTGGTAATCGCCTGGATTCGGTTAGGAGGTGAGTCCACAAGGCAGTGCAGGTACGTCGCATCCAGATTAATCCATTCGTTGACGATTTCATCGTGCAATTCCACCAAATTTCTGGGAGACTGATGTCGTCGTTTTACCCGCTGTTTCGACATGTCCAACAGATTTTCTGTGCCGTTCGAGTGATGTGATTTTGCAAGCTAGTCGAGACGTAATGCGGTGGACGAGTGTACCGAAAACCAGTCACATTTAGGTTTTCCGTGATTTCCCTACATCGCTCCGGGCAAATGCTGGGATGGTTCCTTTGAAAGGGCACGGCCGACTTCCTTTCCCGTCCTTACCTAATCCGCATGATCGATGATCTCGCTGTATGGTCTCTTCCCCCAAACAACACAACCCCAGTCACATTTTCTTCCACTCCGATGAACTTTGATATTGTCATCTTTATGTGCCCGTGTGAGTAATGGCATCTTGTTAAACGACCGTCTCCAAGTGGTCGTTGCGTGCAGTTCCCATCACATTGTTCTCTAGCTAACAGGTTGGGATGGACCTTCATTAACCGCCTGCAGCAGTTAGTCTCTGGTTTCGAAGCGATTTTGATTCACAAGCCTGTCCCCCTCCGATCACAGTTTCGACGTTGTGTTTCGTGGCCACATGTGTTACACCATTGCTTATAGATGCGTTGAACAGCTCATCCGGAAACACCAACAAACCCAGCAGCTTCACACGTAGTACGGTCGTGGTCGCTCTGTCACGTCCTTACATTAAATAAAAATAAAAATATGGCATTTCAGGCTTTGATCGCTATTTTTTATTTTCAATGACCGGTTTCGGGCTAGCTGTCCATCTTCAGATCATATATTGAAGTTACAGAGTAACTTGTCAGTACAGAACAATCGGTTCGCTGTCATATACAGGGTGAGTCACCTAACGTTACCGCTGGATATATTTCGTAAACCACATCAAATACTGGCGAACCGATTCCACAGACCGAACGTGAGGAAAGGGGCTAGTGTAATTGTTTAATACAAACCATACAAAAATGCACGGAGGCATGTTTTTTAACACAAACCTACGTTTTTTTAAATGGGACCACGTTAGTTTTGTTAGCACATCAGAACATATAAACAAATACGTAATCAGTGCCGTTTGTTGCATTGTAAAATGTTAATGACATCCGGAGATATTGTAACCTAAATTTGACGCTTGAGTACCACTCCTCCGCTGTTCGATCGTGTATATCGGAGAGCACCGAATTACGTAGGGATCTAAAGGGAACGGTGATGGACCTTAGGTACAGAAGAGACTGGAACAGCACATTACGTCCACATGCTAACACCTTTTTATTGATCTTTTTCACTGACGCACACGTACATTACCATGAGGTGTGAGGTACACGTACACATGTGGTTTCCGTTTTCAATTACGGAGTGGAATAGAGTGTGTCCCGACATGTCAGGCCAATAGATGTTCAATGTGGTGGCCATCATGTACCGTGTGTACCGTGATGTGCCTACAACCCCAGAGGATATGAAACAACGTATTGTGGCAGCCTGCGGCGACATCACACCAAATGTACTGCGGCGTGTACGACATTCATTACGCCAGAGATTGCAATTGTGTGCAGCAAATGATGGCCACCACATTGAACATGCAACAATGCAATCACATTTATTATTATTATTATACCGCCAACCGGTTTCAGCCCGACGTAGGGGTCATCTTCTGGGCGTTTACACCATTGGTCGACTGCTGGTGGTGTCACTCCTGTCTACATAACGGCAGGAAACTATCTAGACACCTATCCCATGACTTTCATCACCCCAGCGTGTGCGCTCCACTGCTACTGCCGCCACCAGGCATCTGTGGGTTATTATTGCAAGTTGACGTCGAACATATCGGCACATTGATGTGACAGGAGCGTGTATTACAGATGCAGCTGGTAGTAATGTGTTCTCAACAGTTTGTGCTCTAACAGAGACAATAAAGAGGGCTTTTTGAAAATAATTTCCGCTTTACATCCACATTTTGACGACCAATGTCCAAGACCGACCGCTTGATCCATTTCTAATGACCTCATCATCAACAAGATGTTAAACACAAGTAATTCTATTCCTTGCATTGACATTTTAAAAGCTTCTTCTTGTAGTTTGGTTGTTCACTGGCGGGTTGATCTGGGGAGGGGCCCAGACAATGAAGTCATCGGTCCCATCAGATTAGGTAAGGATGTAGAAAGAAGTTGGCCGTGCCCTTTCAAAGGAACCATCCCGCATTTGTAGAATGAAATTTGCACTCTACAGCGGAGTGTGCGCTGATATGAAACTTCCTGGAAGATTAAAACTGTATGCCGGACCGAGACTCGAACTCGGGACCTTTGCCGTTCGCGGGCAAGTGCTCTACCAACTGAGCTACCCAAGCACGACTCACGCACTTGCCTTGTGAAAGGCAAAGGTCCCGAGTTCGAGTCTCGGTCCGGCACACAGTTTTAATCTGCCAGGAAGTTTCACTAATGCTTAATGCTCGTCGGGAGGAAGTGTGCGGGCAGATGAGCAGGTGATCGATTCCTATGCCATGTGTTATGGCTTAACGATTTGTCTGTGCGTGCGCACCGGGATGACGAATTTTTTGTCCGTTTGCCTCAACAGCGGAACTTAGGTGGATATCTAGGACAAAAATGCAGATTCTGATTCTGCTCGGCGCACGGGGGCGTATCAAAAGCCGTAGGAGATCGACAGTCAGGCGGGGGAGTAATGCATATTAGATGGTGTGCGCGGCGCGCCGTATGCTAATTTGGGCAGAGTAGAGGGTCCAGGGTCCCAGGGTGCTGACCACGCAGGCCCTCGCGCGGTCCCTCGGCGGTTTGCGGTGCCTCCTCGAGCACGTGCCACCCGCTCTCCCGCTAATTAGTCGAGGTGACGTCAGCTCCTAATAAGCCCACTGCCCCGCCAGCCCTGCCCGAGGCCCGCCTTCCTCACACCCGATGCCGCTGGGACGGCACCTACCTCGCGCCGCGTGCTGTAGTGCTAAAACGCTCGTTCCCCGTCTCAGGACCCGAAAGTATGCACTACTGAACGGCCAGAAACAAAGCACACAACCTAACTACCAAGCGAGATGGCGCAGTGGCTTGGCACACTGGTTTTGCATTCGTCGAAAAAGACGATCGTGTGAAACCCAGCTCGCGCTATTTGTCCATGAGACTCAGAGGGCTATAGACACAGGTTGCCAGGTAGATGCCGTGTTTCTTGACTTCCGCAAGGCGTTCGATACAGTTCCCCACAGTCTTTTAATGAACAAAGTAAGAGCATATGGACTATCAGACCAATTGTGTGATTGGATTGAAGAGTTCCTAGATAACAGAACGCAGCATGTCATTCTCAATGGAGAGAAGTCTTCCGAAGTGAGAGTGATTTCAGGTGTGCCGCAGGGGAATGTCGTAGGACCGTTGCTGTTCACAATACAGGGTGTTACAAAAAGGGTACGGCCAAACTTTCAGGAAACATTCCTCACACACAAAGAAAGAAAATATGTTATGTGGACATGTGTCCGGAAACGCTTACTTTCCATGTTAGAGCTCATTTTATTACTTCTCTTCAAATCACATTAGTCATGGAATGGAACACACAGCAACAGAACGTACCAGCGTGACTTCAAACAGGAAATGTTCAAAATCTCCTCCGTTAGTGAGGATACATGCATCCACCCTCCGTCGCATGGAATCCCTGATGCGCTGATGCAGCCCTGGAGAATGGCGTATTGAATCACAGCCATCCACAATACGAGCACGAAGAGTCTCTACATTTGGTACCGGGCTTTCATTCTAGAAACGTCCCCCAGGCTGTGGCTAAGCCATGTCTCCGCAGTGTCCTTTCTTCCAGGAGTGCTAGTTCTGCTAGTTTCGCAGGAGAACTTCTGTGAAGTTTGGATGGTACGAGACGAGGTACTGGCGGAATTAAAGCTGTGAGGACGGGACGAGAGTCGTGCTTGGGTAGCTCAGTTGGTAGAGCACTTGCCCGCGAACGGCAAAGGTCCCGAGTTCGAGTCTCGGTCCGGCATACAGTTTTAATCTTCCAGGAAGTTTCATATCAGCGCACACTCCGCTGTAGAGTGCAAATTTCATTCTACAAATGCGGGCTGGTTCCTTTGAAAGGGCACGGCCAACTTCCTTCTACATCCTTACCTAATCTGATGGGACCGATGACTTCATTGTCTGGGCCCCTCCCCAGATCAACCCGCCAGTGAACAACCAAACTACAAGAAGAAGCTTTTAAAATGTCAATGCAAGGAATAGAATTACTTGTGTTTAACATCTTGTTGATGATGAGGTCATTAGAAATGGATCAAGCGGTCGGTCTTGGACATTGATCGTCAAAATGTGGATGTAAAGCGGAAATTATTTTCAAAAAGCCCTCTTTATTGTCTCTGTTAGAGCACAAACTGTTGAGAACACATTACTACCAGCTGCATCTGTAATACACGCTCCTGTCACATCAATGTGCCGATATGTTCGACGTCAACTTGCAATAATAACCCACAGATGCCTGGTGGCGGCAGTAGCAGTGGAGCGCACACACTGGGGTGATGAAAGTCGTGGGATAGGTGTTACACATGTACAGATAGCGCTAATATTCCTACACATGGTATAAAAGGACAGTGCGTTGTCAGAGCTGTCATTGGTAATAGACTGAGTCACGTGGAAAGAAGTTAAGTCCCATAGTGCTCAGAGCCATTTGAACCATTTTTTGCCCGAGGCAAAAAATGTAGCGGTCCCGCGGTTCCAGACTGAAGCGCCTAGAACCGCTCGGTCACTCTGGCCGTCGGATCCTCTGTTCCAGTTGAACCGATCACTGCCCAGAAATCATTATGTTCGTCTACTTGGAGACCAATTGCAGCCTTTCGTGGACTGCATGATTCCAGACAATGAAGGAATTTTTATGAATTACAACGCACCACTGGTCTAAAGTTGTTCGCGTTGGGTTTGGAAAAAACATTTAGGAGAATTTGAGAGAATGGTTTGTCCAACAAGATCGTCCGACATGAATCCCATAGCACCTTTATAGGACACGATAGGTCAGTTCGTACACAAAATCCTGCAACGGCAACACTTTCACAATTACGGCAATTATGGATGGCTATAGAGGGAGCATGGCACAGTATTTCTCCAGGTGACTTCCAACCCCTTGTCGAGTCCATGCCACGTCGAACTAGTGCTGTACCACGCCGGGCAAAATGGCGTCAGACACTATATTAGGAGCTATCCCATAAACTTTGCCATGTCAGTTATAAATCATGTCGCGACGAGAGGGTGGCGGGCGGGGGCAGACGGGGGACGGGGGGGGGCGGGGGGGGGGGACAAGTGTGACAGTGCAGTCGTTGTCGTGCTGTGGAAACGGACCGATCTATCTGACGTCCAAAAAGGCATAATCATTGGTTTTCGGGCCGAAGTTGGAAGCATTTACGAAATGTGTGAGTTCGTAAACTGTTCGCCTGCCTTCTTGGTTAAAGTGTACTGTGAATGTAAAAACGGCGCTATCCATAATCAGCGCCGAGGCAACTTTGGTGCACCATAGGCCATAGATGACAGAGGCGAACGACGGATGCGGAGATCTGCAGAACGAACAGACCAACATCTGCTGAGAAACTGACCTCCCCGATGAAGCAAGGGACTACCAATTGTCTCTCCTAAACAATCGTTTAGCAACGTTACTGCCTACAGGCCTCGGGAGAAGGCGCCTGCTTCTTACACACATACTGACCGCTGTCCGTCGGCAACGAAGGTTTCATTTTGCACGCCAGTATTGCGACTGGACGCCCACTGAATGGCGACAGGTGGCCTTTTCAGATGAATCACGTTTATGCTCCATCGGACAGATGGCCTTTGGCGTGTACGGAGTGAAACGCATGAACGACAATCGTCGGAAGGGCCCAAACCGGGCCGGCCGGAGTGGTCGTGCGGTTCTAGGCGCTACAGTCTGGAGCCGAGCGACCGCTCCGGTCGCAGGTTCGAATCCTGCCTCGGGCATGGATGTGTGTGATGTCCTTAGGTTAGTTAGGTTTAATTAGTTCTAAGTTCTAGGCGACTGATGACCTCAGAAGTTAAGTCGCATAGTGCTCAGAGCCATTTGAACCAGCCAACCCAACACGGAGGAGGGGGCATTATGCTCTGGGGAATATTTTCGTGGCATTACCTGACATATTTCGTCACTCAGGAAGTATGACGAAAGTTTCCAACCGATTTTCATACACAAACAGCAATTGACCGGCGCTGCCTGATGAAACTTTGTTGTGATGCCTCATGTAAGCAGGAGAAATACGAACCATCACGTTTCCGACTTTGATAAAGGTCCGATTATAGACTATCGCGATTGCGGTTTACCGTATCGCGACATTGTTGCTCGCGTTGTCGAGATCCAATGACTGTTAGCAGAATATGGATTGGGTGGGTTCAGGAGGGTAATACGGAACGCCGTGCTGGATTCCAACGGCCTTGTATCGCTAGCAGTCGAGATGACAGGCATCTTTTCTGCATGACTGTAACGGATAGTGGAGCCACGTCTCGATCTCTGAGTCAACAGATGGGGACGTTTGCAAGACAACAACCATCTGCACGAACAGTTCGACGACGTTTGAAGCAGCATGGACTATCAGCTCATAGACCATGGCTGCGCTTACCCTTGACGCTGCATCACAGACAGGAGCGCCTGCGATGGTGTATTCAACGACAAATCTAGGTGCACGAATGGCAAAACGTCATTTTTTCGGATGAATCCAGGTTCTGTTTACAACGTCATGATGGTCGCATCCGTGTTTGGCGATATCGCGGTCTGGTCAATGGTGGCCAAGCAACTGTCTCGACACAATACCGTAGTATCGTGTTGAAGCTGCGTGGGCAGCTGTATCTGTACACGCCATCCAAACTCTGTTTGACTCAATGCCCAGGCGTATCAAGACCATTATTACGGCCAGAGGTGGTTCTTCTGGGTACTGATTTCTCAGGATCTATGGACCCAAATTTCGTGAAAATGTAATCACATGACAGTTCTAGTGTAATATATTTGTCCAATGAATACCTGTTTATCATCTGCATTTCTTCTTGGTGTAGCTATTTCAATGGCCATTAGTGTATTTAATATAACTGGCCGCATCTTTTGGTTGCATTGTCTTAAGCTAATGTTTATTATGCAGCCAAGGAACCATAGACGTCAGTATGTGACAAATTTCAACTTTATACGTCTATTCGTTCCTGAGAAAAAGAACTTTTAACAGTCGGACAAACAGAAAGACGGGCGGACGGACAGACAGACAACAAAGTGATCCTGTAAATTGTTCCGCTTTTACTGATTGAGGTCCACAACCCTAAAAATGACTGCTTCAGTGTTAAACCTATTGTACGAAGACAAGGTGTAAATTTCGCTTCTCCGCAATGTAAATGAACCAAGTGACCCACCACATTAAATACAGACTCAACTGCAGCGCCAACTGTCGATTAAAAATGTAATTACTACAACAGTAATTAATTTCCATTACTAAATTAAATTACGCAACCTTTTTGCCTATCTGTGAATGCCTCGCTGTAGTATTGCAAATGCATTTGGGACCATGGATTTGGGACTACACGTTTTTCTGTTCCGTTTTTGCCGATCATCTGGCACAATTTAATCTTTCGCAGAAGCTCTAACACCGTTGCTGTGGCAAATTTCAGACCTGCTCCTTCGCCGATCGTACCGCGGGGCGCGCGACCGGAAATCGCCCTGAAACAAATTCCAGATTTCATTACGAGGGTGGGGTAGCAGGGGGCTTTATCTGCTAATTAATAATGCGCCCTCTCCCCCCCCCTCCCCCGCCACTCTCCGACCCGCTCCAGCCAGCCCGATTGAATTGTTGGGATTTTTGATTTAATTAACGTAGCATTATTCATTTTAATTAAAGTTAAAACTTTAATTGTCCGTGTGCTCAATTATTGACACCAGCCGGCGTCGGCTGGATGGCGTGAGGGCGGCGCGCAGTGCGCTCTTCAGCTGTCAGCCATCGACCGGCCGGTCACCACCACCAGCACGACCCACGACCCCACTGGGAAATCACTGATCACCGATCGCCGGCCAGCGGGCAGCGCCCTCTGCAGCATTAACACCTGCCAGCGGACGAGTCACGCCCACGTTACGTCACAAGGCCCACATCTGGCCCTGGAGTACATACCTGTCTATCTAGCGTGGGCGAACGTTGATTGGAGTTGACCTCTGAGATGTCGTGAATGCGACAGTGTATCGCTTCTCTAAGTAACTTGCAATGCATACATTTTCATTTCTTAATAAAATTATAAACAGCCGACCAGTTGCAATGGATAAAGAATTCTTTACCTAGGTTTCAACAGATTTAAATTTGTCTTCTTCAGAAGGTAGCAGTTTTATATTAGTAAGGACTAATGTACTATCGCCGTTTTTACAAATTTCGGCGTAAATCCATTTGTCAAAATTAAAATATAGCCCTAGAAATAGGGTTTGTCACGTAAATATAAATTTATATTGGAACCGTTGCTGTTGTGCAGCTATGTTTAAAATATTTTCAATTCTGTTGATATTCATTAACATATAGCGACCAATCTGCTCAAGTATGATTAATGTCTCTGCCATGCGAATAATACCTCCATTTCCTTCCGAATTCTTGCGACTAAATCTATGTCATCAGCATTAGTGAGTATCAGCACTGATTTACGAAAAATCGTTCCCCAGATCAACACATTTCCATCCGTCATGACATCCTTCAGGACAACATTAAAAATTAGACAAATGCTCATTTTATTGCCTTACACCATCTTGTACACCCAGTGGATCAGGTATACCACTCCTGCCGTTCGTATAATACTCTGTACCTCGCTAATTGTCATTCTCACCAACCATATCAGTTTCCTAGGATTTTCTAGTTCAGTAGAGGCACAATGTACGAGGGTGAGTCAAATGAAAACTTTAAATATTTTTTTAAATATTATTTATTGTGTAGAAGTGGTACAAAGCTGTATCACTTTTCAACATAATCTCCCGCACGCTCAATGCAAGTCCTCCAGCGCTTACAAAGTGCATGAATTCCTTTAGAAAAAAATTCTTTTGGTAGTCCGCGCAACCACTCATGCACCGCGTGGCGTACCTCTTCATCAGAACGGAACTTCTTTCCTCCCATTCCGTCTTTGAGTGGTCCAGACAAATCACTTGGGGCAAGGTCTGGTGAGTATGGTGGATGAGGAAGACACTCAAAATGATTGTTGCCACTGTTGTACGGGCAGTGTGGGGCCTTGTATTGTCGTGTTGCAAAAGGACACCTGCTGACAGCAATCCACGTCGCTTTGATTTGATTGCAGGCCGCAGATGATTTTTTCGGAGATCTGTGCATGATGCACTGGTGACAGTGCAATGAACTGTGTCAAAAGTGTGTTTTGCATTTCGCACCGCAAAGGAGGTGTTAGACGACCATCATTTTGGCTTTAGGTAAGGTAAAGGCGCGAGAGAGGCAGCCCTGTCGTTGAGGTCGATAATGGAAGCAAGACTAAAAACATTTGAGACACGATTATAGGACATGTCGAGCTGGAAAAGCGTTCGACAATGTCAAATGGTGCAGATGTTCGAAATTCTGAGAAAACTAGGGGTAAGCTATAGGGAAAGGCGCTTAATATACAGTATCTACAAGAGCAACATGTAAATTCAGATAGCAGCAGTGGATTAAAAATAAAAAATGACAATCGATAAATAACCCCATTGTATTTTATGTTAACCGGCGACCTAGAAACGATAGAGAGGCTCCGTCCCCGCCGCAGCCGCAGTGGTCCACAACCCCACGACGACTACCGTAGTCCACTTCACCCCTCCGCCGCCCCACACTGAACCCATGGTTATTGTGCGGTTCGGCCCCCGGTGCATCCCCCAGGGAACGTCTCACACCAGACGAGTGTAACCCCTGTGTTTGCGTGGTAGAGTAATGGTGGTGCACGCGTACGTGGAGAACTTGTTTGCGCAGCAATCGCCGACATAGTGTAACTGAGGCAGAATAAGGGGAACCAGCCTGCATTCGCCGAGGCAGATGGAAAACCGCCCAAAAACCATCCACAGACTGGCCGGTCCACCGGACCTCGACACAAATCCGCCGGGCGGATTCGTGCCGGGCACCAGGCGCTCCTTCCCGCTCGGAAAGCCGTGCGTTAGACCGCACGGCCAACCGGCTGGCCCATACTAACCAGAATACCAAACAAAAACGCTACAAACTTGTACACTAACCTGTTTTGATGAATACCGACTACTAGCTTCTGAGCCTGGAACCAACTGTCGTGGAAGCTTAAAATTATTTCGAAACTAATATGACACATGCCCCACCCCCCCAATCCACCGCCGCCTGCCACTCACCATCCCCCAACCACGCCCATACTCCCGCCCTAGTTCAGATCCTGAGTGCGCTCTTCTTGTTTGCGGTTAATGACCGTGTATTCAGGAGAGTCCTGTTCTGTAAGTTCACAAGATCATATCTGTCTATATTTTATCTATCTTTAACAGATATGTCACTTACAATCTGCAAATAAATGTACTACAAACTTAAATTATCCGTAGCGGACGGATTGGGGTGTGGAGGAAGTGAAAGAGAAAAATAATGGTAAGATAGGTTTCGGTTTTTCTGGGCTGACTGGTGACAGTCCCGATGACATTTAATCCTCAGGTTTTGGAATCATGGTAGCAGAGGTGACATGGGGAGCATAACTCTGGGACGTTTGGAGCAATTTCAGCCAAACAAGCATAAACACATTTTGCCATAAATAGGAATTACCATCTGGAAGAAATGTACTGTACGACTGGGATATCCCTTTCATTCCCAGAGAGAAAAGCAAATGTATGACTTATAAACATACTTTCAGAATGTGTGATGAAACCTCATCCAAACCTTGTACACGGCCGGCCGCGGTGGTCTAGCGGTTCTAGGCGCTTCAGTCTGGAACCGCGCGACTGCTACGGTCGCAGGTTCGAATCCTGCCTCGGGCATGGATGTGTGTGATGTCCTCAGGTTCGTTAGGTTTAAGTAGTTCTAAGTTCTAGGGGACTGATGACCACAGTAGTTAAGTCCCATAGTGCTCAGAGCCATTTGAACCATTTTTGAACCTTGTACACGTATGACTTACGACCTAAGAAAGAATGTGTATCTACACCTGGAAAACATCGCCTTCACAATTTTCTTACGGGACATTCGTATTAAACAATACATAATTCGGCAAGACACCTGTAGGGTGACCTGAAAATAGTAATAGTACAAAATTTGGTAAAAGATTTTATTTTATAATCTGTATACTGTATTGAAATGCTTAAAAGATGAAAAAAGCTGTTTGAAAATACGCTATAGACGATTTCATTCGTCTTCATATCAAATATCAGACTGAAATAAATAATCAACATGCCCACGCCGGGCAATACGTTCCATCTCTATAAGTTAACGGTTTAAGAATAGTTTCCAGTCAACTTGTACTGAGACTGACGTGATTCTCTTTCTGTGATGGAAGTGAACAATTTTCAGTCATTGTCGTAGGTAATTCACTCCCCTCCTGTTCAGGCATCCTCCAGTTTTGCAAATGGACCGCATCACTAAACATGGGTTAAAATGTATTCTCCAACATACTCTTTGTCCGGAGGGAGATTTCATCATTCCGATGCCGATTTCTGCCAATATTCGCCAGAAGACAAATTTTAGAAAAGATAATTGAATTCGGGATTGGCACACATCACCGTTTCATCCACATCCACTACAAATCAACGTATGACAGTATAGACAGGGAGCAACTACATTGTGCCGCTACTGAACAAGGAACTCCTAGAAAAGTTTGGTGAGAATGACAATGAACGACGTACGGAGTATTATACGAGTACTAATGGCAGGAGTGGTACCTGATCCACTGCGTGTACAAGATGGTGTAAGGCAAGAAAATGTCTAATTTTTAATGTTATCTTGAAGGATGTCATGAGGGAAGGAAACGTGTTGTTCTGGGTAACGATTTTTCGTAAATCAATGCAGATACTCACTTATGCTGATGGCATATATATAGTCTCAAGAATTCGGAAGGCAATGAAGGAGATATTCATCGCATGGCAGAGACATTAATCATACTGGAGCAGACTGGTCGCTATATGTTAATGAATATCAACAGAAAAGAAAATGTATGCTTGCTGGAAAAGCACGCAAGCAACACACGCCATCCTCTGTAACAGTGGGCAGCTATATTTCTGAGAGAGTTCAGTAGTTAAAGTGTTAGGGACCTACATTTATCCCATAAAATGAGAACTCTAATGAAATTGCACATTCACAGCCGACCGATGTGGCCGAGCGGTTCTAGGCGCTTCTGTCTGGAACCGCGCGACCGCTACGGTTGAAGGTTCGAACCCTGCCTCGGGCATGGATGGGTGTAATGTCCTTATGTTAATTAGGTAAGTAGTTCTAAGTTCTAGTGGACTTATGACTTCAGATGTTAAGTCCCATAGTGCTCAAAGCCATTTGAACCATTTGAGCACATAAACAACAGGGCGTATTTTGACATTAAAAATCTTTTTTCCCCAACGGTCTTACTGTTATCATAAAATTAACGATTCATATAACACATAAGGCTGAAGGATGTCAGATGGAATGCCAGGAGGTTAAAGAGCGGGAGACTGAGCGAGAACCGCCGGCCGGAGTGGCCGTGCGGCTCTAGGCGCTACAGTCTGGAGCCGAGCGACCGCTACGGTCGCAGGTTCGAATCCTGCCTCGGTCATGGATGTGTGTGATGTCCTTAGCTTAGTTAGGTTTAATTAGTTCTAAGTTCCAGGCGACTGAGGACCTCAGAAGTTAAGTCGCATAGTGCTCAGAGACATTTGAACCATTTGAGCGAGGACCTGCAGGACCTGCAGTAAATGGGCTGCACAGGATGGAAAGCTCGAGCGTTGGATCGCGATAACTTACGGAGAATTGTTGGAGAGGCCAAGTTTCACAGTGGACTGTAGAGCCGTAAAAGAAGAAAAACAACAAGCAGGTCTGTAATTAGGAAAGGTATGCCACCATGTCCGCTCTGTTAATTTGTCCAAATAGACTCTGCCACTAGGATTCCAAATCATTGGCTCCGAGACGGGTACCTATGCGCAAGTTAGCATTAGAGACTTCAGAAATGGAGGTCTTTCGTCGGAGTACAAACACTGTAGGGCTTCACCGCTCAGAACGCGAGAGGGATGCGTTCCGCAAAAGGAGTCACGCGATACGCGCTGGAGTGTTGGCAGCCCTGGTGGGAAGCCCCGCGCGGCTGTTGTTGCCGCCGCAACCCGACACTGGCTGCCTCCGGGTCTTCCCCGCGGCGCTCGCGTCCAGCGGGAGCGGCGTTGGCTGCAGCCTCAGGAAATTGAGTCGGAGCCGGCGGGGGCCGCCCCCGCTAGCCAGATACCCAATCTCGCGCCATCCGGGCCCGCGGCGATGGCGGTGCCCGGGCACGCCGCGTCTCCAGGGGACGATCGCGACCGCGCAGATAAATCTCCCTGCGCGACGCCGCCAAGGCGGCCGGACCGGAGGAAGTGCGCCCGACTGCCTCACCCTAAGCCCTTGTCGTACGGCTCCGTTATTCAATTTCTCCTCCTGGTACGACGAATCCATCGACTCACTAAATCGGCGCTCGATTCTCTAAAATAATCAGCTACACAGTTTCAATATCAGGCTGTCTTCACGTCTGAGGTAGCGGTGAACATACCCAAGAACCACCGTAAACCTTTTACTAACAATTGTTTTTCAGAGTAAAAAATTATTATTGTACACAGAAGCAACAAGAAGAAAAAAATTTTCCCGTCTCTACGTTCTCCGACGCAGAGAAGGTTGAGACATACATGTGCAAGATACCTCGTGTGGGAAGGAGAAAGAGGTGTGAATTTTATTTAGATTCTATAAATGAAATGCAAGGAGTGCTGTACAACATATAAGTGGTTTATTCGGTGAAACTGCATTAAACTGTATATGCAATAACTGTTGAAATTTTATCAAATTCATTAAACATTCACTCACAAATTGTTCAAATAATGATAAACAAAAATAAAAAAATTTGGGTCACCAGAAAGCAGTCAGAAAGCATAAAAAAAAACGAATAGAATTGAATTGACACCAAGAACTCACAACAAGAGAGTTACATAAGGTGCCTGCCCTGGTATTTGCCTTTTAACATAAACATTGTATGACTTCATTCTAATTTAACATATAAATAAATTACACGAAACGGGTTGACCGGGTGTAATAAATGAGGAAGCAATTAAGAAAAACAGCTGAACGTATGACTCTCTTAGCGGCAAACGGTGAATACTGTACCTTGCGTCTTTGTGAGCATCTAACACATTGCAAAGAAATTGAAGAGAGCGAAAGAAGAATGCGCAGCTAGGAAAGCGGGCGTTTTCTGTATTACTATGTACATAGCGTGGTCGGCGTGGCGGTGGATTCGGCTGATTGCGTGCGGCTGCATCGAAACTCTGCCGGCGACGTAGACGATAGCGTCTAACATGCCCTACGCTAAAAGTACTGACCGAAACCTGCTACTGGAAGTTATCGTTACTGGGTAACAGTATGCGTCCATCTGCAAGTACAAACCTACGTGAAACTGCATTACGCAAAGCTCAAAACTGTTCTAACAGTACCACCGTCATCGGACATGTAGTAAATCAAAATGTGATCCTGAGTTAAGCTCTTGATAACGCGCACAGTGAGTGAAGCTCGCCTACTTGGATATAACAAACTTTGCCTTCTACGCTGTTTGCGACGAATGCAAAGTGCATTGTCTCATAACAAGTGATAAGAGAATCCTTGCGACTTACCGGAAGCAGTCAAGAGTGAACTTCTACCTCCTCAGAATCAATATCCGGAAAGCCCAATATTAGTGCGCTCCTCGCACCTGGAGAGAGAGAGAGAGAGAGAGAGAGCCGCTCTCCTCCAGCGTCTTGTCTCCGCCCTTCCGCAAATTACGTAGCTCGTACTATTTTTCAAAGCGCACATTAGATTCTTGCCAATGAAGTCCCTTTCAAAATTTCCTCCCTCCTTGCCGTCGCATTGCGCGAGGAAAAGAGAATGATACTCTGTGTGAGACAGAGTATACAAATAAACCAAGACTTCTCCCTCTGAGTATTGCCACTACGTTCCCACGTGTGCTGCTCGCGGGAAACGGCCAAAATTCCCCGGGCCACCTGAGATCCTTGGGCACCCAAGTCGTGCTGTTGCTATTCAACTCACCGCTCTGTCCGCGTTACCTAGAATCGTGACAAAAGTGTTTTCCGCTCTAAGTTTGCAGTTTCCGCTGCCTCGGGCACACGTGCGAATGTCCACGGCTTCCCTTGGCAGCGTGTTGATGTATGCAGCGTCTTCGCCTGTCGCTAATCCTCTGGGGGCCTGCCCTCTGTGAAGCGTGCCGACATAGGCGCGCGACCGCCGCTGGCCCGTGGGCGCACTACCTGTGTCCACCTGTTCGCCGAGCTTCCCAGCTAGGAATGCATCAGAAGAATTCCTTTCATGCACAAAGTGTACCAAGTTTGCAAAGAGAAGAATCGTAGCCCTTTACCGATGCTTAATGACACAATAATTCACCTCCATCACACTTCATATATTGCAATAAACTAATGACTGATGTTAAAAGCAATTATCTCCTTTAATTATGAACATGAAAAGCTTTGACGCTTTTCACATGGTTACAGCAAAAGTACTCGAAGTTGCGAATATGAACCATGACCGGCTGTATGTTGGAATGACGACAGCGAAAATTTGCGCCGGATCGGGACTCGAACCAGGCTTTCCTTAGAACATGCACGATAAGCATAGTAATAATATTCTTAATAACTGCTATGTCGTATTTATTCGCCGATACCAGGCCCTCGACTCTAAATATGTCCTCCCTCGACGGGAGTATACGTAATATACGATTGCAGGTTGTGACACATGGACTACGGCATATGTAATTTTAGTTCTGGCCGTGATTCGTGCACGGATGGCCGAAGCGGTTAAGGCAACCGCTCACGTAGAGCAGGAAATCCGTGTCTAAGTCTGGCACAAATATACACCGTCGTCATTCCAATACACAGGCGATGATGGTTCATATTCGTAGTTGCGAATACATTTCCTATATTTTTTGACGGCAGTTGTCGCTGCTGTGCCTGTTCCTTCAAACATGCATGCACTCCGAAGAAAAATTATGTCGGATATCTTAATAAGACATGCACTGTTGTTTAGCATGTACGGGGTCGTTCACAAGGACAAGGGCGTGCTGGAAAGTAATGCCTCCGAATTCTTTTATCTGGAAACTCGTAAAGCTTTTCAAATAAATCAGACTTCATTAACATTCTACATGTTTATTCTTCATTTCTACATATTTACTTCTCGACGTAGTCATCCTGGTAACGAATACATTTCTCCAATGAGAGACCAGTTTGTTGATACTGTGGTGTCACCGCTAGACACCACACTTGCTAGGTGGTAGCCTTTAAATCGGCCGCGGTCCGGTAGTATACGTCGGACCCGCGTGTCGCCACTGTCAGTGATTGCAGACCGAGCGCCACCACACGGCAGGTCTAGAGAGACTTCCTAGCACTCGCCCCAGTTGTACAGCAGACTTTGCCAGAGATGGATCACTGACAAATACGCTCTCATTTGCCGAGACGATAGTTAGCATAGCCTTCAGCTACGTCATTTGCTACGACCTAGCAAGGCGCTATTACCAGTTTATATTGAGATTGTAATTATGTATCATCAAGAGCGATGTTCTCCAATTATGGATTAAAGTTAAGTATTCCAAAAGCTATGTACTATTTTTGGCTACTATAATTCCTTGTCATTTTCCAGACCTCACGCCATCCTGCGTGAGCTTAAACGCGTGCCTTTCGGCTTCCTCCAAACTCCGTGAATTGGCTCCTGCCAATTCACAACAGATACCGCCGCTGTAGAATGTTTGACATTTTTCTCGGAGCCACAACCTCATCTATGCTTGCAGCGATTCATAATTATCGAAGTGGAGTCCCCGAAGATGTTCTTGAAGTTTCGCAAACAGAGAAAAATCGGATGGGACCAAGTCGGTTCTGTAAGGAGGACGATGACAGTGAACCGAAGACGTCAGATTGTTGTAGATATATAGGCGCTCATGTGTTGTATGGAATTGTCATGCCGAAGGAGAGAGTGCTCTATGTGAGGACGATCTCTTCTGCGGCTAGAAACTCGATTAAAGCATACTGTTTCTCATGCACAGATATAGTTTCGTTACACACCGCCATGTTAAACGCTACAATTAGAAGCCCTCCAGCGGCAGAAAGTTCCAGCTTGCATCACCGACACGGGAAAGTCGACCTAGTGATATGCGGGACATGAAACAGTATTGAGAACAGAATAAAAAACTGAAGTCAGACCAAGCATGAATCAGAAAGAAGGAGTATTGAAGTACGGAGAAAGCAGCAAAATGGAAACAGCGAACGGTCGAAGTTCAAGATGTGCAGTATCGAGTGACTTGCAAGAACGACGGCGTCATGGTTGTGCGGTCACGGTGTTGGACTGCAAAGCGGGAGGTTCGTGTTCAAACCTCCGTCGTGCCCCCTTTTTTCACATATTTATGAACTGTTCATTCAGTCATAGACCTGTATGTTGCCGCGCGGAGGAACCGCGCTATTTGAGGCGCCACCTCACGGATTATGCGGCGCCTCCCGCCGGGATACGTCCCCCCCCCCCCCCCCCCCCAGGCATGAGTGTGTGCGTCTTGTTACTAGCATAAGTTAGTTTAAGTAGTGTGTAAGTCTAGGGACCGATGACCTCAGCAGTTTGGTCGCTTAGAAATTCACACACATTTGAACATTTTGAACATGTCTCTTCTCCTTCTGTAGTCTTGGCAATTGTCATACTATGCATCGATTATAGAATATGATGCACGTGGTAAGAATACCGTCGCAAGTAAATGTGATGAATAGTGAGAGCGGGCGAGATGTCTCATAGGCCTCTCACAGAAATGAAAACAACCAATTAACCTGTGTGAAATACGTTACAGTGAAGGAATTCAGGAACGCAAGAGTGATACTTGACTAAAACAAACCGGAGGTACGTACGTGTGGAGGTCCCTTTGCTACACGTCCCCCTTCGAGCTAAACGAGTCTCGTTCTTTGTAGTTTTTTTTGTTTGATGCTTATTTCGTGAGATATTTGGCCCGGTCACTTTCAATGGACCACCCTGTATAATGTTTCGTTTAGCGTGTATGCTTGTTTCCATTACTACACTCTGTAAATACGGAGTTTCTTCATCACGTCTTATGAAGGAACTGCTACAGTACCTTATAACGGTTGTACTCAGAAGAATGAGGAGGGTCTCGGAAGTAGATGTGTTTTTCACAGGCAGCTTGGAGCAGCTGACGTAAAGAACAGATTCCTCGTTCTGGGAGGATGGCAGTAAGAGCTGCAGTCTGCCAGGCGCCGGTGTTTGCCTTGGGGACAGCCGAGCCAGGGGGAGAAAACACAGCCAATTAAGGGCGTGGGAGGCGCCGCCAGACCAGGACCCGGTATCGAGCGGCCGGCAGCGGGCTCATCCGCGCCGCACAAGCGCACCATTTATCTGCCGAGGAGCCTCTAATGCACCGCCGTTTACCCACGGGCTTCCCACCCCGTCCTTACGTCTATTAAAACGCCGCCTCGTCCCCGCCGACTGCGGCGCGTGTGACGGTACCGGTACTCACGTACGGCAACATGGACTGAGACGGCTCCAGCACATGAAGTCTGTAGCAGGGAAGGGGAATGATACATAGTTTTAAGCCTATATCGCTAATGTCAGTTGTAGAATTACGGAGCATGTCCCATGCATTATGACATATCTGAAGAACGAAAACCTCCTTTTTAAAAATAAATGGATTCCGCTGTGTTCGTCCATGAAATCCAGAGCGCCGCAGAAATCGGCGCACAGGATGATGACGTGTTTCTTGACTTCAGGAACGCATTTGACACCGTCCCGCACTGTCGTTTAAGGAACATACGAGTACTACGAGTTTGCCGGCTATCGGACCAGAGATGTGACTGCATTGAGGACTTCTTTCCGTATATACCGTCCAGTCGCATTAATATGATCACTTGTCAGAAACCTGAAAAACCACATTTTGGACCTCGAACCCCTGAGAGGCACGGGAAGGTATCGACAGGATGGTTTGTGGAGCGCTCAACAGCGCGGTCAGCCCGGCCGCGGTGGCCGAGCGGTTCTAGGCACTTCAGTCCGGAACTGCGTGACTGCTACTGTCGCAGGTTCGAATCCTGCCTTGGGCATGGATGTCTGTCATGTCCTTAGGTTAGTTAGGTTTAAGTAGTTCTACGTTCTAGGGGACTGATGACCTCAGATGTTAAGTCCCATAGTGCTCAGAGCCATTTGAACCATTTTGAACTGCGCGGTCATCAGCGTCCGTACGAACTTTTACACAGTCCAATCTAGCCACTGTCACGAATGATGATGATGAAATGAGAATTACAACACAAACACCCAGTCTCCGGGCAGAGGAAATCCCCAACCCGGCCGGGAATCGAACCGGGACCCCGCAATCCAGAGCCAGCACCGCTAGCCACTAGACTACGAGCTGCGGACGGTACCGACAGGGATTTAGAGCCATGTCGACTCCAGCGACGTGGCCAGCTATGCTTTCTCGACTGAAGATCAATACCGCGAACAACCCGATCGAGGTGGTTCCACACATCCTCGATTCGGCCAGAGGAGTACGGGAAACTCTTCCTGGTGCTCTTACAACAACGCACGTACACTGCGGGCTGTGTGATACGTTACTTGGTCCTGCTGGTAGATGCCACCTTACCGAGGAGAATCGTCCGCAGCTCGTGGTCTCGCGGTCGCGTTCACGCTTCCCGAGCACAAGGTCCCGGGTTCGACTCCCGGCGGGGTCCGGGATTTTCACCTGTCTCGAGATGACTGGGTGTTTGTGTTGTACTCGTTATTTCATCATCATTCACGAAAGTGGCGAGTTTGGACTGTGTAAAGGTTGGGAATTTGTAATGGCGCTGAAAACAGCTCAGTTGAGCGCCCGTCAAACCAAAACATCATCATCATCCGAGGAGAAACAAACGCATGTAAGGTTGGACATGGTCATCGAGCATAGTTGCGTGCCTGTGTTGAACCTTCGTTCCCTCCAGAATGACGAGAACGCTCAGGGAATGCCACTAAAACATTTCCCAGATCATAAAAGTTGCAGGGTGTTTGCTTTAACGTGTTTCACGCCGCACGCATGAACAGCCATGTGTCCGATGGAGGATAAAACGTGATTCATCTAAAAATGCTACCTGTCGGCGCTCAGTGGACGCCTACTTGCGGTACTGGCGTGCAAATTCCTGCCTTCGTCGCCTATGAACAGCAGTCAGTCACCATGGTGCACGCACCAGGCGCCTGCTACGGAGGCACATACGCTGCAACGATCGTTGAGAGGTTATTGAGGAGTTACTGTCGGTAGTCCTTTGGTTCATCTGGGCGATCGTTTGCTCAACAGTTGCACGTCTATTCACCCGTACATATTTCAACAGCCGTCATTCATGACTCTCATATATGTCCCCTGGTGCACCACAGTAGCCTATCCCCAGTTTTGAATAGTGCCATTTTGCCACGCACGGTGTACTTCATCACGGCGGCACTCCAACAGTTTACAGGCCTAGCCGTTTCGGAAATGCTTCCACCCTTGGCCCGAAAGCCAATGATGGTGCTCTTTTGGACGTCAGATAAATCGCTCCGTTTCCGAATTACGATAACGGCTGGACTGTTTTCCGCATTCCCCCGAAACGCTTTGTATACCCTCCACTGCCAGTGCTGCCACCTGGCGTCAGTGAGTGTTTATTCCACGTTGACGTTGAACACAGTGGTGGTCACATTAATGTGACTGACCAGCGTAGAATTCAACAGGTGGCTATTAGCGGAATAAAATCTACAGATGTAAAAGTGATTCCAGGCTCACTCCAAGGGAGTGTGTAAGACCGATGTAGTCTAGTGTACAACATCGGAAGTTCCATCACGCGGTTCGCAGATAAGAGGATAGGAATTTCGGAAGACTGTAGCTATTTGAAAGAAGACCATCAGAGGATCAATTGTATGGTACAGGGCTTTCTTCTGACGCTGAATGTCAATAAATGCAACATACTGTGTGTAAATAGGCGAAGAGATCCATTACGTTCGATTACACTATTGTAACTAATCGGTGCTGCCTGAAGTGGGGTTGGGTTTGGTTGGATTGTTTTGGGGAGGGAGACCAGACAGCGAGGTCATCGGTCTCATCGGGTCAGGGAAGGACGGGGAAGGAAGTCGGCCGTGCCCTTTGAAAGGAACCATCCCGGCATTAGCCTGGAGCGATTTAGGGAAATCACGGAAAACCTAAACCAGGATGGCCGGACGCGGGATTGAACCGTCGTCCTCCCGAATGCGAGTCCAGTGTCTAACCACTGCGCCACCTCGTTCGGTTACCTGAAGTGGAATGTCTACGTAAAACAAACTGTAGGAAGAACACATGCCAGACTGAGGTTCATTGGAGGAATCTTATGGAAGTGTTAATTTGCAAAAGAAGCGACTTGCAAAATATTTGTGCGACCGATTCTTGAACGTTGCTCATCAATCTGGGACCGTTATTAGATTGTATCTACAGTAAAGATGTCCACCCCGATAGCTAAGTGGACAGCGTGACGTATTGCCGTCCTACGGGCCCGGATTCGATTCCCGGCTGGGTTGGCGATTTCCTCCGCTCAGGGACTGGGTGTTGTGTTGTCTTCATCATCATTTCATCCCCATCCGGCGCGCACGTCGCCTAATGTAGTGTCGAATGTAGTAAGACCTGCACCAATGCGGCCGGACCTGCCCTGTAAGGGGCCTTCCGACCATTTCATTTCACAGCCATGAGGGGCGTCATTGGCCTCCCGGCCAATGACGCCAAACGCTTATTTCCATTTTACAGTAAATATAGAAAAGAAACAACAAAGAGCGACACGTTTCGTCACGGGATCGTTAGGCGGCACGAAAGCTATTCGGAGACTCCCAATCAAATTTTGTAATTAGTTTTTATTTACCGTGGATATAACCACCATAATGTTTTTATAGATTAAAGCTTTCAAGAAATATACAAATAAAAGAAATGAAAACTGAAACATTTTCAAATAGTATGAAGGAATGCACCTCCTTCCTGAAACCAGACGATCAATGAAATCCCTGGAGCCCATATTCTGTTACTGGTTTTGCCGGAAGATCCAAATGGGCTTCGAGCGGCTCAGAGGATTGACTATCACGGGGAACTGCGTTCCCTCTCACAACCCCGTTCCCCCCCCCCCCCTCTCACCCCTCTCCACCCCCCCTTCCGTCCCAACAATTTTATTCCCGGAGCGGGATGTCATTTCTTTTAGACAGATGCGTCGCCCCTTCGGGAATTTGCCTTGTATCGATCTATTTTGGTCATTACATAATGTCCTTTCTAGAATGAGATCACGATTCATCTTCAAGTAAAAGACAATTGATCTGACAGGCTTACTAAAACTGAAAGTCAGCAGTGCAAAACCGTCAGTAACCCCGTTTGAAAACTGCTATAAAAATATTATGTAACTGACAGCAAAACTGTAGCACTACTCTGAGGCTTTTGTTTATTGTTCATTGCCCGGAGAAACAGCTCATTGTAACACCTGTAACAGTGCTGGGTGACAACAGCGCTAAAGTATAAATAAAATTTATTAATTGAAGACATAAAGTCTGAAAATGAGTCCTTGATCCTATTTTTGGGACTTTATTTTACAGGTTCGTCTTGGTCACACAAATTTTTACACTTCACTTTTACCGGTTTCGGCAACTGCCATCTTCAGATCATAAAATATTCAGATGTGGAATCAACGTCAACCCGGGTGATACGCCAGTATGGCGATGACGAATACACGCTTCCAATGTGCGTTCACCTCGATGCCGCCAAACACGGATGCGACCATTATGATGCTGTAAACAGAACCTGGATTCATCCGAGAAAATGACGATAGTCTGCTAGCAGTCACTGGATCTCGACCAACGCGAGCAGTAATGTTGCGATACGATAAACCGCAATCGCGATAGGCTACAATCCGACGGAAACGTGATGGTACGCATTTCTCCTCCGTACACGCGACATCACAACAACGTTTCACCAGGCAACGCCGGTCAGCTGCTGCTTGTTTATGAGGAATCGGTTGGAAACTTTCCTCATGTCAGCACGTTGTAGGTGTCGCCACCGGCGCCAACCTTGTGTGAATACTCTGAAAATCTAATCATTTGCATAACACAGCATCTTCTTCCTGTCGGTTAAATATCGCGTCTGTAGCAAATCTTCGTGGTGTAGCAATTTTAATGGCCATGAGTGTATTTATAGGGTAATAAGCGGGTAGTGGAGGCAATAGAAGGGGCCATAGCGACTGCTTAGCAAATTAGGCGGCGTGGCGTCCTATGACGGAGTACTGGGAGGCGCGTAGACCGCATCAAAGCTGGACCGGCAGGCCTCGACCCCCCAGAGGGCAGAGAAGCAAACTTGGCGGCCGGCAGATACAGCGGGCTATCGTCGCCACCTGATCAAAGCGGACGGCGCTTGCCGCGGGCGGCGGTCGCAACACACTGCTCCCTGTGGTCGTCGCCGGCAACTGTCTACTGCTATCAGTTTTGCGGCTCTTACCGTACATCAGCATCTCATTATCTTGACAAGCAGCAGTGGAGTTGATTCATACACTACTGGCGTCATTAAAATTGCTACACCACGAAGATGATGTGCTACAGACGCGAAATTTAACCGACAGGAAGAAGATGCTGTGATATGTAAATGATTAGCTTTTCAGAGTATTCACACAAGGTTGGCGCCTGTGGCGACACCTTCAGCGTGCTAAGGAAAGTTTCCAACGGATTTCTCATACACAAACAGCAGTTGACCGGCGTTGCCTGGTGAAACGTTGTTGTGATGCCTCGTGTAAGGAGGAGAAATGCGTACCATCACGTTTCTGACTTTGATAAAGATCGGATTAGAGCCTATCGCGATTGCGGTTTATCGTTTCGCGAAATTTCTGCTCGCGTTGGTCGAGATACAGTGACAGCAGAAATGGAATCGGTGGTTTCAGGAGAGTAATACGGAACGCCGTGCTGGACCCCAACGGCCTCGTATCACTAGCAGTCGAGATGACAGGCATCTTATCCGCATGGCTGTAACGGATCGTGCAGCCACGTCTCGATTCCTGAGCCAACAGATGGGGACGTTTACAAGACAACAACCATCTGCACGAACAGTTCCACGACGATTGTAGCAGCATGGACTATGAGCTCGGAGACCATGGCTGCGGTTACCCTTGCGCTGCATCACAGACCGCAGCGCCTGTGATGGTGTACTCAACGACGAACCTGGGTGTACGAATGGCAAAACGTCATTTTTTCGGATGAATCCAGGTTCTGTTTACAGCATTATGATGGTCGCATCCGTGTTTGGCGGCATCGCGGTGAACGCACATTGGAAGCGTGTATTCGTCATCGCCATACTAGTGTATCACCCGGCGTGATGGTATGGGGTGGCATTGGTTACACGTCTCGGTCATCTCTTGTTCGCATTGACGGCACTTCGAACGTGGACGTTACATTTCAGATTTGTTACGACCCGTGGCTCTAGCCTTCATTCGATCCCTGCGAAACCTTACATTTTAGCAGGATAATGCACGACCGCATGTTGCAGGGCCTGCCTGGTTACAGAAAATGTTCGACCGCTGCGCTGGCCAGCACATTCTCCACATCTCTCACCA